>NC_073313.1:119783047-120145547 GCF_027595985.1 Sorex araneus
AAGTTCCCTGCAGCAAGGATGAAAGGACAAACCCAATGTTATCCTACAGAAATATATTTTCAGTATATCCAATTGAGGTTGCTGGGCTCTATAAAGAAAAAAAGGAAACATTATTCCAAGAAGGAAAGATTAGAGCAGGGCAGTGAACACTGAGTTATAGCTACCTAAAAATCTAAAGTAAAACAATTTTAACAAAAGTAAAGCAACATTTACAACAACAAGTTTAAGGACAAAGGCTCTAGGGATTTATAAAATTTACAGATTTATTACCCTGGGACTGTTACTGTTATCCTTTCAAACTGAGACTCGGATTCTTAATATTTAAAATGTACACAGCAGTAATTATTATAAGGGTTTATGGAAAAGATGAAGTGAACAAAAAAACTGTGTGCATAGCACAATCAATGGTGGAACTGGTTCACTTATTTTGTGAAGATGGGGCTGAGATATTGGCAAATTCTTTTGTGTCCTTGTGACAAGGTCTCCATTTTTATCTAAGCCCTGGGGAAACTACAATAGCAAAACACTCTTGCAGTGTGAACTACTGTAACAGGTCCATGGAGATGTGAATCAATACTATAGCAGAAGATAGTTCTCCACGAAAGACACCTACTCCATCTCTAAATGACTGAAATGACTGTAAACTCCAATTGAACAAAGACTGACACTTTTTTTTGGGGGGGGTCACACCCAGCGATGCACAGAGGTGACTCGTGGCTCTGCACTCAGGAATTACCCCTGGTGGTGCTCAGGGGACCATATGGGATGTGGGGAATTGAACCCATGCCCTACCTGCTGTGCTATCGCTCCAGGCCCCAGACTGACACCTTTTTAACCTATATATTTTTGGCTTTTTGAGTCACAGCCGGTGATGCACAGGGGTTACTCCTGGCTATGCTCAGGGGACCATATGGGATGCTGGGAATCCATCCCGGGTCGGCTGAATGCAAGGCAAATGCCCTACCCCCTGTACTATCGCTCCAGCTCCTATTTTTTGACTGAATCACCATGTGATCCACAGTTACAAGACTGTTTGTGATTGGATTTAAGTCATACACTGTTCCAACATCTATCCCTCCCATTCTTCCCCTGGCTTTTCACTTGTACCGCTTTCTCCTTCACCTGTCTCTATGGCAACCTCTTTACTTATGTCTCTCACTCTGTAATCTCACATTCCATACACAAGAATATAGAGCATATTTCTAATTGCTGTTACAAAATCAGGGACCAGTCAGCTTAATCAATGGCTCAATAAATAGCAGTGCTCCTTTAGTATATATATAAAAAAGAATCCACAGGCTTCTTCTAAAACAGTTCTTTATGTTCTGTCATGTTCTGCTTGACCAGTTCTCCAGAAATTGAGCATCCCCTCCACTAAGTCCTCTGATAGAGAACAAGGAAGAATGCCCTAAGAACCCTAATGGAAATCAAGGTTACTTATCAGCAGGAAGTAGCTGCAGTGGAGTGACCTTCCTTCTGCACTTACTGCACTCACTGGTAAGTAATTCTGGTAACCTTGGTAAATAATTCCTTGGTAAGTAATTACTGGTAAGAATGGAACAAGGAGGGCCAGAAAGAAAAGGGAGGGGCCAAATCTCTGAGGGATCCTTTTACACCCACTGATATCCTCAGGTGATCTAATTTGCTATCCTACTTCAGACCTTCTGCATAAAGACAGATGGCATAAACTCTCATGCCCATAGAAGCAATGGTGGTATTACTGGTCACCCCACAATTACCCTGCACCTTCATTTGCATAGACAACAAGACTGGTTATTCCAAGTGGAGTATTTTATTTGGCATAATAAATCAGATAGCTCTAACAAGGAAGGGGCAGGAGTATGTAGTATTTAAGATGTGAAGACGGGTCCCCATTCTCTCCATTTGATTCTGACCTTGCTGCCTGCCTTCCAGTCAGCCTTGCCTGTACAGACTTGAGCTGTAAATAAGAGTCGTAAAACCAAAGACCTAAGCTGTCAAAGTACCAATCTTACATGCCATGCTCTAGAACCCACAGCAAAATTGCTGTAACACAATGATGGAGGAAAGAAAGAAAGGGTAAAAAATTAGGGCAAGGCAACAGAGAACCACAAACATCAGTCCACTAACAGCTTCTTCTCTCCCTTCTCCCAAATAACAAAAATGATAAAGGGCCTGTGTTTTGTTATTTTTCTTTTTTGCTTTTTTTTTGGGTCACAGCTGGCAATGCACAAGGATTACTCCTGGCTCTGCACTCAGGAATTACTCCTGACGGTGCTCAGGGGACCATATGGGATGCTGGGAATTGAACCAGGGTCGGCCGTGCGCAAGGCAAACGCCTTACCCTCTGTGCTATCGCTCCAGCCCCCAGGGCCTGTGTTTTGATACACTGACAGAAGATGACATCATTAAACTGGGAATTGCAATATCATACAAATAAACACAGGACTACTACACAAAATAATTTGGAAAAAAATAAGGAAACAAAATTTAACATGTGTTAGACGATTTTGAAGCAGCAGATGGTAAGACAACACTGCAAACATAAATAATTATACATAAACAGGCAAGAATTTGAGGACATAAAACCCGCCATGGTTCAGAATATTTTTACAAATATAAACAGAAAATTTTGTTTTTTATTGATGATTTTTAATCCTAATAGGCTGTCCTTCAAACATCACATGCTGTTGACTATGGTTTTCAACATGAAATAAATAATGCATTCTATGCCCTAAGTCCTTCCCCAAAAATCTCCTAGAGCAAAGTTTACAAGCTGTGGCATGTGAAGCCTAATCAATTCCAGTGCTTAACTCTGTAAATGAAGTTTTATTGAATCAAAATCACAGCTATTCATTACCCATTCTCAATGTATGTTTTTGTAATGCAGTGACAGATTTATGGAGTGTGACAGAGACACTGTGTCCCAGAAACATCAGATATTAGCCATATAATTTTCTATACATCATTTGACAAGTTATTTCCTAAAGATGAATTAGAATTTTCATTCTAGATGTGATTGATAAGAGAGAAAAATCTTTACCAACATAACAGATGGTGAACATTTTACTTTCAACACTAAAATCAAGATGGAGGCAATGTTGGATTAATGTACAAATGCTTTGTATTGCAGAAAATGTGCAACTTCAAAGTGTGAGAAAGGAGATGAATAGAAAGAAAATAGAACATATTTTTGTCATAACATTGTCGGAACCTGTGTTATGAAAGGTTGGTGTGGGACGAGGGGTGTATAAACTAGTGCATTTGACTGTTATGAAAACAGGTGGCTCAGGTTGTGGGTGCTCTGGCTTATTTTTTGGTTTTGTTTTTCCCAGGGCTTACTGATGGATTTGAGCTCGTGGTCACTCTGGTGGTGCTTGGGGATGGAAAAGTAATGGTATCAAATTTCAGTGTCTTGTGAGAAGACAAGTGCTTTAACACCTGTGCTATTTTTTTCAGTCCTAAGAATGCTTTGGAAAGAAGCATTAAACAAGAAAAATAACAAGTCATAATGATAACAGCCAAAATTTCCAATTAAGGCATAACACTTAGGAATATTCACATATAAAATGACACAACAACCACCTTTAAAGTTAAAAGGCAAGGAGACTTAGATTGAAACACCATAATGTGTTAGAAGAAACATGGAGTTTTTTCTTTTTGGGGGGGTTGTGTTTCTTTGTTCCTTGTATTTATTTATTTATATATTTATTTATTTATTTATTTATTAATTCACCGTGAGGTACATTAACAAAAATTTCATGTTTAAACTTCGATCATATGGTCATCAAACACCTGTCCCTTCACCAGTGCACGTTTTCCACCACCAAAATCCCCAGTATTCCCCCCCACACCGCCCCCACTCCACACCTTCCCCTGCCTGTGTGTCAGACAATTTGCAAAATATTCTTTCTCCACTTTAGTTACCTTCAATATTTCTTTTATTTTCTTTTTTGGGTCACACCTGGCGACGCACAGGGATTATTCCTGGTGATGCTTGGGGGACCATCACATGGGATGCTGGGGTTGGCCGCGTGCTATCGCTCTAACCCCTACCTTCCATATTTCGAGACCAGCCCTACCACCCCTCATACCTGCCAAAAATGCAATGCTAGACAGTGTGTTTTGTATTGCTTGTTATGGATATAGTATAATGTCGCGCGGCCATAGGCTCTAGGAATTCTAAGATTTTAATAATTAGGGTCTGAAGAAATAGCTGCAGCAAGTTGCTCAGATCCGATATTCATTTGTGTGTCTCTGGATCATGGCAGTGTGGGAGCTTAAGTAGCCAGTGGGCAGCTGTGGCGTCATCTCAGCGTCCCATCGGGGCAGGGGAAAAGGAGGAGGGCCCACTCCTCCGTTGTCCTGCAAGACTTGGGATTTGCTGTCACTGCGACTCGTACCTGGAGCTTCTCGCTGACTTCTAGAATATGGCAACCATCAGGGTTCTTAGAGGGCAGGTGGAGGGACAACACCTGCTCCCACCTGGAGGAGCCCAGCAAAGAAGGCCTATTGCAAAGTCCCCGGCCAACTCTGTAGCAAGTTGCTCAGGTCTGAGATTCGTTTGTGTGTCTCTCTTTTCCTTGATTTAAAAAAAAAATTTAGCTTGCACTAAAAGTACTGCTAATATTTGAGCACACGTTTCTATGAGGTTTTATTTTTAATTAAATTAAATTAATTTATTTATTTTACTTTTTGGGTCACACCTGGCGATGCACAGGGGTTAATCCTGGCTCTGCACTCAGGAATCACTCCTGGCATTGCTCAGGGGACAACATGGGATGCTGGGAATCAAACCCGGGTTGGCTTCGTGCAATACAAACGCCCTACCCATTGTGTTATTGCTTCAAGCCACAATGAGGTTTTATTCTTTTAACTTTTTAATTGGATCTCTGTGAGATAGACGTTTATAAAGCTGTTCATGATGTATTTCAGTCATACAGTATTCCAACACCCATCCCTCCACCAGTGTAAATTTCCCAGTACCAGTGTTCCTAGGTTCCCTTCCATCAATCCCCACCTCCACCCCCTGCCTGCCTGTATGGCAGGTGCTTTCCTTCTCTCTCTCTGCTTTTGGGCATTATGGTTTGCAATATTCATACTGAAAGGTTATAAAGAATATATCAAGAATATCCCTTTACCTGCCTCAGGTCTTGTCCAGCGTGATCATCATTCCCAGCTATTATTGTCTTACTGGGCTCTTCTCTATCTTACCTACCCTCAGCCCACGCCCCCAAAACAAACTTATGGTTAGTTTCAACCATTGACCAGTCCTCCTAATCCCTGTTTCCTTGGCCATAGATATTAGTCTTCTACTATATCACTGTCATCCCGTTGCTCATCGATTTGTTCGAGCGGGCACCAGTAACGTCTCTCATTGAGAGACTTATTGTTACTGTTTTTGGCATATCCAATATGCACGGGTAGCTTGCCAGGCTCTGCCGCACGCACTCGATACTCTCGGTAGCTTGCCGGGCTCTCCGAGAGGGGCGGAGGAATCGAACACAGGTCGGCTGCGTGCAAGGCGAACACCCTACCCGCTGTGCGAAAGCACAACCGCTGTGCTATCGCTCTAGCCCTCTTCTACTATATACATTCCACAACTGAATGCAGTCATTCTATATCTGTCCCTCTCTTTTTGACTCATTTCACTAAGCAAGATACTCTCCAAACATATGGAGCTTTTAAAAATATATCAGTATTATGACAAGACAAAGCCAGATCCATGGCACCTCATATGGTCCTCCAATATCACCAGGAGTGCTTGATGCCTGAGCCAGAGCTGGACACAAGCCCGAATCACAATCCAGTGCGCCCCAATAGCTCCCTTCAAATAGTAATTATATATAGAAAATCTAAATAGGCACGAAGGTGAAACATATAAGTAAATATATTCTGACAACTGGAAATATCCTTTTGTCAATTTTTGATAAAATTATGTCACAGATGTCACAGAAACTGTACATTAACCTCCATATTGCAAATAATTCTCTCTTACCACAATGCTACAAAGTGAAACTTTATAATTAAATTTGAAAACAGCTTTTGTTAAGCAAACATTATGAAAAAGAGAAGACACAAACTAAAGTTGTGAGTACTTTTGAAAGAATGGTAGTAAATGTCTACAATATAAAAATATGTGGGGGGCTGGAGCGATAGCACAGAGGGTAGGGTGTTTGCTTTGCAAGCGGTTGACCCGGGTTTGATTCCTGGCATCCCATGTGGTCCCCCGAGCACCGCCAGGAGTAATTCCTGAGTGCATGAGCCAGGAGTAACCCCTGTGCATTGCCTGGTGTTACCCAAAAAGAAAAAAATCTATGGGGTTCATTAAAGCATCAGAGACAACTTCAGAGAAACAGTACTTTAAAATTTTATTAAAGCACTGATTTACAAAGTTATTCATACTTGAGAATTAGACATACAATATTGCAGCACTAGTCCCACTCCCAGTGTCAACTTCCTTCCACCAATGTTCCCAGGTTCCCTACCCCACCCCTGCCTGCCCTCTTGACAGACACCTTTCTAAATTCAGTGTTCAATTGGGTCTCTTGATTTCAGAGTTGTTGACTTTGTGCTTCTTCCTTCTCCCCTCCGCTCATGAAGCAGGCCTCCCTGATTCTTGATCATCCACGGAGGTCGGTACACCGGATTCCTTCTTTCACTTGAGTGAAACGTGATACTCCAAGCATAGCTCTTTTGATTTCTCTTTGGGAGACCTGAATAGCATTCTCATCCTGTTTTTGTAGGGCCCAGGTCTCTGAGGCATATGTTAGTGCAGGAAGAATGGTGGAGTCGAAAAGATGTGCCCGGAGCCTGAGATTCTTCGTCTTCTTAACAACTTCTTCAATGCTCTTGAAGGCATTCCATGCTGTTCTCTTCCTCCTGCGCAGCTCTGTTGCCAAGCCCTTGGGCTACAGTAGCACGTTACTGGTGCCTGATGGAGCAAATCGATGAGCAACAAGTGATACAAGTGAAGTGATACAAATAATCCCTAATGTTAGTAAGTTATTTCATGAAGAACTACTAGAGGTCTCACTCCAAAGCCAAAAGCAAGAATTGTATACCTTCAATTTCAATCCTACTAAATGTTGTGATGCAAACTTATCTGTTATATAGATAAAACAGTAAATTTGTAAGAATGGATAACAATTGATAAAGCCATCTCCATGTCAAATGATATAATATAACTGAAAAAGACCTATAGGAGAAATTACAAATTAACTCAAACAATAAAGGAAGCCAGTTAATGAGTAGAATATAAAATGAAAATGAAAACGTATATTCCATAGTTTTTGTATGCCCACAGGGAAATCAGTTGTGGGGGAGCCACACAAATAATAGCAATAAAGAATATTGAATGCATAGTAATGAACCTAATAAGAACACGTATGAAAGAAACCTTTTAAACACTCCTGAACAGAGAAGAAAACTTAGATTAACAGAGAGATTCACTGTCTTTGGGGAACATAACAACATTAAAATGAAACTAAATTTTGGGCCAGAAGCATAGCTCAAAGGTTTGGGGCTTACACATTGCATGTAGGAGGCATAAGTCTGATCCCTAGAGCTTCATGGCTCCAAGAGCACTGCTGAGAGTGACCTCAATCAATTTAGTTAAAACTACATCCCAGTCACTCTCAGGACGGCCCTAAAGCCACAACAACAAATAAGCAACAGTTATAAATATGTACTAAGGTGATATACAGATGTGATACAAGCTCATGTTACCATCAAAAATTTTAATAGAACTGGACAAGTTGAAAATAAAGTTCATAGAAAATGCAAAAATTGGGCTGGAGAGATAGTATGGTGGGGCAGTCTCTTGTCTTGCATGGTGTCAACCCTCATTCAATCCCTAGCATCCTATATGGTCCCATCGGTCCTTCCAGGAGTAAGACCTGAATACAGCCAGGTGTGAATGAAGAAGCAAAGAAAAAAGAGAGAAAAGAAGAAAGGAAGAAAGAAAGGAAGAAAGAAAGAAAGGAAGGAAGGAAGGCAGGAAGAAATGAAGGAAGGAAAGAAGGAAGGAAGGGAGAAGTAAGGAAGAAGGAAGGAAGGAAAGGGAAGGAAATAGAAAAAGAAAGAGAGGGAAAGAAAGAAGGAAAGAAGTAAAGAAAGAAACAGAAGTAGAGAAAGAAAGAAAGAAAGAAAGAAAGAAAAAGAAAGAAAGAAGAAAGAATGGAAGGAAGGAAACAGAAGGAAGGAAGGAAAGGGAAGGAAATAGAAAAAGAAAGAGAGGGAAAGAAAGAAGGAAAGAAAGAAACAGAAATAGAGAAAGAAAGAAAAAAGAAAGAGAAAGAAAGAAAGAAAGAAGGAAGGAAGGAAGGAAGGAAGGAAAGATGCAAATATGAATAAAATACATGTGCAAAAACAAAGCTGGATGAGGGAAGTGTTGGCACAGACATTAAAACATACCACAAAGTCTCTGAAATTACACAAAAATGGTGCATGAGTAGAAAAACAGGCCAATGAAATAACATTAAATCCACAAATATGCACAAGCACAATTAGAAATTTTTGTTTATAATAAAAAAGGGCAAGAAAAATCACTGGGAACAAAGATGAACTTAAAAAATTGGTGACGGGATTATTGAAGATGGGAGTAGAAATTAAAGTAGATACAGATCACATACATAAAAATATGCTCAAAATGGGCTAAGGATCTAAGATTAATGAAAAAGAAATATAAAGCTCTTGACGGCGCTGCTCCCCACCAGACAAGACCCCAAGTGGCTTCCCATGAACGGCTCCTCTGCTCCTGAATGACCATGATCCCAGAGGCACACAAACCAATTTCGGAACCCAGTGGCTGCTGGTAGAAATGATTTTAGACTGTGAACTAAGCTGCAGCCCCGTGCGGCCCCAGGAGAGGAAGGGTTTTTGTCCCTCGGCCTTTCCCATTCCGGCAGCATGGCGACTGCCATCTTTCAGAGCCTATCAGACAGAGGTATGAGTTTGCAGTGACGGGGCATGTGGGGAATCTCGGAATGATGGGGCAGAACCGGCGCTGCTCCCCACCCAGATGAAACCCCGAGCAGCTGCCCATGAACTGCTCCTCCGCTCCTGAATGGCCATGATCCCAGAGGTACACAAACCAATTTCGGTACCCAGTGGCTGCTGGCAGATATCCCTCTGGACTTAATTACAAAAATATAAGAAATCCAAAACATCATATGCAGAAATCATATGCAGAAATCCAAAACAACATACCAGACATATGCTCTTCATTATCAGCAATAGAGAACAAATTATCAAATGATGCCTTTTGACAGGTCTGATTGTTGGGGGAAAATTCCCAATAATAGTAGTGAGTTTTCTGTCAAAACTAGAATGTAACCAAAGTAAAGAGAGAGTATAGTGAAAATCATCTGCCACACAGGGCAGGGTGGGGGGTGGGATGGGGCTATATTGGGGTTCTTGGTGGTGGAACATGTGCACTGGTGAAGGGATGGGTGTTTGATCATTGTATAACTGGGACCTGTGTCTGAGACCTTCAAGGCTGCTAGGATCAGGACTGGGCCTCCTCTGCCCAGATTTCCCATATCCCAGTAGCTAGGGGGTCACACCCAGGGATTGCCCCTGGCGCTGTGTAATCCTGTCAACGGCCAGCATCCAGAGACTTAAAAGCCAGCTCCTGGAAGCTTGATATCTTATAGTCTACTTCTCCCTCTGGGAGAACCTCGCAAATTACTGGGAGTTTCCTGCCCACATGGGAGAGCCTGGCAAGGTCCCCATGGTGTATTAATATGCCAAAACCAAAAACAAGCTGGGTCTCATTCCCCTGACCCTGAAAGAGCCTCCAGTAGGGCATTATTGGAGGGACGAGTGGAGAGAGGCTTCTAAAGTCTCAGGGCTTGGACGAATGGAGATGTTACTGAGACCGCTTGAGAAATTCGACGATCAACGGGATGATGATAATGATGATGATGATGATGATGATGACGACTGAGACTTAAACCTGAAAGCGTTGTAACTGTTCTCACGGCGATTCAATAAAAAAAGCTCTTGACGAAATCATAGAAGAACTATTTTTAAACCTCAATGTAAGGAAGGGACTACCTGAGTTAGATTTCAAAGGCAACAAAAGATGAATCAATTTGACGGCACAAAAATGTTGACTGTATATGGTGAAAGCATCTTAAGTAAGTAATAAGGCAACTGAAAACCTGAGGCTAAGTATTTACAACAAATAGCAAATATGTCTGTATATGAGACATGTATTGAAGAAGAATGAATTAGAAATTATACACCAATAACAAAAATTATGCTCAATGATAATCCACAAAAATAAATACAAAAGTCTTCAAACGCATGTGTCAAAATTTACAAATCCACATTTGTAATTTGCACTGAAACATAATTTTTCATCTATCATTCAATGAATATTTAAATGGTAGGGTTGAGGCCTGAGAGATAGTGGAGCAGATAGGACATCAGCCTTCCATGCAGCTGACCAGTATTCTATCCTAGGCAACTCATAGCGTGCCCTGAGACCCCGGCAGGAATGATCTCTGAAAACAGAGTCAACAGTAAGCCCTAAGCACCTCTGCTGTTGTCAAAACTGGACTAAAAGGGGGGCAACATGTTCTCTTAGGAAGGCTATGAAGAAACAGTTACTCTTATATACTGCTACTCAGAATAACCAGTTACAACTCTCTGAAGAGAAACTTAGAAATACCAAACAAAAACACAGGTATATTTAGCACTTTGACAGGTAATACCACTTCGGAATAAAAGTTCAATATATATTTCCACCAAGACAATGATGTGTGTTTCCATGGTTATTCAATATTGTATTTTTATAATTTCAAACTTTTGGAAACCACTTAAATGCTCATAAATTGCTAAGTGGTTGAATGTGGCTGATCCAACTCCATAGTGTCTTCCAATACAGTTGTGAAAAAAATGAATGTAAAGCTCTCCACAGAAAGAATTTCCTGGAGTGCTGATACATTAAAGAAGTGTGAGGGACTGTGTATATAACTCTTTTTTTATTCTTCATTTAACAAACAAGGGACTAAAGGAAATAATATGTGTAAGTGATCATTTCTGAAAAATAAATGCAGGAAAGAATGAGCAAGAAATGAAGAGTTTTGCTATTTTCTGGAGAGTGGGAAAGAAAGTGAGGAATCTGAAAGAGTGAGAGTTCTCTGAGTTGACTTTTTAACTGGGGAGTGTAATCCTGACTTTTTGATATGTAGAGATATTTCTCTTTGGGAAATTAAAATGTATAAATTAAAATAAAACACTTAAAATTTAAATGAAAGTTTTATTGAAAATTAAAAAAATTAAAATAAAAATTATGTTTTATTTCTTTTGTCAATTTATTATAGTTAAGTAATATATTTGCAATGTGTTAACACTTATTGTCTTGATGTGCACATTTACTTCACCACAACTAAATACTTAACAAGTCAATTACTTTTTATTTTTTATTTTATTTTATTTTTTTTGGCTTTTTGGGTCACACCTGGCGATGCACAGGGGTTACTCCTGGCTCTGCACTCAGGAATTACCCCTGGCTGTGCTCAGGAGACCATATGGGATGCTGGGATTTGAACCCGGGTCGGCTGCGTGCAAGGCAAACGCCCTACCCGCTGTGCTATCTCTCCAGCCCCTTATTTTTTATTTTCATTTGTCATTTGTCACTTGTCATCCCGTTGATCTTCAATTTGCTCGAGCGGGCGCCAGTAACGTCTCCATTGGTCCCTGTCGCGTGCTAGTGCAGCCCAATAATATCTGCTTGCTCCAGGCACATGAAGAGCCTCAAATCATTCATTCAAGGATTTGACGAAGAAATCTGACCATCTAGTTGGTGGGCGGCCACGAGGTCTTCTGACGTTCCGTGGAATCCAGTCAGTATCAGCTCTAGTCCAGCGGTCGTCTCTGAATCGCATTACATGACCGGCCCATTTGATTTTTGATGCCTTGGCAAACGAGACAGCGTTCCTGACTCTTGATCGTCAACGGAGGTCATAACTCCAGATTCCTTCTCTCACTTGAGTGAGACTTGATACTCCTAGCATAGCACTTTCGATTCCTCTTTGGGATACCCTAATAGCGTTCTCATCCTGTTTGCGTAGGGCCCAGGTCTTTGAGGTATATGTTAGTGCAGGAAGAACGGTGGAATCAAAAAGATGTGCCCGGACTCGAAGGTTCTTTATTCTCTTAACCACTTCTTTTTTTAAAGGTTGAAATATGTCAGTTTATTTTCTAGTACTGAGGTCCATCATCTTAACTCATTCTTATGCTTTCTCTCTTCTCCTTGGAAGCATCTTAGTGCAAGCCATGATTAGTCTTTTTTCTAACTTGGCTATTGGCCACTGCGGGACTTTCTAGGTTTGGGGTTGTCTTCACTTATAATCTCATCCAAGGATTAGAACCAACAAGCAAGCAACTGGTTAGAGAATTCATGTTTGTTTTGATTTTCCTGTCTTTTACATATCTCACAGAGACAATTAATTGCGACTTCCTTCATCCTTTACAAATGCACTACAACAATATCAAGCAAACCCAGACAACTCTACCTCCTGATCTCAGGGATCCTGTCTGGTTAACCAAGAAATTTAATTTTGTTTAATTAAAATTTTTTTCTATTAATGAATCACCGTGGGGGTCCAGATACAGGTTTACATATTCTTGTGCTTGTGTTTCGGTCATATACAGCTTGAATATCTATCCATCCACCAGTGCCCATCCTCCGCTGATGACCCCATCATCCCTCCCACCCACTCCCACCCCACCCCCCTCCCCACCCCGCCTCTTTGGCAGGGCATTTCCCTCTGTTCCCTCTCTCGCTTTGGGCGTTGTGGTTAGTAATGGAGGTCTTGGGTGGCCAATGTGTTAGGTCTATATTCTGCTCCAAGCACGCCTCTCCCATCCCACATGGGTCCTCCCACCACATTTTTGCTTGGAATTCCCTTCTCTATCTGAGCTGCCCTTTCCCCCAGCATGTGAGGTTGGTCTCCAAGCCCTGGAGCAAATCTGGTACGTATTTCTGTTATTCTTGGGTGTTAGTCCTCCATTCTGTTGTTTTATATTCTGCAGATGAATGCAATTCTTCTATGTCTGTCTCTCTCTCTTTCTGACTCATTTCACTTAGCATGATACTTTCCATGTTGATCCATTTGTATGCAAAGTTCATAACTTCGTCTTTTCTGACAGCTGCATAGTATTCCACTGTGTAGATGTACCAAAGTTTCTTTAGCCAGTCATCTGTTCTTGGGCATTTGGGTTTTTTCCAGATTTTGGATATCATAAACAGTGCTGCGAGGAACATACATGTGCAGGTGTCATTTCAACTATATCTTTTTGCCTCTCTGGGATATATTCCCAGAAGTGGTATTGCTGGGTCAAATGGGAGCTCTATTTCTAATTTTTTGAGGAGCAACCATATTATTTTCCAGAAGGGCTGAACCAGTCGGCATTCCCACCAGCAGTGTTGCAGGGTCCCTTTCTCCCCACATCCTCTCCAACAGCAGCTGCTTCTGTTCTTTTGGATGTGTGCCAGTCTCTGTGGTGTTAGGTGATATCTCATAGTTGTTTTGATCTGCATCTCCCTGACTACTAGTGATGATGAGCATTTTTCATGTGCCTTTTGGCCATTTGTATTTCTTCCTTGAGAAAGTTTCTGTTCATTTCTTATATACCCTTGATATCAACCCCTTATCAGATGGATATTGGGTGAATATCCTTTCCCATTCTGTAGATTGCCTTTGTATTCGGGTCACTGTGTCTTTTGCGGTGCAGAAGTTTCTTAGTTTAATATAGTCCCATTTGTTTATTTCTGTTTCTACTTGATTGCTTAGTTCCGTGTCATCTTTGAAGATACCTTTGGCTTCAATATCCTGTAGGGTTTTTCCGACCTTGTCTTCAATGTACCTTATGGATTGTGGTCTGATGTTGAAGTCTTTAATCCATTTTGATCTGACTTTTGTGCATGGTGTCAGGTCGAGGTCTAAGCCCTTTCTTTTGCATGTGGTTGACCAGTTATGCCAGCACTATTTGTTTTAACCACTTCTTCGACGCTCTTGAAGGCATTCCACGCTGCTCTCTTCCTCCTGCACGTTTCTGGCACCAAGTCATTCCTCATGCTGATTTCTCGACCCAGTTACACATAGCTGCTGCATTCGGAGATGTTCGTTCCATTGAGAGCAAATGGAGCTTCAGGGACCAGTTCATTTTTCATGAACATCGTCTTGTTGAGATGCAGCTGCAATCCGACCTTTCCACACTCGTGGTCGAAGTCAGCCAGCATTTGTGCTGCTTGGCTAATGTTTGACCATATCAGAACGATCTCATCAGTGAAGCGGAGGTGGTGTAGTTGCTGACCGTCTATCTTCACTCTCATTCCTTCCCATTCCAGTCGTCGCATGATGTTCTCTAAGGTGTCACTGAACGGTTTCGGTGAAATGGTATCACCCTGCCACACCCCTCTCTTTACATCAATGATCACTTCCTCCTAGAATGGTGAGATCCTGGTGGTGAATCCACAATACAGCTTGCAAAGGATTTTGATATACTGAGTTTGAACGCCCTGTTTGGCCAGGGCTTCGATGATCGCCTCAGTCAAAACAGAATTGAAGGCCTTCTTTAAGTCGATGAACGTTAGACAGAGTGGCATCTTGAACTCTCGCGAAACTTCAATGAGTTTGATCACTGTGTGGATATGGTCTATTGTGCTGAATCCCCTTCGGAACCCAGCTTGCTTGCATGGTTGTCCTTCGTCTAGTGTTCTACCTATTCTATTCAGGATGACATGAGTGAACAACTTGTAGACAATAGACAGCAGGCAGATTGGGTGATAGTTGCTGATGTCGTGGATGTCTCCCTTCTTGTACAAAAGAACGGTCCTACTGGTTTTCCACTGAGATGGAACCTTGCATTCAGACAGGTAGTGTGTGAAGAGTCGAGCCAGTATATTGATGAGTACTGGTGGCAGATTCTTCAGGTGTTCGGGTCAGACCTTGTCCAGACGAGGTGCTGTTTGCATCTTTACCAATGAAATGGCGTGTTGGATTTCAGAAGGGAGAACGTTGGGAACGACATATCCATCCTGCGGAATTTGGTACGTGGGCAGGTCGACATGGCTGTCAAAGAGATCTGAGTAGAATTCGTGAATAATCCTCTCCATTGCCTTTCTGGAACATGTGGGACATTGGAGGGCAGTCATCTTGGTCTTGTAGTTGGCGAAGGACAGGCGAGTGTTGTGAATACTTTTCCCTGCTTCTGCCACACTGGCCAACACTGCTGCTCTTCTCTCCTTGAGGTCTTCCCCTATCGCATCTCTGCACAGCTTTGTGAGCTCAGACGCCAGCTTGTGGTTGCCTGAGGCTCGCGCCAAACCACGTTGACAAATGAGCTTGAGAGTTTTCGAAGACAGGCATCTGTTTGTGGCTTTCTCACTCTCGGTATTCTTCGCTCATTCATGGAGGTGCTGAACCAGTCGATCGTACTCCTCATCGATATTGTCAAGGACTGCATCTTCCCACGTTGCTGCAATAGTGCCAAAGAGCTCCCAGTTGGTGGTCATTCTGGGAGTTGCCTTCTTAAACTTAAATTTTGCAGACTTCTCCCCACTCTGTGAAGTAGAATTTTGCACAAAGGAGATGGTGGTCCGATCCCGTTTGGAATTTTGGGACAACAGCGACATTGGCCAGGCAAAACCTTCTATTGAATGTGATGTGGTCAATTTCATTGTGGAACTGTCCACAGGGAGACTCCCATGTCAGCGTTTAGATTCGGCCTTCTGGAACTGTGAGTTACCGTGGATGATCTTGGTCGACATGATGAATTCAGACAGTCTCTCACCCTGATTGTTCCATTCTAGGCAATGTGTTCCAATGTGGAGTTCTTCGGGCGACCTTCTCGGACCTATCTTGGCATTAAAATCACCAACAATAATCTTGTAAAAGGTGTGGTCTTCTTTATAGAACGTCTCCAGTTCCATGTAGAACCTCTCAATTTCTTCTTCATCGTAGTTGGAAGTTGGTGCGTAGACGATAAAGATAGAAACTGCAGGCAGTTAGCCACATTTATTCAAGCATAATCATCCAATTTGGATTGTTAGGCATTCAAATGAATCAATGCTCATGGCCAAGTTCGTGTTGACAAGGACACCAACGCCACCAACGCTTCTTTTGTCACAAGTTCCGAGGAACAATTTTCCAGTGTCAAAAATGGCGTCATGTGATTGATATCTCCTCATTTCGGTCAGACCAATGATGTCGTACTTGATCTTCTGCACTTGCACCATCAGGTCCTTGATGGATGCTTCTGATGCCAGCGTACATGCATTGAAAGTGCAGACAATCATTTTAGTCTTTCTTCGTTTTGGCAGTCTAGTTTGTAAGCAGAACTTTGCGACCTTGAACTCTAGGTTCAATGAGACCTGGACACAAGATCCTCTGTCTGCCTCCTCCAATCTCCGGCATCTGAGGGAGGGGTCAAACCCAGAAGCCCCACCCTACCCAAACCAGATAAATACCTCACTGGCCGACCCCCACTACATCCACTACCCAGCCACTGCCACACTCCAGGCTGCTCTCTGGACCATGCGGCCGCTTTGTGGCCATGCAACACACCATAAGACACTTAATACCCATTATTCCCACACCATATTTGATAGGTTTAAATTTGGTGTGAACCATGATAACAACTCTAAGGGCGATTGGAGGCCACCCTAAAAGCCTTCGTCCCTCTCGGAGAGCCCTGCAAGCTACTGAGAGTATACCTTCCACACGGCAGAACCTAGCAAGCTACCTGTGGCGTATTCGATATGCCAACAACAGTAATAACAATTGGCGTCATTCACCTGTCACCGAAAGAGCCCCCAATAAGGCAGCGTTAAGAAAGATGAGCAAGGAGAGACTGAAAAAATCTAGGGGACGAACTAGATTTTTATTTATTTAAGAAATTTTGTTTTTTGCTTTTGGGTTCACACCCAGCAATGCACAGAGATTACTCCTGGCTCTGCACGCAGGAAATACCCGTGGCGGTGCTCAGGGGACCTATATGGGATGCTGGGAATCGAACCCGGGTCGGCCACGTGCAAGGCAAATGCTCTACCCGCTGTGCTATCACTCCAGCCCTGTCAATTACTTTTTAGTCAGGTGTCATTTCATCTTTTTTCTTTCTTTCTTTCTTTTTTTTTTTTTTGCTTTTTGGGTCACACCCAGCGATGCTCAGGGGTTACTCCTGGCTTTGCACTCAGGAATTACTCCTGGCAGTGCTTGGGGGACCATATGGGATGCCGGGGATCGAACCCGGGTCGGCCGCGTGCAAGGCAAACGCCCTACCCGCTGTGCTATCGCTCCGGCCCCTCATATTTTTTCTTACAAATTCTCTTTTTTTATTGAATCGCCATGAGATAATTACAAAGCTTTCATGTTTGAGTTTCTGTCATACAATGATCAAATCCCCATCCCTCCATGAGTGCACATTTTCCACCACCAGTGGAAACAACCCGAGTTGTTGTTGAAAATACAATTTTTATTTTAATAATACACAAAATTTGGTGTCTGGAATGATGGCATAGGGCTCTGTGCTTTGCTTTCTCTGCAAGAAGTCTCTAGCTAGGGAGGTCCCTCTTGGAACTGTTGCTGAGTGACTAAAGAGGAAGCATCCAGGGTAAGGGGAAGTGAAGGGGATGATAAAAGTCCCTGGTTTGTTCCTAATTTACACGTGTGCAATCTAATTAGTCAGTCTTCCAAACCCACATCTGCATAGGATGTACACTAACTTAGCATAACAAAAAGAGGGCAAAGACAAGTAAGGAGGGTGGTAACATGAGAACACTGTATGAGAGATATGGAGGTTATTGCAAATGAGTTCTCTTTAGGTCACATATGTGTATGCCATTCCACTGGTTATAGGAAATAAGCCACCAGTACTTCTTTTCGCCATATTCTTTTAGGGAAGAATTCTGTGGGCCCAGAAATAGTGAAAGAATTATTTTCTCCTTCATAGGAAATGGTATAAATGATGCTCTTTTGTGTTTTCTTCAGCTTTTGTAAAAATAGACCTTCTCAACTTGAAGCATCCTTGTCCTTGACACTGTCTTACTGTAAGTAATTGCTGCAATAGAAAGCAAAGTCACAGATAATTTCTTTGAAAATTGTGTTTGCACATCAGTTCTGAGGACCAGGTCTCCAACAATAACCAAAATGAATTCCAGGGCTTATGTCAGTCTGTGTTTGAGGCCTTAGGTAGCAGATAATAATCAATGACATTTGTGTAGATATCAACGTCAATATTTGAATGTCTTAGGATATCCTCCAAGATTATTTTTAGTGAAGAAAATAGCTTTATTGAAAGAAATTTAGAAAGATGTGAGAGGAGAGAAAAAGAGATAACATGTTCAAGAGAGAACATGGGTTTTCCAGAGTGGGAAATCGGAGAATAGCTTTTAGGAGAAGCTTATACACAATTTCTCCAAATTGTCTTGGCCTGCAATTCTCTGCATATATAAAAGTTAATCATATGTTATTAATAAAGCAACAAATAAAAAGAAATTAAAAAATAAAATAATAAATTGTTGGTGTACAACATCCCATAATCTCAGGCCTAGCTAGGCTTGGATGTAAACATCGTTTTTCTGTTACTTTTACTTTAACTGACTATACTTCCTGTTGTGCAACTGACTTTATACTGTTTCCGTTGACTAAGTTAATTTGCATATTCTGCCTATGTGGCTGAATATCATTGGTTAAAACATCAAGCTAGTTAATAAAAGGGGGCTGAACAGGCTGCTACTCCGGCAGGCCACAGCACAGAAAACTCTGGAGACAGTTGTTATGTGATCCTCCCAGAAAACATATATTTCTTTCGCATGCATATCTTAAATGCCTCAGACTGTCTAACCAAACTTTACTGCAACATATGTTGCAACAATAAATTAACCTGAGTATAGTTACAGGGAAAGGCTTGCACTCAATAGTCCATTCATTTACTTTTTTTCTTTTTAGGCCACACCCAGAGATGCTCGGGGGTTGCTTCTAACTCTGCACTCAGGAATTACTCCCGGTGGTGCTGGGGGACCATAAGGGATATCAGGGATTGAACCCAGGTTGGCCGTGTGCAAGGCAAACTCCCTATTGCTGTACTATCTCTCTGGCCCCGAGTCCCTTCGTTTTCTTTTCTTTCTATCCTCATGCAACTTCTCCTTTTCTCAGGGGGTTCTAATTTCTATGGATATTTCCCTTGTTTTTCCATCTCCAAAAGCTCAAGATTTGCATCTCTGAGAGATGTGGTTTGCAGGAAGTCATGCCATCCCATACCCTGCTGTAAGGAATCTCTGAGAGTTGCAGGAGGCACCACCATCTCAGTATCCTGACAAGGGAAACCCAAAACACCAAAATTGGACATCTCCATCAGTCATCTCTGCCTTCAACTTCAGGCATCCCTGCAGGAGCAACATGGCTTCCAGCATGCCCAGGTTCCTTGGGTAAGTTCATTCCATCCTGATGGAATCCCTACTTGCATGAGGGACATCTCTTTAACTGACATCTGTATTCCACCTCAGGCATTCCTGGCAGTGAGACTGGCTTCCTTCCAGCAGGGCTACTCTGAATGCATAGCTTGGGTCCTTGGATTTACAAAAGCCTTGTCACTAGGTAGGGGAGAACAAACTTCTCTTCCTCTCTGAACACTGGCCTGCATATCTTCTTACTAGGTTCTGCTGCCTGTGTTTATGCTCACAAGATTCTGCTGCCTCAGTTCCATCCCAATTTTACCTAGAGATCTCTAACTCCCTGTTGAACTGAAGGAGGGTTAAGGGAAAGAGTATGATATATTTGCCTGGTAGTAAAACTTCACAGTTAAAGTTTATATCAAGCTACAGAGATATTTCCCAAGAGACTGTACCCACATGTCAGATTTTCATGGGGTTATGTCCCTTCTGGAGGTTCTCTCCTGCACTTTGACTTTTCTTCTGAATGGCTCGCCAATTATGTTGGGTGTGGGTTGGTGAAGTGGGAAGTAAGAAAGATAGCCTCTAGAAAAGAGTGCATCTGCATCTTTTCTGGACCCCCCTAAGTTGCCCAGGGAAATGACTGGCTTTTTTTCAGACCAATAGAAGTCTGCTCTGAGCACCCACAAGTTGAGGATGTTTAAGTCTAACCAACTCCACAAGGCAGCTTCACCTGTCAAGCTGCACCCGAAATCCACTTATTCTGCACTCTGCAGGAACTGGTCCCCACCACCTGAGTTCTTGGGAATCCTGGAATTAGGCTGTGGTGAGGACAGTTCCATGCAGTCTAGGGAAAATAAATCCTTACCCCTTTATAGGCATTTCAGGACAGCCCTACCCCGTCCCTCACAGAAAGGGCTTTCAGGAGGAGGCGGAATAATAGTTTTTATTGAAAGATAAATTCCAATCGTTTTTACTAAAAGAAATTTAGAGACATGTGAGGGGTGAAAAAAAGAGAGAGAGATACATATTCAAGAGAGAACACAGGCTTTTACAGTGGGAAAGCTCCATGATTTTAAAATTTATTTATTTGTATTTTGGGACACATCTAGTGGTGCTCATGACTTACTCCTGGCTTTCCCCTCAGGGATCACTCCTGTGGGCTTGGAGGACCATAGGAGTCAATCACTGGCACGGCAATTGTCCTCTCCACTAAATTATCACTCTGGCCCCATCCAAGATAATTTTTAATGATCACCTTCTGAAAAGTCAGTTAGGCCATATGTTATGTATATGGGCTGGACTGATTGCACAGCAGGTAGGGCATTTGCCTTGCACATGGCTGACCCAGGTTTGATTCCTCCGCCCCTCTCGGAGAGCCCAGAAAGCTACCGAGAGTATCCCGCCGACATGGCAGAGCCTGGAAAGCTACCCGTGGTGTATTTAATATGCCAAAAACAGTAACAACAAGTCTCACAATGGAGACGTTACTGGTGCCCACTCGAGCAAATCGATGAACAACAGAACTACAGTGCTACTGTGCTACAGTATATGTATATATGTAGGGAGAGAGAAAAGAGAGAGAGACAGAGAGACAGATAGATGGAAAGCAATCCCTGAGAACCACTGGGTGTGTCTCTAAAACAAAACAATGAAAAGAAATATCCTGTGAATCATACCCAAAAGTTGAAACCAAAAGAAAAGATTAATGGGAACAGGCAAAATTAATTTTAAATTATTTTATTTGACAAAAAGTAAAGATAAATATGTCAAACAAGAAATGATAATGTTTATGTAACACTTTAGTAATACTTTGAAATTCAGTGTATTAATTAAAGTACAGGTAATATGAACAGATTACCAATTATACATTACTTTTCTTAAAAAAGACCTTTAAAAGTCTGTGCAAAGAACAATAAGAACAATTTATATATTATTTGAGAATTGGGCTTTGCACCTGTGCTGTGTGTAGGCCTTACTGCTGGCACTGTGATCCAGAATCATTCTGCGGGTGCTCTTGGGATGATATGTGGTGCCGGATATCAAACCTAGGTTGCATTAGTTATTTTAACAATTTTTCTAATGCAGAGTGTTATTATAAAATTGAAACAATAAGAACAATTAACTACTAAGCATTAGTTCAGTTTACTAACTACTAAGTATTAGTTCATGTTTTAGCTGAGACTTTGAAATGCAGTCTGTTATCATTTCAAGGTACAATATGATACAAGGCACAACAATATGATTTTGCTGATTATTCCTTAAAATGTATGTTATGATTTAAACATTAAAACCATACTGGCTCGACTTTACTTTCACACTCTTCAAAGTCTTCAAAATGCTGCCAGATTTTATTTCAATCAAGAAAACTACAGTTGCACGAATCATTTACTAACTCTTTGAAATACAGCAGTAATTTCAACATGTTAAACAAATTAAAAAAAGTTAACATTCACTTTCTTCACTGTCTTTAATATGTAGCATTAACATTTCAACAAGCTATAAATAATCCATAAATTATATATTTTCCATCCTTTTTTCCCTCTTATTAAATTGTGGATAGATCATATGTATTTGATACTTAGATCACATAACTTTTCTAAGTAGCTTAATGATTAGTACCTTTAGCCATTTATCGCTAGTGTGTACTTTACTGAACAGTGGAACTCTAGTGGAAGTATACAGGGTAAAAAGGCAGAAAGAATGGTATGCTATATGAAGAAAATATATGTAAAATTTAAGAGAGAGCAGCAGCAGAGTAACAATATTTACTAGTAAGGAAGATAAAACTTCTCTAAGGACAATGAGCTGAGATTTGAAAAAATATTCAAAGAATGAGACCAGCATAGTTTGAACAGTATGTAAAGGGGTATGTGAAAAATAAAAATATGGATTTTTGAGGGAAGTAGCAAAATAACTTTCTCAAATGCCTGATAAAGACTGGAGAAACTGACAAAACATAGGGACGTCTATGTGCCAAGTAGTTTGAAGTCAGCGATTGTGCCCTTATTCACACTTGGAATAATACCAACACTATTCACAACTGGAATAATACCAACATTACAATAGATACTAGGTGAATTGTGAATCCGTGAGAAATAAGGAACAACAAATCAGGTAGAAATGTGTTGATACAAATGCCTGTAGGTATAAAGTTTTCTGTTTCCCCATTACAACTGGTTTCTCCTCAGGCAACCCAAGACTATTTTAAGTACCTGGATGTTTAAAGGTTCCTGAGGGAGAAATCATTGGCTTCAAAAATTATCATATCCAGAATTATGATTGGTCTGACTTATAATGATTGCTTATAAGTCTATAAAAGAACTAATCAATGTAAGCAGGAAAATTACATGCCATAACTGGGTCAATTTATGCTACACACTCAAAATGTATTTGGTCACCAGAAGATGTATCCAACAAGCAATGGGCAAGACAGGCACAGAAAAATTCACTTTCTTCTCTTGACTTTTAGAGCCCTATTAAAAAACTAAACTAAGAAGTCAGTTTTCTTAAATAGTAGAACATTACATATGTGTTTCTACGAACTTTGGCTTCAGGGAAATCTATGAGTGCTTTAACAAGTTGGTGCCCCAATGTGTGTTAAGCCACATTCAAGAGTAAGCCACCAGTACATACCAGCAACAACCCGTGAATTATCACACATCAGTCAAAGTAATTCTTTGTAGGAGAACATCACTCAGAAGTGGTCCAGTACATATCTTCCCGCTTTGCCACCTTTAGCATCAGCTTCAGTTGAGCCTCCACTTCTGACAGTTTTTGTTGGTTCAAAGTGACTTGAAAATTTTCTTGCTCATAGCAGTGGATAGGGACAGGATAAATCACATACTGAAGCTCCACCCAGGTTGTTAGGTGTTGCAGAAAGTTCATGAGTGCAGGCATTGAGATGGGATTTAAGGAAAAGCTAAAGACACGAAGCTGGGAACAGCGGCTCAGAACTGGAAGTAAAGCAGAGAGAACAGAATCAGTGACTGTGCAGTTATTTATCTCCAGATGCTGCAAGGTGCTTGAGACACTCTCCAGCAGAGTCAGAAAGGGTGCAGTATCTTCCTGGAATATATTGTTGTTACTCAGATTCAGCTGTTTTAAGTGGGTGACCTGAGAGCTCTCAGACAGATCAGTGACATCTTTGTTAGAAAGACGACAGAAAGACAGACTCAATGTAGTCAACCGAGGTTTCAGGACTCTGGAGAGGAAGAAAAGAAAGATTATTCCAGAATAAATAAGGACAGGACCAGAGCAGAGAGCTTTGAGTTATAGATACGTAAGGCGCGAAGGTAAAGTAATCTGTACAAGATTTGCAACAAGTTTAAGCACAACAGCACTGGAGCTGAAATTTACAGACTTACTACTCTGGAACCATTACTAAAGGTTTTGGAAAGATGGAGTGAAAAATCCTACGTACAACATAAGCAATGATGGATCTTGTTCAATTATTTGGTGAATATTATTTCTGAGAAAGGTACAAACTGAGGGTTCCCTTTCATTAGCCCCAGGTGACAAGGTCTCCCCTCAAGGTCTAATCCTTGGGGAGACCACGGAACCAAAAATCTGGCAGTAACAATTGTGGCCAGTTCATGGAGATGTGCGTCAGAGTGTAGCTGTAAAAACTTCTCCATCAGAACTCCTCTGCCACCAATCTAAAGGACATTCCTACAGAACAGAGACTAAAACTTTTTCTACCAATTTATCTGCACATTTATCACGGTGTCAGCACATAGTTGATTGGCTAACTGATCAAGTGAATGAGCAGTTTCTTTTTGTAACTTTGTTGTTCTCAAACCACAATGTGCTCTCCAGTGTAACAAGTCTCAAACTCCCAACAACCTGCAAAGAGAAGGGAACACAGAAACGTGGGATCTTTACTATGCCCACCCCACCCATTCACCTGAGCAGTCTGTGCAGATGATCTGTGAAGCCAAAGGAAGACAAGCAGAGTTCCCGAAGGACGTCTAGCTTCCCAAGCCAGTTGAGAAAAATGCTGAAGTTTCTCCCCTCACAAGACTGAAAAGGAATGGCAGTCAGCTTAAGGCTGTCGAGGTGGATCAACTGAGGAAAAAGTGTAGTGATATTCCTCAGGTGAACCTGATTCACCTCCAGCTGATCAATGCATGCCGGATCTAGGATATGCAGGCTCTTCGTGTGCATACATATATAATCAATTTGCAAATGTCTGCAGCAGAGGTGCAAGGAGCCAGAACTCTGCTCAACCTTACTCTTAAGAAAAGAAATAAATCGCTTTGTTCTCACCGTACAAGTGAAGGAAATATCAACTAATAATTCAATAGGTTTCCTGGCTGCAACAGACCCAGACCCTGAAGCACCCATTCCAAGGCACCTAACGCTTTGCTGGTTCTCTTCTATGTTAAGGATGGAATGCCGAGAATAAACACAGGACTGAAAACAGAATGGGTATCTGGCCCGGTAGTAACATGTTATTCCACAGTCCAAGGCCCGTCTTAAATCCAGGATCCTCAGTTCGGAGCCCCTGTAAGGGAGAAAAGGAGAAAGAACATATGAGAGGTATAAGGTTTCATTATTACACAGCAAGAACAATGATATGGAGGTGAGAGAGAACCATTTGCCCTGGTTTTTACTCCACATGTTACTCACATACAAGTTTTTTCCATAAAAGTTTATGCAACTCTCACAGTTTGTCTCATACTTTCTTCACCTCTGTTTCTCTTTAGTCTCAGGGCCTATGCCCTTCTTCTAAGCAATCACATTCAGGAAGTAAATCCATCCAACAGCTGATTGAGCTATTCTCAATCAGCTCTAAACTACAGTCAATCCTGTAAGATTTCAGAGTACTTTAAATAAATCCACATGTTGGACAACAGACGCAGAGATTCTATACATGCAATTCGAGTTATTTTGGGGAGATTCTTGGGATTTCCTGCTCCAGGACTTGGCATATCCACCTGTGGACTCATTTTGTCTCTATTATATTAGCCTTACCCTGAAGAAGTGTCCTGGGCAGGGAGGAACTGCAGACCATCCACCAAGACTCTCCAGATATCATAGGGTGCTTCTCCTATATTCAGTGTCCCAATGTGCAGACACTGAAAGGGCCAAACCTTCACTATTGCTTTTAGCATCTTCTTATGTCGGCCCATGAAGGCAGTGGTGAACAACTGAATGAAGAGATGTTTAGGAAGGACCTCCAGGGCATGGATACCTGCAGACTCATTACTCATCAGACTCTTTGCAGCAAGCTCCAGCAGAGTGAGTAAAGATTCTTGATCCATCTTCACGATCCTGCTTCAGGGCGAGGAATATTTAGAAATTCTAAGAATATTTCTACAATCTCCTGTTTGACTCTAAGATTAGTTAGAAAAAAAATGTCTTGGAGAAAATTGTGAATTACACAATCACCAAAGGATATCTCTGCTGTAGGCATAGAATAAAAATAGACATTTATATGTGTTTAAATATATTGTAAATATGCACAATGATTAACACATCCATATATTTACTGTAAGAAAAAATGCCCTAGGAATCAGTTGTAAGTAAACAGAAGAAAATGCTGCCCACCTAGATGCCTGCTTGCCAATATTTCTGCTCAGAAGCCTACAAAACAACAAGCAAACTGAAAATACACCAAAGTCACCGCCTCATTATTACCTTAAGGTATAGGATGAAGGAACTTAATTTGTCTTTCATTCTTTTCTGCTCTTGTTTATATTTCCTGCCATGGGTTTTCTACTGTAAGACTTATTTTTTTTCCTTTTTTCTTTTCAAAAATTAATTAATTATTTTTTATTAGTGAATTACCGTGAGGGTACAGTTACAGATTTACATATTTTTGTGCTTGTGTTTCAGTCATACAATGCTCCAGAACTCATCCCTCCACAAGTGCCCATTCTCCACCACCGATGATCCCAGTATCCCTCCCACCCCCATCCCATCCCCCCCACCCCGCCTCTGTGGCAGGGCATTCCCTTTTGTTCTCTCTCTAATTTATTAATTTTTATCCTTTCAGTTTACTTAAAATTATTTTTTCTCTGAATTTACCTCTGATTGCTGCTTTTTTTTTCTTTTTGGGTCACACCTGGTGATGCACAGGGGTTACTCCTGGATTTGCACTCAGAAATTACCCCTGGCCGTGCTCAGGGGACCATATGGGATGCTGGGATTTGAACCCGGGTCCGCCGCATGCAAGGCAAACGCCCTACCTGCTGTGCTATCTCTCCAGCCCCCTGATTGCTGCTTTTAATGTAGCCTACAGATTCTGATAAGTTGCTGTTCATTATCATTTTTTACCAAATTGACTGGAACTTTAGTTTCCATCTCTTCTGTTGTAAAACATTTGCTTAATCAATAGATGCAGAGAAAACATTTGACAAGATCCAACATCCTTTCATGATGAAAACCCTCACCAAAATGGGGTTTGGAGGAACTTTCCTCAAGATAGTCGAAGCCATCTACCACAAGCCTACGGCAAGCATTATCCTCAACGGGGAAAAACTAAAGGCCTTTCCTCTAAGATTAGGTACAAGACAAGGATGCCCGCTCTCACCACTTCTCTTCAATATAGTACTGGAAGTACTTGCGATAGCCATTAGACAAGAAAAGGAGATTAAGGGCATCCAGATAGGAAAGGAAGAAATCAAACTCTCACTATTTGCAGACGATATGATACTATATCTAGAGAAGCCTAAAGCCTCTACTAAGAAACTCTTAGAAACAATAGACTTATACAGTAAAGTTGCAGGCTACAAAATCAATACCCCAAAATCCATGGCATTCCTATACACAAAAAATGAGGCAGAGGAAAGAGCATGAAAAAAGCAATCCCATTCACAATCGTGCCCCAGAAAATCAAGTACCTCGGAATCAGCTTAACCAAGGAAGTAAAAGACCTCTTCAAAGAAAACTATAAAACGCTACTCCATGAAATAAAAGAGGACATGAGGAAATGGAAACATATACCCTGCTCGTGGATAGGGAGAATCAATGTTGTCAAAATGGCAATACTCCCCAAAGCATTATACAGATTCAACGCGATCCCTATAAGTATACCCATGACATTCTTCAAAGAAATGGATCAAGCAATCCTAAAATTCATATGGAACAACAAACGCCCACGGATAGCTAAAACAATTCTTGGGAAAAAGACGATGGGAGGCATCACCCTCCCCAACCTCAAACTTTACTACAAAGCAGTAACAATTAAAACAGCATGGTACTGGAACAAAGGCAGAGCCATAGACCAATGGAACAGGGTGGAATATCCCTACACACAACCCCAAATGTATGATCATCTAATCTTTGATAAGGGAGCAAGAGATGTGAAGTGGAGCAAGGAAAGCCTCTTTAACAAATGGTGCTGGCACAATTGGACAACCACATGCAAAAAAATGGGCTTAGACCTTGACCTGACACCATGCACAAAAGTCAGATCAAAATGGATTAAAGACCTCAACATCAGACCACAAACCATAAGGTACATTGAAGACAAGGTCGGCAAAACCCTCCACGATATTGAAGATAAAGGTATCTTCAAAGGTGACACAGAACTAAGCAATCTAGTAAAAACAGAGATCAACAAATGGGACTACATTAAACTAAAAAGCTTCTGCACCGCAAAAGATACAGTGACCAGAATCCAAAGAATATCCACAGAATGGGAAAGGATATTTACACAATACCCATCAGATAAGGGGTTGATATCAATGGTATATAAAGCACTGGTTGAACTCTACAAGAAGAAAACATCCAACCCCATCAAAAAATGGGGCGAAGAAATGAACAGAAACTTTACCAAGGAAGAAATACGAATGGCCAAAAGGCACATGAAAAAGTGCTCTACATCACTAATCATCAGAGAGATGCAGATCAAAACAACCACGAGATACCACCTCACACCACAGAGACTAGCACACATCCAAAAGAACAAAAGCAACCACTGTTGGAGAGGATGTGGGGAGAAAGGGACTCTTCTACACTGCTGGTGGGAATGCCGACTGGTTCAGCCCTTCTGGAAAACAATATGGACGATTCTCAAAAAATTAGAGGTTGAACTCCCATTTGATCCAGCAATACCACTGCTGGGAATATATCCCAGAGAGGCAAAAAAGTATAATCGAAACAACATCTGCACATGTATGTTCATCGCAGCACTGTTTACAATAGCCAGAATCTGGAAAAAACCCGAATGCCCTAGAACGGATGACTGGTTGAGGAAACTTTGGTACATCTATACAATGGAATACTATGCAGCTGTTAGAAAAAAGGAGGTCATGAATTTTGTATTTAAGTGGATCGGCATGAAAAGTTTCATGCTAAGTGAAATGAGTCAGAAAGAGAGAGACAGACATAGAAAGATTGCACTCATCTATGGCATATAGAATAACAGAGTGGGAGACTAACACCCAAGAATTGTAGAAATAAGTACCAGATGTTGACTCCATGGCTTGGAGGCTGACCTCACATTTTGGGGAAAGGGCAACTCAGAGAAGGGATCACCAACTATAATGTACTCGAAGGCCATGTGGGGGAAGGGAGTTGCGGGCTGAATGAGGGCTAGAGACTAAGCACAGTGGCCACTCAACACCTTTATTGCAAACCTCAACAGCTAATTAGAGAGAGAGAACAGAAGGGAATGCCCTGCCACAGTTGCAGGGTGGGGTGGGGGGAGATGGGATTGGGGAGGGTGGGAGGGATGCTGGGTTTACTGGTGGTGGAGAATGGGCACTGGTGAAGGGATGGGTTCCCGAACTTTGTATGAGGGAAGCATAAGTACAAAAGTGTATAAATCTGTAACTGTACCCTCACGGTGGTTCACTAATTAAAAATAAATAAATTTAAAAAAATAAAAAAAATTAAATTTCCTCTTGCCGCAAAAAAAACACATTTGCTTAACAGAGACTTTCCATTTTATCCAAGTAGAAATGTCTCACGTTTCTATATTTTGTTGTTCACTTGACTTTTGTTGCATTGTGATTAATAAGAACAATTTATAATATTTCTCCATTATGAAGGTTAATGATAGTTTTTGTGAGATAATTACGAGCATATATTCAAACTGTAGCACTATTGTCCCGTTGTTAATCGATTTGCTCGAGCGGGCACCAGTAATGTCTCCATTGTGAGACTTGTTGTTAGTGTTTTTGGCATATCGAATACACCACGGGTAGCTTGCCAGGCTCTGCCATGTGGGCGTGATACTCTCAGTAGCTTGCCGGCTCTCTGAGAGGGATGGAGGAATTGAACCCGGGTCGGACGCGTGCAAGGCATCCTGCCGTGCTGTCGCTCCAGCCCATATTCAAACTATTGATATAAAATATAAATTAACCGATTGTCATCAGATAATGTTATTAGGGAATTATCCTCAAGAAATGCTTCATATAGATGGTTTTGAAGATGAGCTACTACAAACTTTCACAGCCCAAATTAGGTGCCTGTTAAGAGGGTAGGCTGGAGGTAGAGGGGTATATGGGAGGGAATCTGGGAACACTGACATAGGGAAGTTGACACTTGTGGTGTAATCAGTGCTAAAGTATTGCATGTCTGAAACTCAACTATGAATAGCTGCAAGTCACAGTGCTTTAATAGAAATATGTTGAAAGAAAAAAATAAAGATGAGCTTCGAACAAATTATTAAAGTCCAAATAGTACTGATGATCTATACATAATCTAAGGTCACTGAAAAGAAGGAAAGTTCCAGAATAAGTTTTACACAACATATTTGACATTGAGGGAAAAATGCAGAAACAAAAACACTACATTAAATATTATTACATATATAACAATATATTAGGAAACTGCTGTAAGAGAAAAAAAACAGAAATCATAAAACAAAAATGAGAGACGGGAGAAGAATAAAGAAGATGAAATGATCATTGTGTCTTCAAGACAAGAATTTTTCAAGGATGTTTGTGTGTGCAAATTGTCTGCTCATATGAAACTTAATTTATACATATTGGTTCTATATTAGGAATTACATTGCTATTATTTGCTGTAGTAGTAAAATAAATAAACAGTCTCATATGACTATCATCAAATGCTGACCAACATACTGGAAAATTCACATATAATTTTAAAAAGTCACATATAATTTAAACACTGGAAGAGGGGTCAGATATATTACAGCAGTAAGGTCACTTGATCTGCATATACCAGACCCAGGTTTGATCCCTGCCACTCCAAATGATTCCTGAAGCACTCCAGGAGTGATCTCTCAGTGCAGGGTCAGGAGTAAGCCCTGAACAGCACGGTGTGGCATAAAATTATAACAGAAACAAAACCACCACAGAAGTTGTTAGAAAAAGAATGTCCAAGGATATAAACCCCACATATATATTTATAACTGGATAGCCACATGCAAGAAATTAAAACTGGATCCATATTTCACACCTTACAAAATAGTCAACTCAAAGTGGATCAAATACTTTGAGATCAGTCTTGAATCTATGAAGTACAGTGAGGAAAATATAGGGGAAACACTGTAAGACCTAGGCCTCAGAAGAATCTTCAACAATATGATGCCACTGGCAATGACTACAGAACCAAAACTAAACAAGTGTCACCATATCACCATATCAAACTTAAAAGTTTCTGTATGGAAAAAGAAACATGGGCTAAAACTGAGTGAGAGAAAATATTCGTATTCAACACATCAGATAAAGGATCTATTAAGTCGCACAAAGATTAAAAAAATCTAAAGGCCCCATCAGAAATGGGGACAGAAAATGAACAGACACTTCTCTGAGGAAGACCAATAGGCGGTGAACAGGTACATGAAAAAATGCTCATCATCACTATTTATTAGGAAATCTAAGTCAAGATGACAATAAGATGTCTTCTTACAACAGTGATAATGGGACATTTCAAAAATACTGGTAACAATCTGTTAGCAGAGATATGGTGAAAAATCCATTGCTGGTGGGAATTTTGTCTGGTGGGAATGTTGTCTGATTCTATAGAAAGGAATATGGAGGACTTGGTCAACTCAGAACTGAGCTTCCACATGACCCAGAAATTCTATGATTGAGTATCCCCAAGACAAAAAAATCATTTGAAAGAACATATATACACCATTATTAGTGAAGCACTCAGTACAATAGTTAGATTTGGAATAAACTTTTAAGTCCCACAAAAAGGAAATTGATCGTGAAGATGTGGTATATGTACACAACAGAATATTACACAATTGTAAGGAATGTTGAAATCATGAAATTTGCTGCGGCATGGAAGTAACTGGAAGACATCATGTTAAGTGAAGTAAAGTAGAAGAGGAAGCGATAAGCACAGGATAAACGCATATATATGGTATAAGTACACGAAGGAATGCAGTGTTCTTAAGGGGGATGCCCAGATAAACCTTGTTCCCAGAATATAGGGAGGAGAAGGAAAGAAAGAGTCAGTGGAAGGGAAGGTTACAAGAGACAATTGAGAAGCAGTGGGGGCCAGGTCAGGGGATGTAGGTACAAAGGTAATGTTAAGGAATGACAGAGCCAAATACACAAACCACAAAGTCAACAACACTGAAATAAAGAGACCCAAACTTTGACAACAGAGCTTAGAAAGATGCCTGTCAAGAGCGCACATTGAAGGTGGGGTATATTTGGGAGAGAACCTGGGAACTTTAGTGAGGTAGAGGGAAGTTGACACTGGTAGTGTGATCAGTGCTGCAACATTGTATACCTAAAACTCAAGCTATGAATAACTTTGTAAATAATTGTGCTTTAATAAAAATAGATTAACTAAAAAACAACTGAAAGAAAACCCTGAAGAAACTAAAAATCAAGATTATTTCTTGATTATTATTTCAAGATTATTATCTGAAAAAATATATTGAAATGAATCCTAAAGCCAGTATTATTATTATTTTTTCTTTTTGGGTCACACCCAGCGATGCTCAGGGGTTACTCCAGGCTTTGCACTCAGGAATTACTCCTGGCAGTGCTCGGGGGACCATATGGGATGCCGGGGATCGAACTCAGGTCAGCCGCGTGCAAGGCAAACGCCCTACCCGCTGTGCTATCGCTCTGGCCCCAAGCCAGTATTATTTTTATTGAAAAACTACTAGAGAATCTGATCCTAGGTAAAAAGCAAGTGTAGTATGCTGGCTATGTAATTTCTACTAAATGTCGTACTATAAATATTAGCTGTTGAGGGGCTGGAGTGATAGCACAGCGGGTAGGGCATTTGCCTTGCATGCAGCCGACCCAGGTTTGAATCCCAGCATCCCATATGGTTCCCTGAGCACCGCCAGGGATGGTTCCTGAGTGCACAGCCAGGAGTAATCCCTGTGCATCGCCAGGTGCAACCCAAAAAGCAAAAAAAAAATATTAGCTGTTGACTGGAGTAAACATTAGATTCATAGATTCATAGGAATGGGACAATTAGGGACCAGAGTAATAACAAACCACTGCACATGATGGACCCTGGTTTGATCCTGGGCCCACCATATGGTCCTCTGAGCTCCGCCGAGAGTGATCTCTGATTGCAGATTCAGGAGTGAGTACCACCAAGTGTCCCCCCCTCCAAAAAAAAAAGAAATAAAGAAGGAAGGAATGTAGGAAGGAATAAACAACCAGTAAATCCATGTCTATAAGCAAAGGATATAGTATACCTGAAGAGACCTATAAAAGAAATGATAAATTAATGAAAACGTTAAAGGAAGTCAGTTATATAGTAGAATAAGTAGAGGCTGGAAATGGGCAGAGTGTTTTCCTCATAGGCTTCAAACCTGGGTTTGGTCCAGGAGTGATCTCTGAGTACAAAGCCATAAATAAGCCCTGAGCATGGCCTGACATAACCCCAAAACCAAAATGAATAAATAATAAATGAAATGAGCAAGTAAAATCATACTGTTTACACACACACTCACTGGTGTTTCTCGAGCAATCCCACATATCATAGCAATAAATAAGATTACATGCATAGGAATGCACACAATAAGAATATACATGAGGAAATCTTTTAAACAGTCCTGAAGAATTCAGAAGGAAACTTGGAAAATGGAAAGAGATTCACTGTCCTTGTACAGAATGTGTCAACATTAAAAAGAGCCAAAAATTTGGGTCAGGGAAATAGCTAACTCAAAGGTGTGAGGCTCATGCTTTGCATATGGAAGTCATAAGTTTGATCCCCAGCACCTTATGGTTCCCTGAGCACTGCTAGGAGCTTTCCCAGACCACTGAGCTAGGGTAAGATCTCAGTCACTACCAGGTTTGGCCTCACAACAACATTATACATTTTCCCTAAAGTAATGTATTAATGTAATAGAATCTCAAGTTATCATCCAATTATTTCATGGAGTTAGGACAGTACAACTTGAAGTTTATAGAAAATGCAATAATGACTAGAATACATGTACAAACAACAAATCTGGGAGAGGCAAGTTTTAGTACCTGATATAAATCACACCCTAAAGTCTCTGCAATTACATCATCATGGTACTGCTGCATGAACAGAAAAAATAGACAGTGGAGTAGAAGAGAAACGCAGAAGTGCACCCAAGCATATTTTTGTGCATGGCGGGACAGGTAAAATCACTGGGGGCAAATTTGAACTTTTAATCAATGGTGCTACAATGATTGAAGACATTTGGAAAAAACTAAAGTAGATTAATGTAAAGGAAATAGCACAAGTTCTTGAAGAAAATATGGCATAGCTTTTTTTAATCCTAGTGCATGGAAAGTATAACACTGAGTCATATTCAAAGACAAAAAAAAAGGAAAGATGAATCAATTTGCCTGCACAAAAGATATTAATAAAGAGCCTTCCCTGTGACTTCTGTGTCTTCTGTGAGCCCACCTTGGGTCCCTCAGGCTGAGGAATCCCTCCCAAAGCCCTCTCAAACTCAGTGCATGAACCCAAGACCTAGAAACTGACACTGGCCTCTTTCATCATCAAGGTGCATCAAGGGCGCCAGCTCTCAGCCTGAACTGCTACTTATGTGCCATCTGTGACCTCTTTTTGGGTACCCTGGACTGAGGAAACCCCTTCCAAACCCCTCTCAAAAGCAAAACTGCACAGTTGCATCACTCCTTCATCTCCACCGATTTCAAGGTTTCTTCATGAGGCCGACCCGGGTTTTATTCCTCTGTCCCTCTCGGAGAGCCTGGCAAGCTACTGAGAGTATCCTGCCCACCCGGCAGAGCCTGGCAAGCTACCCATGGCATATTCAATATGCCAAAAATAGTAACAAGTCTCTCAACGAAGACATTACTGATGCCTACTCAAGCAAATCTATGAACAATGGAACAACAGTGCTACTTATTTCACCAAATGTGTCTAATTTAACCATTCTATACAAATGGATATATTAGACACTGCACTGCATGATCAGTGAAATGACATCCTAAGGGCACAGACATTGTTAGACCAATAGATTATAAAGAGTACTGCTTGAAACCACAACACCTAATCAGAGAGAGAGAACAAAAGGGAATTCCCTGCCATAGTGGCAGGGTGGGGTGGGGGGAGACGGGACTGGGGAGGGGGGAGGGATGTTGGGTTTACTGGTGGTGGAGAATGGGCACTGGTGAAGGGATGGGTTATCGAACTTTGTATGGGGGAAACATGAGAACAAAGATGTATGGATCTGTAATTGTACCATCATGATGACTCTCTAATTAAAAATAAACTAATAAAAAAAAGAGTACTGCTTGGGTGTCAGCCTCATGTGATGTTATTCTATACTCCACAAATGAGTGCAGTTCTTCTGTGTCTGTCCCTCTCTTTCTGACTCATTTCACTTAGCATGATACTCTCCATGCCTATCCATTTATAAGATAATTTCATGACTTCATCTCTTAACTATCTCATGGTGAGCCAATAAAATTTAAAAAAGGAGTACTGCTTGCTGATAATAATAATAAATTAGAACAGAATTCAGATATCTGGCATCTTAAACTCAAATTGTAGCACCCACAAATCTTTAGTAACAATAGTAAAACAAAATATCTCACCTGCTCTAGCACACAGGGACAGAAATACTGCAAATCACTGAACACAAATAAACCCTCAAGTATCATTGATGAGGAACTCAATTCAATGCTCCGTACAATGGCCATGGAACTTAGGCAATCTCTGGAAGAAAAACTTAAATATGAACTGATCCAGGATGTTAGAGTTCATAAAAATGGAACCGAAGGTGTTAAAAAACACACTAGCATGACTCACAAAGAAAGAGAGAAATCAAATCAGAAATGAAAAATAGGACACCACAAAAGAAACCACAGAAATTTAAAGGACATCAGAGATTACTTTGAGAATGTTTATGCCACGAAACAGGTGAACATAGAAGAAATGTGATAAATTGCTGGATCCCTATAACCTCCCAAGGCTGAACCAAGATCTGGAATACCTGAACAGACGTATCCGCATTGAGAAAATTGCAATAGTAATCAAAAAATTAAAAAAAAAAACCTCCCAGAAACAAAAAGTCCAGGCCCAAATGGATTCACTAGTGAGTTCTTTCAAACCTTTAAAGAAGACCTACTGCTATTTTTTTTCAGTTCTCCCAGGAAATTGAAGAAACAGAAACACTCGTAAACAGTTTCTATGAGGTAAATATCACCCTGAAAACAAAATCAGACAGAGACACTACCACAAAAAGAGAATTACAGCCGATATGTCTGATGAACATAGATGCAAAGAACTTCAATAAAATTCTAGCAAATAGAATCTAACAACTCATTAAAAAAGATTATATACCCAAGTAGGTTTCATCCCCGGATGCAAGGATCATTTAACATTTGCAAGTCAAGCAACATAATACACCATAATACACATGATTAAACCATCGTATCATATCAGTAGATGCAAATAAAGCATTAGACAAGATCCAGCAACCTTTGATAAAACCACTCAACAAAATGGGAGTTGAAGGAACATTCCTTAAAGTAGTCAAAGCCATTACCACAAGTCCACAGCTAGCATTATTCTTAATGGGGAAAACAAAAAGATTTCTTTCTAAGATTAGGCACAAGACAAGACTGTCTACTCTCATCACTGCTATTCAATATGTACTTGAAGTATTTGCCATAGCAGTTGGGGAAGAAAAATATATCAAGGGCATCCAGATAGAAAAGGAAGAATTCAAGCTTTCATTATTTGCAGATGACATGATATAATACTTAGACTATCCCAAAGATTCTACAAAAAGCTCCTGGAAACACTAGTTTGTATAGTAAAGTGGCAGATTATAAAATCAATATCAAAAAGTTCATGGCTTTCCTATTACAAATAATAAAAAAGAAGAAGGCATTTAAAAAATCCAGTTTACAATTGTGCCTCGGAAAATAAACAACCTCGGAATCAGCTTAACTTAAGATGTGAAGGACCTATAAAAGAAAACTACAAAACAATACTTCAAGAAATAAAAGAGGACACAAGGAAATGGAGACACATCTCCTATTCATGAATTGTGAGAATTAACATTGTTAAAATGACAATCCTCCCCAAAGCACCTCAAAAAATGGTGACTAAGATACAAAGACAGCCAACAGAATGGGAATAATTATTTACCCAATACCTATCTGATTAGACATATAAGGCATATACTATCAAAGACATATAAGGCACTGATAGAACTTCACAAGAAAAAAAATCAACCCAGTCAAAAATAGGGAGAAGAAATGAACAAAAAATTCCTCAAAGAAGAAATTCAAATAGCTAAAAGGAACATAAAAATGCTCTACATCACTAATCATCAAAAGAAGAATAAGATATCATCTCACACCACAGAGACTGGTACACACCCAAAAGAACACAAACCAATAGTCCTGGAGTGGATACGGGGAGAAAGGGACTCTCATTCATTTTTGGTGGGAATGACAACTGGTCCAGCCTTTTTGGAAAACAATATAGGCATTCCTAAACAAAACTAGAAATTGAGCTTCCATACGAACCAGCAATACCACTTGTGTAAATATACCCTGGGCCCAAAAAATACACAGCAGAAATGCCATCTGCACATCTATGTTCATTCCAGCACTATCCACAATAGCTATAACCTGGAAATAACCTGAGTGCTGGGTAAGGAAACTATGGTACAGCTACACAATGGAATACTATGCAGCTCCCAGGAAAGATGAAATAATGATATTTGCTTATAAATGGATGGACAGGGAAAGTATCAAGCTGAGTGAAATAAATCAGGAGAGGAACAGACATAGAATGACTGTACTCATTTGAGATATAAAAAAATCATCTGAGACTAATATCCAAGATCAAAAGAAATAGGAGCCTTCAATACTGGTCATGGTTGAAAACTCCCTTGTGTGGAGAGCAGAGGGCAGTTATGATAGGGAAGGGGCCACTATGACAACAATAATTGGAAATGATCACTTGGACAGGAACTTAGTGTTGAAAGTAGGTAAAAGGATATACACTATAACTTTTCAGTACCTGTATTGCAAACCATAGTGCCCAAAAGAAAACAGAGAGAGAGGGAGACAGAGAATAAAAGTGCCTGACACAGAGGCAGGAGGGGGTGGGGGGCTGAAGGAATACTGGAGACATTGGTGATGTATACTGATGAAGGGACGGGTGTTGGAACATTTCATGACTGAGACCCAACCATGAACAACGTTGTAACTGTGTATCTCATGGTGATTCAATAACTTTAAAAAAACATAAAATCAGAACGTGGAAGAGACATGAACATAAATAAAATTTCCAACAACCTATCACAACTAAATATCAAATGCATATTGTAACCACACTTAAGTAGGATGAAAAAAGAACGTGACGGTATGGGTGTTTCAGGGTACTGCTAAGACAGGGGGTTTAAAAAAGAATAGCCATAGGGGAAGACACTGAAACAAACAAAAGAATCTTTCAATGATCAAAGCTAGAACAATTCAATAAACAAATGATTGTAAGACTTGATTACAATTCACAGATATTATTTTTGTACTGGTACTGACAGAAAAATTTAATCAAATTATTTACATCAATAATGAAGCAATTTTTTTTACATAATTGCATAAATAACTTGACAATATAATAAAGATAAGGGACAGATCTTAAGTAGAATTCCAACAAATAAATGTGATAGCCATGAGGGAAATACAAAGTTTCCATTAGGAAATACTTATGGGAAACAAGACCTCCAGATAAAGTCTAAAAATAGTGTTTCTGAGAAAAAACAGGTTATCTTCATGGTCTTAAGTAATTATTAATGACAAATGAAAAATAGTAGCTGTACAACGGAGCCCATAATTGTCACCTCTTTAATCAACTAACCAAAACAAATGTAGTCAGTCATACAACATACAGACATCAGGTAGTCCCTGACAGGTTGCTTGGAAACAGGAACCTAAAATTAAGGCTAATAATATGGAAGACTTAACATCTGAAGTAAACCAAGAGGTTATAACTGGCCTAAGCACCAGTTCCCTCACTGGTGTGCTCCCATTAGTAAGAGTCACTAACCAAATAACAATTCTTATTACAGAAACTAGGCATAGTACTTGATTATACCTAAACAGTGGGGTGTTTTTCTGTGTTGGTTTTGTTTTAGTTTCGGGGGTGTCATGCCTGGTGGTGCTCAGGACTTATTTATGGCTTTTCACTCAAAGATCACTCTTGGCAGGTCTTGGAGAACTAAACGGAGTGCCTGGATTCCAACCCATATTGGCACTGTGCAAGGCAAGTGCCTTATCTTCTGCACTATTACTCAGGCCCTGAACAGTAAGATTCCGTTTCATATCAACCCTTACAAAAACAAGTCAATTACATGTGAGTATAGTGAAATTTCATATTTCAAGACTGCTAGCCCCAGTCTTAGCCCCTGATTCTACACCCTTCAAGAGTGAAATACCCATGAAGCTCCATCTGGCATGACAACGCCAGGCTATGAGCAAATTTTAAATAAATTACTACTACTGAGTTTTCCTCTCCAGTGTCAAGTGTCAGGTTTTCAGTCACCACCAGACACATAACTGACAAGCCCAAATTTACATTCAATGAAAATACCTTATGTATCTTCAAAAGTGCAAGTCAGGGTTGTGAAGATGCCGAAAGGTCAAGGAACTATCAGCTTCTTGGAGATTATGCAGAAATGTGGGCCAAATGCAAAGCACTGTCCTGAACGTGATCCTTAAATAGACAGAACAAAGTTGCTTAACAGCTGTTGAAAATTCTAATACTTTCTAATTCTGTAGATTACTTACTAGCACTGGGTCTACTTCATTTCAAACTTTGATCAATTTCCTGCGGTTACATAATAATGTAAACATTTTATGTTAACTAAAACTGGTGAAGACTATTTCATGCATCTTTTAATGTCTATAAGTAAAATTTATAATTATAACAAGGATATAGGTGTAGTAATAATTATTTATTATTTATCTGGGGCAACACCCATATAAAGGTCCTACTTGTCTCTGTTCTCAGAAATCATCGGGGCAGAACTGGAGTGACCATATAAGCTGCTGGGGAATCACCCTATACAAGGCCAGAGCCTTTCATCCTATACTAGCTCTCTTTCCCACAAAGTATTTTTAAAATAATTTAAAAAGACATAACCTGGAACAAGAGAGAATATAGAGTTTAAGGCACACACTGCCAGCCTGTTATAATCACCAGAATCGCCTTGTGCCCCCAAACCATGGGAGCAACCCCAAAAGTAAATATGAAAAATAGGAAGGTACTTAACATCATTAAATATTTTTAAAGGGCAAAGATCAATGGTTGAAGGAAAGTGTCGTTGTTTAATAATAGTTTAGCGAATTAAAATATAGTCAGGAGAATGGATATAAAGATGGATAAATGCCATATTTCATAACTCAGAAATGAATTAACCAGATGTTCAGATGTTATTTTCTATGCTTTTCTTTAACAAAATGAGGTGGTAAAAATAGTAAAAGTGGTCAATTAGATAGTGTGACAGGCATTAGAAGTCTGGTAATGGATATGGAGAGACATATACACATGAAGCTGAATAACTGAAACTTTTATAGAACTGCAAATCTAGGCAACTATAAAAACTATCTTATTTTATAAAATGAAAATGATTTCAATCTATCTTAGAGACTCCACTATAGGAAATAAAGCTGCAGTCCTGTCTTAAATGTAGGTAAATATTCACTTTCATTTTAGATGAGAAAAGCACTTTAGGCACAAAAGAAATAGTTTACAACAGAACAAAAATGTTTATGCACATAAAAATTAAATATTTACCACTTAAATATTAGGTAACAAACTATAATGCAAAACGCAACTAGACCATCTTTCCTTCTCATGTTTTCTTTTTGCCACACCCAGTGATTCTCAGGGTTTATTTCAGTCTCTCTGCACTCAGGGATCACTACTGGTGGGACTCAGGGGACCATATGGGGTGCCCTGAATCGAACCTGGGTCAGCCTCAAAAATGCAAACATCCTAAGGGCAGTGCTATCACTCTGGCCCCATGGCTAAGCTAGAAGGACAACTGAGGAGTTTTGAAGAGAATCTAATAACTATCAAGTGAATCTCACTTGATAAGATTGTGGAATATATGAACAGCTAAATGGTAGTGGTTCTTGAGCAACTAACCTCATTGCCTTTCTTTTCCATCTATTTACCTGTTAGGATTTTGTCTTTATTCTCTCTATGCACATTATAAACGACATACTTCTGTTATTTTTTAATACTTCGACATCATTTTAATTTTTTTTTGGAGTGAGACGCGCAGCTGTGCTCAGATCTTAGTTCTGGCTCCACGCTCAGGGATGGATCCTGGCGGGTCTCAGGGGACCATATGGGGTTCCAGGGATTGAACAGGGGCGCCCACAATCAAAGCAGCGCCCTACCTGTTCTACTAATCTCTTCAGCCCCTATTTTATTTCTTAAACATATTTTAGGCACTGTAATTTAAAATAATATCAGGGTTTGATGCATAAAACATTCTAACAACATACCCTTCCATCTAAGTGTTAACTTACCTCCACCACTTTCCCAGCGTTCTCCCTCCAACTGCCAGATCCCCCTGATATACTAAAGACCAGTATTTATTTTAAAATAAGTTCAACGACTCTTGTCTTTTTTGTTTGTTTGTTTGAGAAGCACGGTGGTTGAGAAGCAACTAAAATAACGTGTTCTTTAATCACTACGATTTAGAGTTGTATGGAACAATTAAGTGCCGTTTACCTTAATTTTTTAACCATAATCCCTGTGTTAGGAGCGATAATACAGCGGATAGGGCATCTGCCTATTTCGTTCCATATGGTTTCCCCCGCCCCCCAACCCCGCACTTTGAGGAGTAATTTACGAGTGCAGCGCCAGGAGTAATCTCCGGGTACAGCAGGCTGTGACCCTCAAACAAACCGACAAACAAGCCAACGTAGTCCTGCGTAAGTTACACCAATACAGGGACAATCAATAAAAATGATAATGTTAAGATATTTACCTATTTGGAAGAAGAGTTGGGGAAAACGTGGTAATCCATCCAAAAACTCGACCACGAAAGCCCCTAAATTTGTCTCGGAATCGCCAGAAACAAGACTCGGGTTTAAAACCGACCAACGAGATAACGGCTGCTTTTCAAAGGAGAGCTAGCCGGAAGAGCACTGCGATTGGAGCATCTTAGATCTTGTGACACGGTTCCATCAATCAGCTTTGTACTGGGAGGTGGGGCCAAACTCCTTCCTATCCTCAGAAACAGCAAATCATGGAAGTTCCTTTGCGGGGGGTGGTGGGGGGGATGGGGGTGAGGGGTGGCTAACACATACTGCCTGCCATCTTGAGTTTCCTCGGGTGGAAAGAAATATGCAGGTTTTCTTCCTGTGGTCTAGGCACACTCTCTTGAGGGTTCCTAACTGGTCTCAAAATCAGAAAAGTGATGTCAAATTTATTAGGTATGCAGCAGGAGGCCATAAGGTAAAAATGAGTGGCCACTTGGTGAGAAAAAGTTACCAGACATTAGTGTCTCTGGGACTCGAAATGAACAAGAAATTCAGTACCTACCAGTGTGATTGGGAATGGAAATTAGGTGGAAACTGCTATAATATCTTCAGTGAAGCCTCATTCCAACACTTTCTGTTTTACATTTTTGGGGTCTTGGGGTCACACCCAGCGATGCTCAGGAGTTACTCCTGGCTCTGCACTCAGGAATCACTCCTGCGGTGCTGGGGTGGGGGTAGGGGGACCAAATGGGATGCTGGTATAGAACCGTGTGCAAGACAAACGCCCAACCTGCTGTACGATCTCTCTGGCCTCTTATTCCAACACTTTTGATTCCACCAATTTGTATTTGTTCCTTTCCCCTACCATATTATTTTTTACTTTGGGACTGAGTGCAGTCGTATTCATTTATTTAGTGTGATATTTGGCCACACCCAGTAGTGCTCATAACTTGACTCTACGCTCAGAGATCACTCCTGGAGTTGCTCAATGAACCATCTGTGATGTTTGCTATTCCATCCAGGGACAGTAGTGTGAAAAGAAAGTGAATTAACTCAAGTACTATTTTGCCATCCCTTTGAAAAAAACCCTACAGTAATCTTGGGGTTGTAGTGATAGTACAGCGGGTAGGGCATTTTCCTTGCACCCTACAGTTCAGGGTTGGAACCTTGGCACACCATATGGTCTCTCGAGCCCCGCCAGGAGTGATCCCTGACTGCAGAGCCAGGAGTAAGCCCTAAATACCAAAAGGCGTGGCACCAACACCCCCTCAACAAAGATCCAAATTAATATTTTATGTCTCGTGGTGGAAATGTACAATTCCAGGATGGAAGTCTTTTTGTTATTTATCAAGGATCTTTAAAGGTTTATGCAGTATTTTATGTAGAAAGGCATGTCATCTGGAAATAAAGATAATTTTAATTCTTTTGATACTGTGTGACTTGATTTGGGAAATTTTCAGCTATTATTATTATTATTATTAGTAGTAGTAGTATTTTTGCTTTTTGGGTCACACCTGGCGATGCACAGGAGTTACTCCTGGTTTTGCACTCAGGAATCACCCCTGGCGGTGCTCAGGGAACCATATGGGATGCTGGGAATCGAACCCCAGTTGGTTGCGTGCAAGGCAAACGCCCTACCCACTGTGCTATTGCTCCAGCCCCTTCAGCCATTATTATTTCAAAGACTTTCCATACCTCTTTCTCTCGTGGCTGAGAATCTGGTGTTTTGAGTGTTAGAGTTCCCAGTACCTGAGACTCCAATCTGTTTACTGGGATGATTATATTTTCTATTTGATTCTGCTGTTTACATTGGTAAATTCTGTCCTTCAGTCTTAATTTTATTAGTCTACATTTTGACTCTTTCATATTATAATTTATCCCATCTCATGAATATTTGTGTTCGCTTTTGGGTGATTGGGGGACACACATGGCTATTTTCAAGGCTAATTCTTGGCTCTTCCCTCAGGCATTACTCCTTGCAGAGCTCTAGGAGCCATATGTGGTGCCAGAACTTGAACTCAGGTCACCTGCTTGCAAGGAGAATGCCCTACCCACTGTACTATCAATCCAGCTCTCTATAGTTTTTTTCTTTATAATTTTGATTTTTATGATTTTCAGTTGTTGCCTCGTATAACTTCTATGTCATTGCTGAGATTTTTCTGGTATCTTTTAATTTGTGTTGAGAGATATTGTAAAAGCTTGTTGAAGCACTTATATGCTAGTCACCTAAAATTGTGGGCAGATAATTAAAACATTCACTTAGGTCAGCATCTAATGTTGAGATTTATTTTTCAAGGTGCTTTTCTTTTAATTTTAGTTTTTGATACTCTGATTTTTCTATTGTGTCCTGGAAATTTTGAATGCCACAACATATGATGACACTTTATTTATTTATTTTTTTTGCTTTTTGGGTCACACCCGGCAATGCACAGGGGTCATTCCTGGCTCATGCACTCAGGAATTACCCCTGGCGGTGCTCAGGGGACCATATGGGATGCTGGGATTCGAACCCGGGTCGACCGCGTGCAAGGCAAACGCCCTCCCCGCTGTGCTATCACTCCAGCCCCCATATGATGACACTTTAGATCAAGACTTGTGTACAACACAGAATGGTGTGAGGCATACATTCAGATTCTTGTTCTGATACCTCCCTGGTAAAAATGGATTACAGATTACTGACACACTACATTATGGCACATGTCTGAGAGGAAGTTCACTCAGCTCTCTGCCCTTTCTGCATGCTTCCCCGTAGCAGTTATTTTGATAACTTTCCGGTGACAAAAAGCACCAATTCACATTTTCTTGCATCACAGTGAGAGTGTAAACATCAATTCCTCTCTGGGCATTGCTGACACCAGGAAGTGAGGATTGGATCCACTAGTGAGGATCAGTATCCCACTCATCTGGAAACAACAGAACAAGGAAGGAGGAAGCAGCATTCCAGCCACCTCTGCTTCTTTATACTTGATTCCACCTTCTTGGAGGATAGTCTCAGTAATGAATAGAGTTTACAAAGAAAAGTGAAGGAGACAATGGAATGCTGACAAGCCCCACCTTATGGATACGGATTGATGCCTGTTCTGCCTTGTTCAGCACCATTTATGTTGGGTGGAGGTGGAAAAGTGGCCTGATGCTTGATCCCACATGTACACAACGGCATGTGTAGGCAGTGGATGGCTACTGAAACCTTAAGAATTTGAGGCAATATCTTTATTCTGGTGTTTCTAAGGGATGGGAGCTGGAGTGGAGTTATATTGTGGGTGTGGGGTAAATTTCTTTTCTTTGTGGCCACATCCATCGGTGCTCAGGGCTTACTCCTAACTCCATGCTCAAAGATCTCTCCTGGTAGAACTCAGGGGACTATATGTGGTGCTAGGGATTGAAATCAGACCAGCGACATGCAAGGGAGGAGCCCTTAGCTGCTCTACTATCTCTCATGCTCTCAAATGGCTGATTTCAAGTAACATAAGCAAAATAAGGGATACTCATACTATGAATTATTACTCAGGTGTAAAGTAGAGTGATTTTATGATAGATACTACAGTACAGACAAACATTTTAAATGCTATGTTAAGTGAAATAAGCCCATTTAAAAGACAGATAGGGGCTGGAGCAATAGCACAGCAGGTAGGGTGTTTGCTTTGCACGCAGCTGACCCGGGTTCGATTCCCAGCATCCCATATGGTCCCCTGAGCACCGCCAGGAGTAATCCAGAGTGCAGAGCCAGGAGTAATCCCTGTGCATTGCCGGATGTGACAAAAAAATAAAAAACAGATAGTGTATGATTTCATGAATAATATATCCTAAATAGAAAAACACATAAAGTGAAAATTAGTAATTGCTTAAGTGTATCTTAAGGGATGAAAATATATGGTAGATAGTTCAAGTGTTAACTCTTTCTTATTGACATTATGTGAATGTAAAATTCACTCCATTGAATATACTAAGACCATTTAAACGTTCCTATTTGAATGGTTGAATTGTATATGTCAATTATATCTCAAGGTACTTAAATGCACAAAGCAACAAAGAAATGATATAAATCACAACTTATGTTTATTTTAAATAGCCATGTTTATAGATCTAATTTTACTACTTAGATTAGTGATTAATAACATTCCAAAACATAAAGCATCAAGTCCAGTTGGTTTAATTGTGAAACTGAAATGAGTATTTAATGAAGAAATTATACTAATACTAATTCTATCCTCTATCACAGAAGACAGAATAAGATAGTGTTCTTTCTTATTTTTTCTTTTTGGGTCACACCCAGTGACACTCAGGGGTTACTCCTGGCTCTGCACTCAGGAATCACTTCTGGCGGTCCCTGGGGGACCATATGGATTGCCAGGGATCGAACCAGGCTCGGCCGAGTGCAAGGCAAACACCCTACTCGCTGTGCTATGGCTCCAGCCCCGATAGTGTATTTTCTAACTCATTCTACCAAACCTCTTTTTTGGTGTTTTGGTCCACACCAGGCTCAGCTTAGGACTAAATAAGCCCTGGCTTTGAACTCAGGATCACTCCTGGTAGTTCTTAGGGAGCCATGTGTGATACCAGGGATTGAACCCATGTGGGGTCATGCAGGCAAGTGCTTAAACCGATGTACCATCTGTCTAGCCTTGAAGTTCCATCTTTCTGAGAGATTGTTTCTTTGAATTATATAGTGTGTCTGTATATCTTTTAATCATTTTTTGTCTGGAAGTATAAATTGTCCAAAATGAGAACAGTAATTCCTGCTTTTTGCTCTGTTATTGGCATGTAATAAATTGCATCAGCCTTTAACTAAACCTTATCTGAATTAATTTTTCTTTTATGATGTAGATATTTTATTTAAATAATCTATCAGTATGTAAAATTAACCTAAAAGATTTTTAAAATTTTATTTAGGCACTGTGATTTACAATGCTATGAATAATAGTTTTATTGTATCAAAAATAGAATTGGGAAAACTGGTCAAGCACTTGTAAAAAATGAATGCAGACACCTATCACACACCTTTTGACATGAGCCGTTTCAAAGTGGATTACAAACCTCAATGTCAGACCTTAGTACATAATTCATATCAGGGATAACATAGGCAGAACCATTCATGACATTGAACTAGAGATGTCTTCAGTAATTCAATGAGTCGTTGGCCCAGGAAGCAGAAGCAAAAATAAACAAATCGAACTACATCAAATTAAGAAGCTTCAGTGCTGCAATGATTTTAAGAATAAAAATGTACCCTACAGACTGGGGGAAACATTTGGCCACACATCATAGATAATATCCAATCCATATAAAGCACTTGTAAAATTTAGCAATAAAAACCCAAATAATCTTATCCAAAAATGCACAAGCGCCTTACTTGTTTTACTACCTCTCCTGCTTTTTTCTGTTGAGTATTGTGACATCTTTATATGTGTTAGATATTAGGCTTCAACAATATTATTGTTTGTATATATTTTTCCCATTCAGTGGAGTTTCATTTTCTTAAAGTGATAGTAATATTTTGCAGTGGGGAAACTTTTCAGTTTGATATAATTTTATTTTTTTACCACTGGGACCAATTTCATGGAGTGTTTTGCCTTTTTATTTCCCAATATTTTATGGACTCAGGCATGACATCTCTGCATTTAATTCATGTTACATTAACTTTTGTGCATGATGTGAAATGATGATTTGATTTCAATTCTTTTTATTTTATGTGGCTACACAGTTTTCCCACTACTATTTATAAAAGATGTTTTCTTCTATTTTATGTTATTTGATTCTTTGTCATAAATTAATTTTCCATATGTGTGAGAGCTTCTCTCTGTGTTTATGATTTTATTTTATTAATATTATTTTATGTCTTTGTTCCAATACTGTATAGCTTTGATTACTACAGTTTTATATTAAAGGTTAAAGCAGGGAACATAATGCCTTCTATCTTCTTTTTATCAAGATTGCTTTTGCTGGTAGGAACAGTATAGTTTAATACAAAATTTAATATTATTTTCTATGTCTTGAACTAAGCCATTTGAATTTTGATAGGGATTGCATTTATCTATATAGTACTTTGGATAGATTTATTCTCTTGATAATGCAAATTTTTGCAACACTAAATAAAATACTTTTCCATTCTTCAGTGTCTACTTCAATTTATTTTAATTATTTATAGTCTATAAGTATTTTTATCCATATCGTTTAAATGCCCTTAGAACAGCAAGGGTTTCCTCCTCCTCTAGAACACTTACCTCCTCAAGATTGGAGAAATCACAGCCTTTTTTCTACCATCTTATACCAGGAATTCTTGGTACCCTTTACTTATCAGGCTAATGTTTACTTTGCCCGTTGGTTGGCAAATGAATAATTCCCCAAACTCCACATTAGTACTAGTATTCTTGGACAATTCCTAAAATCAGTTATGTTAGCACTGTTGTTCTGTGAAGAAACCACCCAAATAGGAATAGATGAGCAAGAGTTTAACCAAGAAAAACAACCTGAAGAACAAAGGAGAGGGATTGAGAGAAGGTGGAAATTGTTATTGATATTGTTGAAGTAGAAGAATGTAATGGTGATTTAAGAGGAAGAGTGTTAAACTGTAGTACTGTACTAGGTATTGAACTACACTAAATAGGAGGTCACATAGCTAAATATTCTGGTTAGAGAAGTCTCACATCCCACAGAAATACCAATGTATGAATGCCAGTTCTAGACCAGGATAAACCCATGAGAACATGGCCTTGGTATGAATGTGGTAGTGAATTCAGAGGGTCAGCAGTTTGGGTCATCAGTCAGTAATGTGCACATTAGGTACTTTAGTGAATATATAGAAACTTTGTACATCAAAGCTATAAGGGTTAACACTACTGTAATCATATTATCTAAACTACAATAGAAAAGAAAAAATGAAAACTTACTCCTTGAAAGTGAAGTAAATCCCCAAGTTTCATCTCATAAGTAAATATGTTATTTGTCTGTTCCTGGACACTCGGGCTATTTCCAGATCCTGGCTATTGTGAATTGTGCTGCATCGAACATGGACGTGCAGATGGCATTTATGCTGTGTGTTTTGGACCCCCAAAATATATTCCCAGATATGGTATTGCTGGTCAAATGGGAGCTCAATTTCTAGTGTTTGGAGGAATGTCCATACCGTTTTTCTAAAAGACTGGACCAGTCAGCATTCCCATCAATGGTGAAGGAGAGACCCTTTCTCCTCACTTCTGTGCCAGCACTGGTAGCTCTTGTTCTTTTGGATTTGTGCCAGTCTCTGTGGTGTGAGATGATATCCCACTCTTCTGATTTGCATCTCCCTGATGATCTCCACATTTCACTTCACAAGTAACTACGCCATTCTTCTGTTACAATGATTAGTGAAGAAGAGCATTTTTTTCTTGTGCTATTTGGCTTTTTGAATTTCTTCTTTGAGAAAGTTTCTGTTCACTTTATTGTCCCGTTTTCTGATGGGGTTGGATTTTTTCTTGTAGAGTTCAACCAGTACCTTGTATATCTTTTATATTAACCCCTTATCAGAAGTGTATTGGATGAACAGCCTCTCCCATTGTGTAGGCTGTCTCTGTATCTTGGTCACTGTTTCTTTTGAGGTGCAGAAGATTCTTAGTTTTAAGCAGTCCCATTTGATTATCTTTGCTTGGACAGTGAAATTCCATCTCTGAAGATTTCTTTAGCTTTGATATCATGGAGGGTTTGCCTACATTTTCTTCCATGTACTTTATGGATTCTGGTCTGATGTTGAAGTCTTTAATACAGTTTGATATGATTTCTTTGCATTGTGTTAGCTAGAGGTCTGAGTCCATTTTTTGCATGTAGCTGTTCAGTTTTTCCAAGGTTTTTTTTTATTATTTTTTTTATTTTTAATTTTTTTCCAAGGTTGTTTTTAAAGCTGCCAAAACTGAGTATCTTTCCCATTCTCAGATTAGTTTCATTGGGACTCATAAAGAGGCCTGTCTTTTTGAGGAAAGATGAAAATAAAGTTATGGTAAGTCAAGATATCATGAGTAAATTAATCAGAATATATAGCCACTTGCCCTGTGATAAGGGTATACATATATTTTTGTGCCACAGAAACAAAGGATAGAAAGGCAAATACAGCACCAAATACATTCATGATACACTTGGGAACCATGAAGATTTACTATTATTGATCCACTCAATCCTCCTGACCACTTCACGGATAGGTTAGAATATCCTACGAATGATACACAAGACTGTTTTTTATGGGAATTTTCCAATGATTAGAATTGAGGTAGCCACAGGAATTCCAGTTGGAAAGGGTGAAATAGTAGAAGGACATGGCCTTATAAGATTTAGGTTTATATCCCTAATGGAACTTACAAACTATAAGTGGCAGTCTAGTCCTGATTTATATCTCATGGAGGGATGAGAAGATCTGCTTCAAAACTGTTGACCATGATTCTTGCAGCAGAGCTTTCAGTATTTATGAATTTAAAATTAGCACAGTGGTTACAAAAATTTTTTTTTAAATTTTATTGAATCACCATGTGGAGGGTTACATAGTTCTCAGGATTATGTCAGTTATACAATACTCAAACACCCTTCCCTTCACCAGTGCCCATCTTCCATCACCAACCCCCCCATACCTGCGGCCCCCTCCCACCTCCCCAGTCCCCACCCTTGTAAGTGATAAGTTTCACTTCGTTTACACTTTATCTCGATTACATTCCATGTTTCAACACACAACTCACTACCGTTGCTGGGGTTTCCCCCCCAAAAGAAAAAGACAGTCCTATTGCCAAGGAAGCATTTGATAGTTTTCCATTGCTAAGAATATAGAGATATTAAGTACCGCTGTTTGTTACATAACTTTTCTTTTTCCCCCTTGCCCCGAGCCACCGAGTTCATGCCTGTTTAGTAATCGCCACGCTGTCTGACAAAGGGAAAAAAGCCGAAAAGGATGGTTATTTCCCGTCATCAGCCGGCGTGGGGCTCTGGCTTAGTTGATAGTCTAGTAAAGTGTCTGCAAGCAGTTTCTGGAACCAAAGGTCTTGCGCTGGTATCGGCTCCGGCTCGAGATTCCACCAGCGTCCCGCTGTTCCATGTACATAATTTCCCCCCTTATATCCCATTCCCACGCCACCAGGTCTGTTTGCTTAATGGACATCACACTATGATTGACGCCACGCCGCGTTTCTTCCCGAGAAAGAAGGAAATTTCTTCTCAGCCGGCGTGGGGATATAGCTTAGTTCAGTCTAGAGAGATGGCTACCACTTTAATTGCCTTCAATATTTCAGCAAAAGACTTACTATTCTTGTTAGGATCTCCCACAAAAGTCCGACCCATTAAAAAGGAACCATTACATATTGCTGATGTTAAGATGACATTAGGTCACGCGGCCGCGGCAGCGGCCGCGCGGTTTTGGGTTTCTGTATAAAGTCCAGGGAAAGTACAACCAGAAATAACATCACTACAAACTTTTACCCTTTTATGGTGCTCATAAGATGAAGAAACCTATTAGACCTTGACCTGACACCATGCACAAAAGTCAGATCAAAATGGATTAAAGACCTCAACATTAGACCACAAACCATAAGGTACATTGAAGACAAGGTCGGCAAAACCCTCCACGATATTGAAGATAAAGGTATCTTCAAAGGTGACACGGAACTAAGCAATCTAGTAAAAACAGAGATCAACAAATGGGACTACATTAAACTAAAAAGCTTCTGCACCGCAAGAGATACAGTGACCAGAATACAAAGACTATCCACAGAATGGGAAAGGATATTTACACAATACCCATCAGATAAGGGGTTGATATCAATGGTATATAAAGCACTGGTTGAGCTCTACAAGAAGAAAACATCCAACCCCATCAAAAAATGGGGCAAAGAAATGAACAGAAACTTTACCAAGGAAGAAATACAAATGGCCAAAAGGCACATGAAAAAGTGCTCTACATCACTAATCATCAGAGAGATGCAGATCAAAACAACCATGAGATACCACCTCACACCACAGAGACTAGCACACATCCAAAAGAACAAAAGCAACCACTGTTGGAGAGGATGTGGGGAGAAAGGGACCCTTCTTCACTGCTGGTGGGAATGCCGACTGGTTCAGCCCTTCTGGAAAACAATTTGGACGACTCTCAAAAAATTAGATATTGAATTCCCATTTGACCCAGCAATACCACTGCTGGGAATATATCCCAGAGAGGCAAAAAAGTACAATCGAAACAACATCTGCACATGTATGTTCATCGCAGCACTGTTTACAATAGCCAGAATCTGGAAAAAACCCGAATGCCCCAGAATGGATGACTGGTTGAGGAAACTTTGGTACATCTATACAATGGAATACTATGCAGCTGTTAGAAAAAAGGAGGTCAAGAATTTTGTAGTTAAGTGGATGGGCATGAAAAGTTTCATGCTGAGTGAAATGAGTCAGAAAGAGAGAGACAGACATAGAAAGATTGCACTCATCTATGGTATATAGAATAACAGAGTGGGAGACTAACACCCAAGAACTGTAGAAATAAGTACCAGGAGGTTGACTCCATGGCTTCGAGGCTGGCCTCACGTTCCGGGGAAAGGTCAACTCAGAGAAGCGATCACCAACTACATTGTAGTCGAAGGCCATGTGGGGGAAGGGAGTTGCGGGCTGAATGAGGGCTAGAGACTGAGCACAGCGGCCACTCAACACCTTTATTGCAAACCACAACAGCTAATTAGAGAGAGAAAACAGAAGGGAATGCCTCGCCACAGTGGCAGGGTGGGGTGGGGGGGAGATGGGATTGGGGAGGGTGGGAGGGACACTGGGTTTACGGGTGGTGGAGAATGGGCACTGGTGAAGGGATGGGTTCCCAAACTTTGTATGAGGGAAGTATAAGCACAAAAGTGTATAAATCTGTAACTGTACCCTCACGGTGATTCTCTAATTAAAAATAAATAAATTTTTTTTAAAAAAAAAGATGAAGAAACCTAGAGAGAGGCTCGGCGTCTCCATTTTGCGCTCAGAAAGCCGTGGACCCTGCGCTGTGCTCAGGAGGAAGGGGTTGAGAGAGAGGTTAAAAGAATTGGGGAATGCCCGGTTTCCACTGTCGCGGCCCGCCGTGGGGTCTCCAATCCCGTGCCGGAATTAGTTCAGTGGGCTGCTTGGAGTCCAAGGGCGCTCCCTTGGGCTCTTCCATCATGCTTGCTCCGCAGCAGTGTCCAAAGGGACGCACACGTGGGGGAGGTGGGTTTAAGTATCTATCTGCGGTGGGCGAGTAAGATTTATTTTTAAGAACTAATATAACTATCTCACGGCAATACAATACAATTTAAAAAAAGAATTAATATAAAAATTCAAGGGGAGGGTTGGTGAGTCTTACTAAGATATATTCATTCAATAGAAATACATTTAATTCTTTTCACTCTCATTTCAATATAACATAAAAAAATAAGTTGATTATAAATCACATTCCTGTTGCCTATTTAAAAACTTGGCTGAGAGGCTGGAGCAATAGCACAGTGGGTAGGGCGTTTGCCTTGCACGTGGCAGACCCGGGTTTGATTCCCAGCATCCCATATGGTCCCCTGAGCACCGCCAGGAGTAACTCCTGAGTGCAGAGCCTGGAGTAACCCCTGTGCATGGCCAGGTGTGACCCAAAAAGAAAAAAAAATAAAAAAAACTTGACTGAGAAAATTTGTTTTAGCCATTTTAAATTTATCCAAGAACCAGAAGCATTTATCTGCTTGTATCATGGAAATTGTAGCAAGTGAGAAATATGAACAAAAGTATTTTCCACATGCTTTGCACTTATTAATCTACTGTGGCTGCTGTAAAATATTAGCACAGCAGCAATTTATTCTTTTGTAGTTTTGCATATCATAAGAAGTGTGCCTATAGGCTTGTGCTCCTATTTTAAAGTCTTCAGGAGAATATGTTTATTGAAATTTAATTCTTATAAAATTACAATAATTGAAACTGTCACACAGGTATAAAGCCAGATATATAGGCCCACAGAATAAAATAGAAAGCTCCGAAGTAAAGTACATATGGCCATATATGGTGAAACAATTTTCAACAAGAGTTGCAAAACTTTTGGGAAGGCAAAGTATTTTTAACAAAAGGTGTCCATAAATCTAAGCATCAAACAGGCGGGTAAATGAAACGTCAAACAAAGTAGGAAGTAGTAAATAAAGTACTGTACAGCTCTGGGTTGAATATATCCAGAAGTGCTTCCAGTCATCTATACCAATCACCACTAGGTGGAGCTCTTGTAGCAAAAACAATGCATTTGGACCCATATAAGGAAGGTTATATCAAAGGAAGGTATAACTTTCCTTTATACTGTATACATAACTCAGACTGGACAAACTAAATATAGACGTTGAAGTTATAAGAACAAAACATAAGTAAAAAGTTTGGTTACATTGAATTTCTCATTCTGGAAAAGATAATGTCTGTCCTCTTATATGTCCTGCCTGTCTCATCATTTTATTTGAGAACACACGACTTTTCTGATTTCATAGGTTGACACCAGAAGTGTTTTACATCTAGCTGAAAAATACGTTGAGTATTACTTATCCTTAATTTAGGGGATACTTAAGCGAGGATTTGCAGTCGATTATGAAATGTTTAATTCTTGGGCCAGAGAAAGAGTACAAGAATTAAGGCACTTGCCTTGCGCAGAGCAAACCCAGGTTAGATCCCGGGCACCACTTATGGTCTCCAAGTACAGCCAGGACTGAGATCTCTGAGAACAGACCCAGGAGTAAACCCTAAGCAATACCAGATGTGGCCAAAAGAAAACAAACCAACAAGAGAAATATTTACTCCTCGAAGACATTTGGGGGAGGGAAATAATGTGTTCGAGGAGGTAAGTAGAGTTACACGAGTTCACAAAGGTAGGGGACATGATTAAATTGACCTGGTGTCCTCTGAGATATCAAGAGTACTTAGTCACTAGAAAAGGGTCAGATTATTACAGCAAGAAGAGTGGAGAAGGAAGGAACATTTAATTAAAATTTCTCCTTCGCCCATCAAAAAATGGGGCAAAGAAATGAACAGAAACTTTCTCAAGGAAGAAATACGAATGGCTAAAAGGCACATGAAAAAATGCTCTTCATCACTAATCATCAGGGAGATGCAGATCAAAAGAACTATGAGATACCACCTCACACCACAGAGACTGGCACACATCCAAAAGAACAAAAACAACCGCTGTTGGCTTGGATGTGGGGAGAAAGGAACCCTCCTACAATGCTGGTGGGAATGCCGACTGGTTCAGCCCTTTTTGAAAACAATATGGTCACTTCTCAAAAAATTAGAAATCGAGCTCCCATTTGACCCAGCAATACCACTCCTGGGAATATACCCCAGAGAAGCAAAAAAGTATAGTCAAAATGACATCTGCACCTGTATGTTCATTGCAGCACAGTTTACAATAGCCAGAATCTGGAAAAAAACCGAATGCTCGAGAACAGATGACTGGCTAAAAAATCTTTGGTACATCTACACAATGGAATACTATGCAGCTGTTAGAAAGCATGAAGTCATGATGTTTGCATATAAGTGGATCAACATGGAAAGTATCATGTTGAGTGAAATGAGTCAGAAAGAAAGAGACAGACACAGAAAGATTGCACTCATATGTGGAATATAAAGTAGCAGAGAGGTACGAGCTAGCAATGATGCAACCTCTGGCAGAAAGCCCTCTGGACTTAATCACTAAAATACTAAAATACAGAAATCTAGAACCTCATGGCCGCTACTGTGGCCACACGACCTCATATCTTTTCATTCTCAGCAATGGAAAACAAATTATCAAATGCTTCCTTTCCAGCAGGTCCGACTCGGGGGGGGGGGAAGGAAACTCCAAACAATAATAGTGAGTTTTTTGTTTGTATGTAATCAAAGTAAAGAGAAAGTAAAGTGAAATTTATCAGCTACACAGGCCGGGTGGAAGGCTGGGGGATGGGGGGGCGGGGGGGAGGTTTACTGTGGTTCTTGGTGGTGGAATATATGCACTGGTGAAAGGATGGGTGTTCGAGCATTATGTAACTGAGACTTAAGCCTGAAAGCTTTGTAACTTTCCACATGGTGATTCAATAAAAAAAAGTTCTATAATATATGGAAAAAATAAAATAAAATTTCTCCTTCATCCATATGCTATCTGGTAGGTTGAAGTGCAACCAATTGGAATGTAAAAGAATATTGACAAGCTATGTAAGAGTATTGACAATCTACATATATAGTTATCTAGACCCAGGACTTTCTTGGTAGGACTTTTAAAAAAAATTTTATTAGAGAATCACTGTGATGTACAGTTACAAACTTATGAACTTTTCTGTTTGCATTTTACTCATACAGTGATCGTTTATCCATCCCTCCACCAGTGCCCATTCACCTCCACCAATGATCCCAGTATCCCTCTCACCACCCCCACCCCATCCCCCACCACCCCACCCTGCCTCTGTGGCAGGGCATTCCCTTTTCTCTCTCCTTCAGGGTGTTGTAGTTTGCAATAGAGGTATTGAGTAGCTATCATGTCTGGTCTATAGTCTACTTTTAGCTTGCATCTATGTTGATAGGATTTTTTTTTTGCTTTTTGGGTCACACAGGGATAACTCCTGGCTCTGCACTCAGGAATCACTCCTGGCAATGCTCAGAGGACCATATGGGATGCTGGGAGTTGAATCCGGGTCAGCCACGTGCAAGGCAAATGCCCTACCCGCTGTGCTATTGCTCCAGCCCTTATCTTGGTAGGATTTTTTAAAGGAGTGTGATTTATCTGTGCTTCTGGTGTGTTTTATCCTGCTTGGGTTCCTTCTTCTTGCTGCCACTTCTGTGTACCTGCTGTCAAAGAGTGCCCATACTGCTGTGGCCACTGCAACTATTGCTGCTTGAGGCGGGCGCACCCTCTACTACTGCTGCTTCAAGCTTCTGTGACCTCTGTGGCTTTTGCAGTATCTTTTCTCTCCCAGAGTTTACCACTTTTGGCATTTTCTTGGCGCCTTAGCGCTCTGAGTTTTTCTCTGGGCCTTTTCTGCTTTAAGTTTTCTGTCTGCAATTATTTACTACCACGTTTGGATTTTTCTGGTGGATTCTACATCCTCCAGTGCTGAAGGGTTTTGTGGGAAGCTGTATGTGTGTGTGAACGTGCATTTGTTAATAGCTGTGACAAGACTTCTGGTGTTTGGGGTTCTGTGATCACACTCCTTTCACAAGGACCAATGGAAGTGGCCATTTCGCTATAACATATATTTTGCATCCCTTACCACCAGGAACCCAACTTATTCTCCAGTTCAGGTTTGTTTGAGAACATAGAAGACGGTTTCCCTGTAAGTCTAAGAGAGAGAGACCTCAGAAGAAACCAAATCACAACTTAGTTACTGGAATTCCAATCTTGAGAACTGTGAAGAATATTTTTTGTTACTTCAGTCAATGACATTTTGTTATGGCATTCCTCGAAAGTCCATGAAAGATATGTTCCATACTTGTGACTCCCAGGCACTGAAGGTTGAGGATAAAAGAGGGAAACTGCGTAGTGGATAAAGAGTTTTACTTGGATATTATGAAAACGTTTTGAAACTAGAAAGATTCGATGATTCTTCAATATTGTGAATGTACAGATACTGCTGATTTACCGATTTTTTAAAAGAGACCATATTTTAGCTTTTTTACTGAGAAAAATAATACAAATTTACATTTTAACCATTTCAAGTGTAAATTCCATAGAAGTATATTCACATTGCTGCACAGTCATTACCACTATCCAATCTCCAGAAAAATTTTATTGTACCAAACTGAACCCCTCCCCATCCCCCATATACCTGTTAAACAATTTTCCAGCCCTCACAGCTCTTGCTAACCACCATTTACTTTCCATCTCTATGAATTTTACTGTTTTGGGTACCTTATATAATCGGAATCATACAGTTTTTTTCTCCTTAGTTGTCTACCTTTAACCACAGAGTATTTTCAAACTTGAACCATGTTATAGAGAAGGTAGCAGAATTCCGTGCCTTTTTAAGGTTGAAAAAAATGATTGAATGAGCATACCATATATAATTCCTCCATTAATCTCAATACACACTTGAATTGTTTCTGCTTTTGTGTTGTTTTAGGGGCACATCCAGCGATCCAGAGGGATTGTTATCGTCAGTGCTCAGGGCACCATATGGGATGCCAGGATTGAACCTGGGCAGCCCTGTGCAAGTCAGGTGCTCTACCCACTGTACTATCGCCTGGACACAAGCTTCTGCTTTTTGAATACTATACGTATTGCCAGCATGAATATGGGATATAAGTGTCTGTTAAAGTTCTGCTCTCAGTGTTCTTGGGTACACACCCAGATGTGGGATGGCTGGAATATATGGAGATAACAATTTTTTAAAAAAGGAAATATATTTTCTACAGCAACTGCAATACATTACATACATGCCAACAGTGGAAAAATTCCACATAGTCACCAGCACAGTATTTTATTAGTTTTTAAAAATAAATTATAGTGGGTGTGAAGTCATACCTCAAATGGTTTGAATTTGCATTTCCCTAATGATTAGCATCTTACTAATTAGCATCTTTACTTATGCTTTATTAATAATAAATAGCATTCTACCTTACATTTACATTCCTTTTTTGAAAAAAATCTATTCAGTTACTTGTCCATTTTAAAAATTGTGTTCTTTTTGTTGTTGAATTGTAGAATTTCTTTGTATGGCTCAATATTAACTCTTTGTTAACCATAACATTTGTAAATATTGTTTACCAATCCTGTAGGCTGCCTTTATATGTTATTTTTATGAACAAAAGTATGTAGTTTTGATTGTCTTAGTAAGTTCTTGTTGTTAAAGCAAAACACCACAGGTTAGGTGTGTTAAACCTCAGATTCTTTTTTTATTTTATTTTATTTTATTTTTTATTTTTTTGCTTTTTTTGGGTCACACCCGGCGATGCACAGGGGTCACTCCTGGCTCATGCACTCAGGAATCACCCCTGGCGGTGCTCAGGGGACCATATGGGATGCTGGGAATCGAACCCGGGTTGGCCGCGTGCAAGGCAAACGCCCTACCCGCTGTGCTATCGCTCCAGCCCCCTAAACCTCAGATTCTTAAATTCTGGTGACTTCAGATGGAATCACAAAACTTAATGTAAGTTGACCAAAAAGTCTAAAATTTTGTCTTAAAATATTTTTATGTGTGAAATTAAATTTTATTTATATATGTTATGCCTATTTTATATTCTATACACCTCAGGCAAGAATCTGGGACAATTTTAGAAACTGTAGATTAAATAACATTTTCCGTTTTTTAAAATATCATTTCAAACATAGTTTTTTCTTGCAGTTCTGGAAGCTGTGATTTCCAGGGTCAGATCAATTATCTGGTGAGAGCTCCCTTTCTGGTTTACAGATATCCACTTTCTTCCTATGTCCTCACTTGGGGAGGAAGAAGTATAGACAGACTCAGAAAGGGGAAGAGAGAGAGAATGAGAGAGAAATAGAAAAATGCTCTCTATAATCTGGTATAGACACAGTAATCTTAACATAGGTTCTTCATACTCATGATAATTTCTAAATATACACTTCTCACACATCATCTACAAACATCCTGGGGAATAAGAATTCAATATAAGAATTTTTGGAGTATGCATTCAGTCCACAATATTTCATCCCTAATCATCTAAAATTATCACATGCAAAATACATTCATTTTATCCCAACAAACCTATATCTTTTTTGTTTCAGGCATGAAAGTTTTAATTCATTTTATAATCTCTAAATAGTAAAACATTTTATCTAGATATTATGTTAATGCAAAATATGAGATTCTAGGTACAATTATCCTGAGGCTAAAATGATTCCTATCTGTCAATCTGTAAAATCAAATAAGTTATGTGATTCCAATGTACATTGGTGAGATAGGCAGAGGATAAATATGATAATCCTAAAGAAAGAAACAGAAGAGAAAAATGATAAAGGTGATAGGTCCCAAACAAGTCCAAAACATCACAAGGATAATCTCATTAGAAGCTCATTGATATCTATGCTGCAATTTGTTTTGATTAAACCACATTCAGGTGTGAGCCACTGGTGTTATACATTGGCATCAACGTATCAGCATCAAGCAGAAAACAATCTTTTCTGGTATGATACTCTGCCTTTCACTCACACAAATCCTTAGGATGGTACCAATACCACGACTCTCTTTGCACCACACACGTAGCAGTTCTTTGGGCAACAGTTATACCCTCGGGCCTCTGCCAGGTAGGAATTGTTCTCCATATGCTCTGAAAGCTCCATGATTGGGTGGTTTGTTTACAAGCTGTCTGGTTTGTTTAAAGGGGAATGATGACCGTGATGATTACTGACTAATCTTTGGCGTCATTGCTCTCTTTTCTTGAAGAGTAATATGAGTTCAGAGCTGAATAGCTTTATTATCCTGTCATAAAATCGAATTCAAGATCTTTCTTCATTCTATCCCGTTTCAATTCTTTTCAGTTTAAACTGACAAAGTTTCTGCTTGGGTGGTTCATTAATTGTGTGATTCAAAAACATATTAATGTTCTGATCAAATGGTTGTGCTGTCATATCTTCAGAACTTGCTTTCTTAGGTTGTTTTGCAATATGTATAGATTAAGAATTCTTCATATATTTAAGTTATGTATCCAGCACAGCAGGTAGGGCGTTTGTCTTGCATGGGGTTGACCCAGGTTCGATTCCTTTGCCCCTCTTGGAGAGCACAGCAAGCTATTGAGAGCATCCTGCCCACATGGCAGAGCCTGGCAAGCTACCCATGGCATTTTTGATATGCCAAAAACAGTAACAACGAGTCTCGCAATGGAAACATTACTGGTGCCCGCTCCAGCAAATCGATGAAAAACTGGACTACAGTGCTACAGTGCAGTGCATCCTTTTATTCTATTTATTTTTTAATGTTTGAAACTTTATTTAAGCACCGTGATTTACAAAGTTGTTCATAATATAGTCCTTTCAGAATTACAATGTTCCAACACCAATTCCACCACCAGTGTGACCTTCCCTCTAACAGTTCCCCCAGTTACCCACTGACCCTTCAGCCTGTCCCCTCAGCAAGCACAAAATAATTTATTTTATATTGCTTGTCACAACGTATATCGTGATGGTGTTATGAGTCATTGTCTGAGTGTTTACTGTGTTGTTAGGTACTAGTTGATCCTTTTGTGTTGCTGTTTTCGCTCTTTGAGTTTAGTGGGCTTAGTCATCTTCACGATCATGAAATCACGAAATCCCCGTTAATCATCGATTTCTTGAGCGGGCTCCGTAACTTATCATTTCATCCTTTCCCTGAGATCTTAGAAGTCTCTCTCGACTAGTCCCTCCCAACGATGTCGCACTGGAGGCTCTTTCAGGGTCAGGGGAATGAGATCCAGCTTGTTACTGGATTTAGCATATGAATACACCATAGGAAGCTTGCAAGGCTGTCCCATGTGGGCAGGAAACTCTCAGAAACTTGCCAGTTTCTCCCAGAGTGAGAAGTAGGTTACAAGATATCACGCGGCTGCTTGCTTGCTTTTAAGTCTCTGTGTGGGATTACACACACCTGGGTTCCTCTGCCGGTACCTTCTTGCATGAGGCCTGTCCGAATGTGTGGAGAGGGGCCTCCAGCATGGCTGTAGCTAGGTTCCGGTGGTCTTCGGCCGCCGGGAGCTCTGCTCAGGGTGGGGAGGGAAGCTGGAGCCCATCCCTCCGAGGGGCCCCGGGGAAGACAGCCAGGCATGCGGGCAAGAGACTCTCTGCTTAGTCATATTAGTGAAATAATTTTGTTATCTGCAGATTTTACTTTCCAAAACCACTAGAATATGAACACAATCCAATAATCATTTTTTCACTACTTTATACTAAGTATTGCCTTTTAATCATTGTCCAATAATATGCTCCTCATTTCATTTTATACTTCAAAGAATGCACTTAACTGTCACATTTCTGCCAAAATTATGTACATTGTAATTTATGAATCTCTAAAAAGATCAAACCTTTTATCTTCAGTACTCCTCTTTCTTTATTCATTCTTCACCATAATTGAATTTAATCATCACTACAAAGCAATATTGATTTTTCTAAAATGCTTCAAAATGTGACTTTTTATGGGATGCAAACATTCAGCATCAATTTATCTGTTTTCTTTTGTTGTCTATGCTTTGGCATACTCTATACTAAAGAAATTATTGCCATATCCAATCATGACTTTTCCCAATTTTTTTTCCGTGAGCTTTTCAAAGTTTTAGCCATGAAAATAACATCTTTGATCTATTTTGAGTCAATTTTTGTCAGTGGCATAAAGTTATAAATTCAATATTTAGCATGTGAATGTCTTCCATTTTTTCCCCAGCACTGTTTGCTGAAAAGATTTCTTTTCTTCAGTGAAGAGAAAAATAACTGGAGTGAAAAGTGCACTAGAGCATTTCATGATGTATTGGATCTAGCTGATGAAACAGTAAACTTGAAAAATGTAAATATTTTGAATATGAGGAAGAAAAAACAGATAAAAACGAGAAAAATCTATAGAGCACAGAGAGCATACCAATATAGACATAATGGAAATTCCAGAAAGAGATGAGAAAGAGTAACAGATAATATTTGATTGTATAAAATAAAATTTGATGATAAATGTCGATAGCTGACTTCTACTTAGACTCTAGAGAGGTCAGAAGACAGTGAACATTATGTTCAGAGGTGAAAATAAAATGACTATTGTAGGATAACATAGCCTCAGGTAGTTTAGGTTTATTGGGTTACTCCTGTTACAGTGCTCCTATTCCTCTTTGTTTATTTGTAGCTTCTTTCTTAGTGTTCTGTTGACTTGTAAATAATGTTTTTCTCTTCTCCTTGAGTCCTTTGCATAGTTTATTCAGAGCAATGTCCTTTTTGTATGGACACAGGAAGACTTAGCAAATGTTATGCTTTTGTAACCTGGGAGTCATTTGACTCTACATGATATTTTCCTCCTGGGCATCTGTTCTCTCGACCTAAGCCTCAGCTGCCCTTACTTCCTAGCACCCCCAAAAGCAGGGTCCCAACGAGGGAAAAGACGGACCCAGGGCAAGCAGTGGGTTGTGTGCTACCCTGGCATCGAGATGGGCCTGGCCAAAGTGCCTAATGCTTAACTATCAGTTAAGAGCTTGATCATGGACAAATGTTGTCATGATCCAAACAGTGATAACTAGATTTGGACCCTGCTAGGGTTAGGAGTGATTAATCTGGCCTGAGTGCTGTGGTCTGAGCCTGTGGCAAGATGTTATCAGGAGAGCTGCCTTGCAAACCTCAATGTATCTCTTGCTATGTCCAAGCAAAAATAACTAGTATTAAGATGTTAATGAGTGTTTGGAATGGGGAGAGGAGAAAAAACCCATAAGAGGTATTTTGCCTACTGGCAGTCAGGAAGGGCTTTGGAACACCCCCAGGTTGTGTTCCCTTTAAACCTGACAGCCCTCAGGAAGGGCTTTATTATGTTGATTTTGCTACTTGGCGGTGTGTAACTTAGGGGCAAGGGTGAGAGAGGAAAAAGGGAGGAGAGAGATGGAGAGAGGCTGCAGTTGATCCAGAGAGAGGCCGGAGCTGGGAGTGCGGGAGATGAGAAAGATGGAAGATTGAATAAACGGTAACTAATCAGCAACCAGCTTGGTCCTCATTCCTTCCGTCACCTGCCCTTGACCAACAGCCCATACACAGCGGTTCCAGAGCACCAAACGCGGGCGGTGAGACAGAGCCACCTGGAGAGCCCTCGAGTGCACGCGCCCCTTGGCGTGCTTTAGTTTTTTACAGACTATAAACCAGGATTTGTAAATGATGGCATTCACAAGTAACACATGCTGGAAGAATTTCAGAATTCTATTCTATAAGAAATACAAAGATGGCCTAGATCTGACCTTAGTAATCAGGGGTACATGGCTTGTACATGCAGGGACCCAGAATTGATCCCCAGCACTACACAGATACCCAAGTACTTCCAGGTGTAACTCTGGAGGTCCCAGAACACCACCATGATTGCTCTAGTGACACAACACAGCCAGGCTGAGGAGCACTGGTTCACTAGCCCAAGCATCGAACCATCTGGCGTGGTTTGCCAAGAATCACTAGAGAGGTCGTGGAACCCCAGAGCACATATTGGTAATACCTACCCCATACAAAAACAAGACAAAAAAAACAAAAAATCTTTCAGGCTGAAATTAAAAGGCACTAGATTGTAACTTGAATCCATATGAAATGAAGAACACTGGTAAGATAACTAAATAGGTAAATATGAAAAGCAGAATTCTGAACTGAATAACATTCCTCCAAAAGATATTCAAACCCCATAACCTATAAGTACTACATTAGCAGGTCAAAAAGAAGAATGTTTCAGGTTCAGTTAGGTTAAGGAATTTGAGATGGACTTTTCTGGATTATTTGGGTGAACCACAAGTGCAATTACACATTTTCTTGTGAAAGAGACAAAGAGGAATTTGACACAGAAGAGAAAGAAATCTGATGATGAAAAGCAGAGAGCTATTTGAAGATGCTAAGCTCCTGACTTTGTAGATGGAAGAGGGAGAAATAAATAAAAAATGAAGCTCTAGAAATTAGAAAAGGTGAGGAAACTGGCACTACACAAAAGCCCTCAGAAAAAGTATAGCCCTGTTTGTTAATACTTTTGCTAAGTCCTATAAACTTTAAATTTTGTGTTCCTTAGGATTGAGAGAAAATAGATTTCTGTTGGTTTAAACACACTTTACATGGTGCTTTGTAAGGCAGCAATAAGAAATTAATTTTAAAAAGAATAAATGGGGGGCTGGAGCGATAGCACATCGGGTAGGGCGTTTGCCTTGCATGTGTCTGACCCGCGTTTGATTCCCAGCATCCCATATGGTCCCCTGAGCATCGCCAGGAGTAAATCCTGAGTGAAGAGCCAGAAGTAACCCCTGTGCATCACTGGGTGTGACCCCAAAAGAAAATAAATAAATAAACAAACAAATAAAAACAATTCGAAGAATGAGTACTTTAAAAAAAGTATAAATGGATATTTGTAACTTTTTACTCTATTTGGTCGACATGACGCACTCAGACAGTCTCTCATCCTGTTTGTTCCATTCTAGGCCATGGGTCCCAATGTGAAGTTCTTCGGGCGACCTTCTCCAACCTATTTTGGCATTAAAATCACCAACAATTATCTTGTAGAAGGTGTGGTCTTCTTTATAGAACTTCTCCAGCTCCATGAAGAACTTCTCAGTTTCTTCTTCATCGTAGTTGGATGTTGATCCATAGATGAAGATAGAAACTGCCGGCAGTGAGCCACATCTATTCAAGCGTAATCATCCAAATTTGGGTTGTTAGGCATTCAGGTGAATCAAAGCTCATGGCCAAGTTCGTGTTGACAAGGACACCGACGCCACCGACGCCTCTGCTGTCCCATTTTCCGAGGAACATTTCTTCTCCAGTGTCGAAAATGGCATGATGTGATTGATGCTTTCTCGTTTCGGTCAGACAAATGATGTCGTACTTGATGGTAACTCACAGTTCCAGAAGGCCGAATCTAAACGTTGGACATGAGAGTCTCCCAGTGGACAGTTCCACAACGAAATTGACCATATCATAGTCAATTGAAGGTTTTGCCTGACTGATGTTGCGGTCATCCCCAAATTCCAAATGGGATCGGACCACCGACTCCTTCATGCCAAATTCTACTTTACAGAATGGGGAGAAAGAACTGCAAAGTTTAAGTTTAAGAAGAGAACTCCAAAAATGAACACCAACTGGGAGCTCTTTGGCACTATTGCGGCAACATGGGAAGATGCCGTAGTTGACAACATCAACGAGGAATACGATAGACTGGTTCAGCACCTCCACGATTGCTCGAAAAATGCTGAGAGTGACACAAACAAACGCCTGTCTTCGGAAACTCTCAAGCTCATTCGCCAACATGGTTTGGCATGAGCCTCAGGCAACCACAAGCTAATGTCTGAGCTTGCAAAGCTGTGCAGAGAAGCAATAAAGGAAGAACCGAAAGAGAGAAGAGTAGCAGTGTTGGCCAATGCGGCAGAAGCCGGGAAAAGTATTCACAATGCTCCCCTGTCCTTCTCCAACTTTAAGACCAAGATGATTGCCCTCCGACGTCCTGATTGATCTATCACTTCTTCCAGAAGGGCACTGGAGAGGATTATTCACGACTTCTATTTGGATCTCTTTGACAGCCACGTCCACCTGCCCACATACCAAATTCCGCAGGATGGATATGTCATTCCTAACGTCCTCCCTTCTGAAATCCGACACGCCATTTTGTCGTTAAAGACGGCGTACAGCACCTGGTCCAGACAAGGTCAGATGCAAACACCTAAAGAATCTGCCACCAGTACTCGTCAACACACTGGCTCGGCTCTTCACACACTACTTGTCTGAATGCAAGGTTCTGTCCCAGTCGAAAACCAGCAGGACTGTTCTGTTGTACAAGAAGGGAGACATCCACAACATCTACAACTATCGCCCAATCTGCTTGTTATCCGTCGTCTACAAGTTGTTCACTTGAGTCATTTTGAATAGAATAGGCAGAACACTAGATGGAGGACAACCATGTGAGCATGCCAGGTTCCGAAAAGGATTCAGCACGATTGACTATATCCACACAGTGACCAAGCTCATTGAGGTTTCTCGAGAATTCAAGATGCAGCTCTGTCTAACGTTCATCGATTTAAAGAAGGCCTTTGATTCTATTGAAACTGAAGCGGTCATCGAGGCCTTAGCCAAACAGGGCGTTCAAACTCAGTACATCAATATCCTCCCCTAGCTGAATTACGGATTCACCACCAGAATCTCACCATTCTACAAGGAAGTGATCATTGACATAAAGAGAGGGGTTCGGTTGGGGGACACCATTTCACTGAAACTCTTCAGTGACACCCTCGAGAACATCATGCAAAGACTGAAATGGAAAGGAATGGGAGTGAAGGTAGACGGTCGGCAACTACATCACCTCTGATTCATTGATGACATCGTTCTGATAAGGTCAAACATTTGCCAAGCAGCACAAATGCTGACTGACATCGACTGTGAGTGTGGAAAGGTCGGACTGCAGCTGAATCTCAGCAAAACGATGCTTATGAAAAACAAACTAGTCCCTGTTGTTCCATTTGCTCTCAATGGAACGAACAATTCTGAATGCAGCAGCTATGTGTACCTCTGTCGAGAACTCAATACAAGGAATGACTTAGCAGCAGAACTGCACAGGAGAAAGAGAGCAGCATGGAAGGCAGTCAAGAACATCCAAGAAGTGGTTAAGAGGACAAAGAACCTCCAGCTCCAGGCACATCTTTTTGACTCCACCATCCTTCCTACACTAACATATGCCTCAGAGACCTGTGCCCTACAAAAACAGGATGAGAACTATTCGGGTATCCCAAAGAGGAATCGAAAGAGCCATGCTAGAAGTATCATGTTTCACTCAAATGAGAGAAGAAATTCGGGAGTTCCGACCTCAGTCGATGGTCAAGAATCAGGGATGCTGTCTTGTTTGCCAAGGCGTCAAAAATCAGATGGGCCGGACATGTAATGTGATTCAGACATGACTGCTGGACTAGAGCTGTTACCGACTGGATTCCACGGGACATCAAAAGACCGTGTGTCCGCCCACCAACAAGATGGTCAGACTTCTTCGTCAAAACCCTGAATGAATAATTTGAGGCTCTTCCTGTTCCTGGAGCGAACAGATATCATCGGGCTACACTAGCACATGAGAGGGACAAATGGAGACGTTACTGGCGCCCCCTCGAGCAATTGAAGATCAACGGGATGACAAGTGATACAAGTGACAAGTGAGTTACTCTATTTGATTTAATAAAAGCACATAAAATAATTAAGAGAGTGTTTGTGGGTTTATGATGACAAAATATGTCTTATATATGATAATTACAGCACGAAAAAGGAAGAGGAAAGGTGTGTCTTAAGATGAAGTGTTATGTATGTTAATGAATAAAATCAACTTAGATCTATAAATACAAGATTGATTTAAATTAAGGTATTAATTTTAATCCTCAGGGTAAGCACTAAAAACAATTTTCTAAATTTTATAAGAGAAATAACAAGAGAATTAAAATGTCCAATTAAACTGGGCTAATATTTCTATTGGATACTTTGTATGGCATGCTATCTTCTAACTTACTCCTTTTTAGCCAGGTTCTCAACACTCCAGAAAACTTGAGAAAGCCCCTCTAATTTATTTATTTATTTATTATAGAATCACTGTGAGATACAGTTACAAGTTTTCATGTTTGAGTTTCAATCATACAATGATCAAACACCTCCACCAGTGCACATTCTCCACCACCAATATCCCCAGTATGTCCCCTCCCCCCGCCTTTTCAGCCGTCCCCCTGCCTCCACGGCAGACAATTTCCCCCATACTCTCTCCACTTTTGGAGCCCCTCTAATTTAAAACTTTAATCCTTACATGAGTATCTCTGTGTGTACTTCCCAAAGCATGTGGATGCTGGAAACTTGGTGGATTTGAGGAGTCCATGATACACTTTGGAATGGTGTAACAGAGAGAATCTCCTCTTCCAGGGCAGTGTCAGGCTTCTCTTTTTTTTGTAACTTGAATGGAGGTTTCATTTCTGACTATCTCAGCATCTACCTCCTGTGTGACTCACTTGGAAACGTGGCAGTTAAACTTTCATCCTCCTTGGTAAGAAATCTAAGCCAACCCAAGGCCTGAAGAATAGAAACTTGACTTTTAAAAAAGGTTTAAGATTCCTGGCACTTTAAAACATTTCAAGACCAATACTTGAATTATCTGGTAGACCAGAAATTTATGAAAGTACTTTTTTGTTTTTCTTTAAAGAATAGTAACTGTGTTTAATGGAGATAAATTAGAAACTAATAACAAAATTGTTGGAAAACTTACAATTACATGTAAACTAAACAGTATATTGTCCTTTAGCCAGAATAGTGAGAAAAGTAAAACAAATTTTGATAGGAATAATAATCTAATAACAACATACAAAAACATATGGGATTTATAGTTAAAAGTGCTCATAGTAGAAAGATGGAAATTTAAATTTGAGCCTTAAAAATCTTAGGAGAAAAGAGCAACTTACATTGAATCTAAAAACATCTTTAAGGATGAAACACAACTGACGAAGCAAGTGGAAAAAAATAAACAAACGGGACTACATTAAACTAAGAAGCTTCTGCACCTCAAAAGAAACAGTGACCAAAAATACAGAAAGAGCCCATGGAATGGGAAAGAATATTTACCCAATACCCATCTGAAAAGGGATTAATATCCAGGATATACAACACACTAGTAGAATTGTACAAGAAAAAAATCTCCAACACCATCAAAAATGGGAAGAAGAAATGAACAGAAACGTCCTCAAAAAAGAAATACAAATGGCCAAAAGGCACGTGAAAAAAATACTATACATCCCTAATCATCAGGAAGATGCAAATCAAAATGACAATGAGATATTATCTCATATCTCACATTCCAGAGACTGGGCACACATTCAAAAGAACAAAAGCAACCAGTGTTGGTGTGGATGTGGGGAGAAAAGGATGCTCTTTCACTGATGGTGGGAATGCTGACTGGTGTAGTCTTTGTGGAAAACAATATGGACATTCCTTCAAAAACTAGAAATTGAACTCCCATATGACCTCACAATACCCTTCTAGGAATATATCCCGAGGGTGAAAAAAAGCACAGTAGAAATGACATCTGTACCTTATGTTCATTGCAGCACTGTTCACAATAGCCGGAATCTGGAAACAATTCGAGTGCCCCAGAACAGACGACTGGTTAAAGAAACTGGTACATCTACACAGTGGAATACCGTGCAGCCATTAGGAAAGGTGAAGTCATGAAATTTGCTTATAAGTGGATCACGGACATTGTGAGATTGTAACGCAAACATGAAAGCTTATGACTATCTCACGGTGATTCAATAAAATTTAAAAAATAAAAAAAATAAGTGGATCACTTAGAGTATCATGCTAAGTGAAATGAGTCAGAAAGAGAGGGACAGACAGAATGATTGCACTCATTTGTGAAATATAAAATGACATAATATGAGACTGACACCCAAGGAGAGTAGAGATGGGCCAGGAATATTGCTCCATAATTGGAAGCCTGCCTTATGAGCTGGGGGAGAGGGCAGCTGGGATAGAGATCAGTAAGTCAATGATGGTTGAAGGAATCATTTGAGATGGGAGATGTGTGCTGAAAGTAGATAAAGGACCAAACGTGATAGCCTTTTATTATCTGTATTGCAAAACATAATGCCCCAAAGTAGAGAGAGTATGGGGGAAACCCATAGAGGCAGGGGTAGGGTTGGAAAGGGTGTTCATACTAGGGACATAGGTGGTGGAGAATGTGCATTTGTGGAGGGATGGGTGTTCGATCATCATATGACTAAAACTCAAACATGAAAGCTTTGTAAATGTATCTGATGGTGATTCAATAAAAAATGAAATTAGAAGGATGGAAAAAGAAAAATATGTGAGGACACAAGTGAAACAGAGACTAGAATAATAATAGGGTACTTAACTTAAATTTTGGTTCTCTGAAAATATGTTAAATTACAAACTCTAGCTAGATTGAGCAAAAAGAAAGGATGAGGATTCAAATTATTAAAATCAGAGGTGACAGAATGGACATGAGTCCAAATTTATCAGTTAAAAAGGGATTAAAGGGCAACACTGCAGTACAAACCCATAAAAGTAAATAGCATGAAATAGGACAAGATATGTTAAATGTGAACAGTATAGTAAAGACACAAACTACCAAAACTAACAAGGTAAATAGAAGGAAAACTAAAAGTAACATAAATGAAAATGTTAAACCATTAAAATCCAGAACTTAATCACTCCCCCAAACAATTATTGGACTGAGAAAAATGATCGAAACCAACTTTTTCATAACTCTGGAATCTAGCTTTTTAAAAAAAAATTGTTGAATCACTGTGAGGTAATTACAAGCTTTCATGTTTGGGTTACAATCACACAATGATCAAACACCCATCCCTCCACCAGTGCACATTCCACACCACCAATATCCCAGGTATACTCCTCCCCTTTACCACCCTCCCCCTGCCCCCATGGCAGACAATATTCCCCATACTCTCTCTCTACTTTTGGGCATTACGGCTTGCAGCACCGACACTGAGAGGTCATCATGTCTGTTCCATTATCTACTTTCGGTATGCATCTCCCATCCCAACTGGTTTCTCCAGCCATCATTTTCTTAGTGATCCCTTCTCTATTCCATCTGCCTTCTCCCCTCTGCTCATGAAGCAGGCTTCCAGCTATGGGGCAATCCTCCTGGCCTTTGTATCTACTGTCCTTGGATGTCAGCCTCATGTGATGTTATTCTGTACTCCACAAATGAGTGCAGTGCTTCTATGTATGTCCCTCTCTGACTCATTTCACTTCGCATGATACTCTCCATGTACATCTGTTTATAAGCATATTTCATGACTTCATCTCTCCTTACAGCTGCATAGTATTCTAGTTTTATTTTTATTCTTTTATTGAATCACCATGTGGAAAGTTACAAAGCTTTCAGGTTTAAGTCTCAGTTATAGTATTCTAGTTTTTAAAGCTACAGTAACAAAAAGGAAACTTGGTGAAGTAAGATACTGCTGTTTTGTGGTGAGAAATTAAACATTTCCTCCTTTCTTTTTAAATTATTATTTAATGAATCACCGTGAGATACAGTTACAGACTTACAAACGTTCATGCTTACGTTTCAGTCATACAATGATCGAATACTCATCCCTCCACCAGTGCCCATTCTCCACCACCAACGTTCCCAGTAACCCTCCCACCACCCCCACCCACCCCATCCTCCCCACACCACCCCGCCTCTGTAGCAGGGCATTCCCTTTTTACTCTCTCTCTCTCCTTTAGCGTGCTGTGGTCTGCATCTGCAATGCAGGTATAAAGTGGTCATCATGTTCAGTCTATAATCTACTTTCAGTACACATCTCCCATCCCGAGTGGGTTCTCCAGGCATCCTTTACTTGGTGGTCCCTTTTCAATCTGAGCTGCCTTTTCCCTCATCACGTGAGGCCGGCTTCCAGGCCGTGGAACAATCCTCCTGTTCCTTGTTGCCCCACATTCTGGATTGACAGCACACTATATATAGTAGTGTGTTATCTGGTTCGGATTTCTGATATTAGATGGAAGAATTAAGATCATATTCTCAGAAAACTGCAGTTGTAGCTCTTCGTCTGCCCAGCAGCTCCTAGGAATGAAGCTGGGGCAGCTCAGTCAAATGCTTTTAGTTCATGTCATAGCAGTGTGGAGCAATGTGGTCAGGCTTCAGGGTTAGCAGAGATTACGATATCTGGAACAAAGAGCTGGGGAAAAGAGAAAGTTGGGGAAGAAAGCACATTTAAAAGCTCACATATACTATACACCCATGAAACTTATGTACACACCATCGGAACACATGTTAGAAAAATACAAAGCTATAGACATTCACCTTGGACCCGTTTTCAGACAATGTACAATCAGAAAGTAAACATTTAAAAATACAATTCAGAATTAATTTCTAAAGACTGAAAAGTATTTTTATTCTGTTTGCTTTCATTTTTGGGACCACACCTGGCTGTGCTAAGGGCTTACACTTGGCTCTGTGCCCAGGGATCACTCCTGGCAATCCAGAGGGACCATATGTGGTGCTGGGGATTGAACTCAGGTCAGCCAGGAGCAAGGCAAATAAATGACTTGTCAACTGTACATTTGTCTGGCCCTGAAAGTATTCTTCATGTTTTCTTTCATTGATCCTAGGCATTTAAAGTATTTATGTCCAAACACCAGTTGATCACTGAGCTAATGAAATCAAACTTGTTATTATACATATTACAGAGTTAAAATATTTTTAAGACTCACTAAACAAAGAAATAGACCAGAACAGGGAAGCAACAAACCCACAATGTGAGAGGATCTTATTACTAGAGTTGACATTTTCTAACTAATATTTAAAACATCCAGATTCTAAAATGAATTTGAGAGGCATACAAATAAATAAGTAAATCTAGTACATTCACAGGGAAGAAAAATTATTTCAAGATTACCAAGAGATATTTTATCATTCAACTAGCTGGACAAAGATTTTGAATCAAGTATCTTCAACTAGTTCAAAGACCTAAGGTAAACTAAGGATGAAGGATTAAATTAAGTAGAAAAAAATAGAAGAATATCACGCCAAATACAGAATATCAGTAGAGAAAATATGTAAAGATGAAAACTATTAAAAAACCCAAAATATCAATTCTGGAACTGAAAAATACAGTAATTGAAACAAAGATAACTTCAGTGGTTCACCAGTATTTTTGAGCAGGCAGGAAAAGAATCATTAACTTAAAAGATAGAACAATTGGGATTATTCAGTTTGACAAACACAAGTGAACAGAATGAAGAATTATGAGCAGGGTGACTATCACATTAACTATACGAGCCATATGAATAATTGAAATATAAAAGCAAGAAGCGAGATGGAAAGGAAACTTTTTCAGTGTTTGGATAAAGCACAAAATTTAATCAAATTGGAGGAAAGTCACTCAAGTATATATTCAAGAAGTTCAATTAACTTAATTTCAAGCCATATAGGGCCACAGATCCAAACCAAGACATAGGCATATGTTTGAAACCCAAATATATGGTACTACATAAAAGCAACTATATAATATTGAAAATGTTCTAGTTCTAGATAGAGGAAAGTGAGATTAGACCGTGTGCCCTAAGTATCTAGAAGAGAAAAGGCCCAGGAGCATCACTGCTCAAGGAATCAGTTTCACGGGGGCTCTGGAAGCAGCCAGGGTTTGTCTTACTAGAGGGGCATGGGGTTCAGTGCTGGGTTCTCTGGGCCAAGCAGATACCTCTCTGTGCCAAGTCAGGTCCTTCCCTGTGATGACTGTCACACCTAGAGCGCATGGGCGTCTCAGAAGGATGCAGTGCCAGGCACTAGGATGCACCAGGTAAAGAAACTGCCGTCGGAGTCTGCCCACCCCCTCCCTGGGCGAGTCCCTCTGTGCCATCATCATCAGCTGCCCCCAGTCCTCGGCTGCCAAGTCCCTTGGGGAGGGGGCGGGGCCGGGGGCCGAGCTCTGATGACGCCACGCTCACGTGACCGGCTGGGCGCTGACGTGGGCAGCAGCCCCAGAGCTTGCTTTGGGGTCCAGACTGGCGTCGTCTACTCCCGAGGTCCGCGTGGAACGGGCTCCCGGAGCCCCCCGGCCGGCGCGCGAGGGGCCAGCGGGCTTGGGCGAGCCCGAGGAGGCGCGGGCCTGACCCGGGCCGGGCAGGTCAGTGTCAAGGGGGCGCTGACGGCGGCCCCCCGCAGGGCTGGAGGGGGAGGTCGTAGGACCCCGCCGCGGAGGGGACGGATGAGGGCTGGGGACCGGGAGGTTGGTGCGAGGGGGTCCGGGAGCCGGAGCATGCAGGGAGGGAGGGAGGGAGGCCGCGGCCACAGCCCTGCCGCGTCTTCGACCCCCCCCCTTTTCTGCGCCCCCCTCCGCTCCATTTTCCAGCTTGAAGTGATGGGGGCTAGGCGCCCCCGCTGTGGTTGTGCCACAGTGAAACATAGATTCTGGAAATCTCTCATGCGCTGTGCCTAGGAGGAAATTGAACCCTCCGCAGAAGGGTTGGGGGTGGAGGTGCCTGCAAGGGAGGAGGACGCGGAGGCTGAACAGTTTGGAAAGCATCTTGGTCTTGCGCCAGAGGCCTGAGGAGTAATGGCGGCTGGGATTGGGGGTGAAGGTGGGGGAGAGGGGGGGAGGAGGGCTTGGCTTCTAGAAAGGTGTCTCAGGCCACAGTGTACACAGTCCCTGGCCCTGCCTCCTGTAGGTCTGTTGAGTCCCTTCCCAGCGCTGCTTGCAAGGCTAGAAACGGAGGAGGAGGAACTGTCCTGAATCCCTGCAGGTCAGTGAAAGGGGAAGGGTTGGAGGGAAAGCAGGGGGTGGCTTCTGGAAAGGTATCTCACGGCACAGCGTGCACCGTCCCCCCCGTTCCTGTCTCCTGTAGGTCTGTGCGTCAGTTCCCAGCGCTGCTCTGCAAGGCTAGAAAAGGAGGAAGATCTGTCCTGAATCCCTGCAGGTCAGTGCAAAGGGAAGGGTTTGGAGGAAAAGCAGGAGGACGGGGAGGTGGGGGGCATGGCTTGAGCGGAATTTGCAGGCCCCCTGCTCATCCTTCAGCCACATAATCACACACACCACACCACACTGGAGGATGGTGCAGAAGGTGGCAGGACATCCCACGGAAATGGTTGCCTCACGTCTGTGGAAAGAACACAGGGAGGTTAGTGGTGGGCAAAAGGTCCACTCAGATGTCCTGGACTTAGTCACAGGAACTCTGGCAAGAGAAGAGATGGAGGTATTGTGGGAACTTGTGTGCCACAAGCCCTCACCTCCCCACTCCCACCCCCATCCCCAACACCTCACCACCACCCCACCCCCCACCCCTTTCTCTCTCCCAATCTCTCCGTCTCTCTTGTCTCATCTTATTCTCTGCTTTCTCCATCCCGTTCCCCAGGACAGGAAAACAAGGAGAAATCTCACCATGGAAAACCTCTACAAAGAAAATGAAGGAAAGCTGGAAAGTGAGACAAAGCCAGAAGTGAAAATAGAAGCAGAAGATGAGGACGAGTCAGACGACGATGAGATGCCCCACATCAAGAGGAATCCAGAGCATCGGAAGCGCAAGATTGTGGAACTGGTAGATGATGAGGGAGAGTCGGAAGAAGAGGGCAAGCAGGGAATGCAGGGCAAGTCCAAGGATGAGGGAAACCCACTCAGTGAGGAAGAGCCAGACTTCCCGGGAAAGCCAGGGAGCGAGCCACGGGCTGCTGAGAAGCGCCCTGCCGAAGATCACGTGCCCCGGAAAGCAAAACGAAAATCTGACAAGGGGAAAGAGTATTCCCCTAGAGACTGTCAGGAGAACTTACAGGAGAGGCACTTGGGCAGTGAGGAGATGAGAGAATGTGGAGACTTGGCAAGAGCTCAGGAAGAGCTAAGGAAAAAGCAGAAAGTAGGTGGCTTTCATTGGACGCAGAGAGATGTGCAGGACCAGCTTGCTCAAAGGGGCCAAAGAGGTGTCAGGGGAGCGAGGGGTGGAGGTAAGGGCCAGAAGGGATTACATGATATCCCTTATCATTAATGCCTTTTGTCTGGAATTCGGAGTTCTCTGACGAGAATATTGCAGACCCTGCTTTTCCTGGCAGTCGTTTGCCGGGCTTTGTGCTTTAACCTTATGCCAATACTTTGCTTTAGGTGTCACTCTTGTTACCAGCAGCCTTTTGACCCAGCTAGAGTGTTCTATCAGTAGGGTATATTCACCCAGATGCATGAAACAGATGTTATTGTACATTGTTAAGTAACAATAAAGAAAATTCAGTTTTCAGAACTGCATTAGAGCATCAGTCTATTCTTATAAAATATGAATATTTTGAATAACTCAATTGTGCATGGAGAAAACTCTGGAAATGAGTCTGATTTTTGTGATGGTTAGGAACTTCCATGTCATTCTTCTGATGTCCATCCTTAGGCTTTCTCTTGTTGTAGCCATTGTCATCGGGCACTGCTGACCCCTCTCAGAGGTCCTGTACTATCCTGTGGCTATTACAACATGTGATTGTTTTGCACACTCTTATTCATTTTTCCCCGAAAGATATGAATTATGTTTGTCATAATAAAAATGACCAAAACCTGTAAACAGTATATGACAAATAAACTGCTTAATTATTTGTAAGAGTAATGAAGGCACCTTCAAAACTCCTGTTGCTGGAATGTACAATAGTAAGTGAAACTCAAATTACTTCTGGGACTCAGAGCTAGAGGAATACTTTCTGTAGTTAAAACACTAAAGGCTATCTTTGAAATGAGTGTTTTACCTGCTTTATGAGACTGCTGACTGTATCAGAAAAGGTACTGAATATGTGAGCTGTGTTGTGAAGCTGGGTGTCACATTATAATTGTTTCCTACACATAGCTGCATGGAAGCAGACACTTGGAAGAGAATAAAGGGAAATCTTAACCTGGTTCCAGGAATAAGTCATTTAAGAGATGGGTATAGTTCTTTTGGGGGGTATTGCCATGTCATTTGGATACTGTGCCACTCTCCACTTCCATGTTCACATAAAATATATGCTTGCAAGTATAATATAGGGGGCAGGGAGATAGTACAATGTATATGGCACTTGCTTTTCATGTGACTGTCCCGGGTTTAATCCTCAGCCTCCCATATGGTCCCCTGAGCCCCACCAGAAGAGATCTCTGAATGGAGAGCCAGGACAGCCCTGAGCATCACAAGGTGTGGCCCCAAAAGCAAATTATAAAAGAATAATATGCATCACAGTAATTAAATCTATATTTCTAAAACTGCAGTTGTCTACATGGTAGTAGATTTAGGAATTAAATGTGTGTCAAGACTTGCAGTTTTTAAATGAAATGGGGTTGATTGAGTCACAGCAAAAATAATCAGAAAATCAGAAATATCGAACTGCACTGCAGGTACTGAGGATGAATACTGTTGGTTTTTTTTGCTTTTTGGGTCACACCCAGTGATGCTTTGGGGTTACTCCTGGCTTTGCACTCAGGAATTACTCTTGGCAGTGCTCGGAGGACCATATAAGATGCTGGAAATCGAACCCGGGTCGGCAAACGCCCTACCCGCTGTGCTATCACTTCAGTCCCGCATGAACGCTGGTTTGTGAAACTTGCATTTCACTGATGTTTGCTTACTATGGTTTGTGGTGAAAAACGTCTGGCTCTGGATTGTGGTTTTACAAAACTAAAAAATAGGCATTGAGCCAAAAAAAGGGGGGGGGCTGGAGAGATAGCACAGCGGGTAGGGCGTTTGCCTTGCACACGGTCGACCCGGGTTCGATTCCCAGCATCCCATATGGTCCCCTGAGCACCGCCAGGGGTAATTCCTGAGTGCAGAGCCAGGAGTGGCCCCTGTGCATTGCCAGGTGTGACCCAAAAAAGCCAAAAAAATAGGCATTGAACTGCATATCTCAGAGCAGATCCTATCCATTTTATATTAGTATCTCTAGTTCCCAGTGTGATGCCTGTCAATAAACATGCAATAACACAAATAATAGTGATAATAATTCAGAAACCCCAGGTTTTTTTTTCCCAGTTTAGCTACTTTCTATATGATCACCTTGTATAAACAACATCGATTGTAAAGCAGGACTTAGCCTACAATTCTAAAATGATCTGGGACTCATAAACCTACCAGATTTGTTGGGGTCTGCTATAATTCACAGATGGGACTTCCATTAATAAATGCACATATACTTATTAATATATATAGCAGACCCCAACAAATACATATATTCTCAGCAGCACCAAGGACAGCTCCTGGGGGCAGAGTGGAACTGTGCCCCAAAAGACAGGCTCTGCAAAGTGAAAGCAAACAGCTGTGTAATTTTGCTCTAAAGTACAGGAGGAATCTGTATATGCCACAGAAGCACAGGCCAACAATGGAACTTCCAGTATAAATTATGCCTTCCAGTATAGGAGGTCAAAGGGTGCAGAGGCTGCCCTGAAGAGTTAGTAATTGAGCATATTTGTGCAGATGATCTTCCTTCATAAACACTGAGGTAATCAAGGCCTTGATTTGATATACAGTAAATTATATTGGTTTTATCTTTGGATTCTCTATGGTTCTCACTTTCACATATTACTCAGGACAAGAAAAAGATTCATGGTAGATCCTGGTTATAGAACAAGCTTCTCTTACTTTCTGGTGAACCTGCAGACTCAATTACTAGAGTGCTCTTGCTATATAATGAGGATCTTCTAGCCTTAGAAAGTTCAAATAGAGTTATAATACACAACACTCGGGTTTTAAAGAAAAATCACACTGTCTTGTCAATTAATCTTCATATCAGAAGCTCATTCCAGACTACTAACTGATACTGGTAGATGATGAGTTAATAACTTTCTGCACAAAATGGGACCATTATTATAAACACGTTTCTCTCTACTTTGAATAGCTGTTTGTGTGAAGCCAGTTTTCTACTATCCAAATAGATTTAAAAATAGTGAACCTGAATAGATCAAGAAGGTACAAGTAAACAATATGATTATTTCAGTACCTCTTCTTTATGACTTCTTTCCTTTTGGCTAATATTAAGTGTAGTATCTTGCCCTCAATCCACACAATGGCCTCATAGGGAGATCCTTTGATTTGTATAAAAGTAGAGATAGAATAGTGACTGGAAAGTCTTAGACAATTTGGTGGTGGTAGAGTGCAATGCATTCATTGTACATCAATATCAGAAGCTCTAATATTATTGTTACTATGTTATCTAAACATAAAAAAGAAGTGGGAAACGGTGCTCAAATTAAAGGGATGTACCTTAATTACAAATCTTGATAATAGGAGAAAGTGGCTGATATATAATTTTCCTACTTGGGAATGACTCAGAAAAACAGTGAAAGAAAATATGCTGCAAATAGGTAGAATATTGTGTAGTTCATATGACTGAGTTTTATTTGTAGAGAAGCTGTCCCAGCTGTCAGTATGAATATACTCTGGCTCATGTACAACAATTAAAAATTATCAGGGACCTTGAGAGGCTTAAATTTTAAAAATTAAAAAATTTTATTTAAAGTTTTATTTAGACAAAAGCCACAACTGTTGATACAGTTCTAGAGTTGAAATTGGTTAGACAACAAAGTCCCTATGTAAAATAAATAAGCATAAAAAGTAAAAGGAATATGGGTTGTTAAGTACTTGTCTACAAATTTATGAAGTTGTTTTTTGCTAGTTGAGCATTCTATGTTATTGTTTTTGTTTGTTGAACTTAGTTGGCTTCTATGTTACTTTCCTATATAATTTGGTGTGCTCCTACTGGAATTTCAGTATTGAGAAAATGATAGGTTTCGAGTGGCCGGGCATGCAGCCCCCTGTTCCCGACACTTCAGGATCTATGTACAGGGCCAGTGAGTTTACGTGGCAGCTGATACAGGCGAGGGACATGCCTATGAGCACCTCTGAAAGTACGATGGTGTAGTTGGGGAAGACGCTACCTACTCTGACTCTGTGAAGACACCAGAATTCTCAGCTTGGGCACTGGGGTGTCTGAAATTACTTAGAGTTCGGCGTCTTCACTAATATTCATGAAGAATATAATTTTTCTTTGTGAACATATAAAATATATAGTAATATATTCTTTGTGAATATTAGTGAAATGGTGGAGTTAAGCCCTTGGCATGACTGCAGCAGTGGGCTGTGGGTGCAGCTGCTGGGGCTTCAGCAGGGCAGGTCCTCTTCCCTCCGACCTCCCAAGGGCTCCCCAGTGCTTTCATCTGTTCAACTGATGTTTCCATGAATTTTATCTGCTTGGCTTGTATCTCCTTGTAGATTTAATTGTGAATCAGTAGAGCAGGGCTGGTGAGTGAGTTAACATTGTGGCAGCTGTGGAAGGTGGGCCTAAATTGGAAATTTTAAGATGATGAATTCCATTTGTAGACAGACAACTCCTAAAGGAAATAGTAATGAAGATATTTGTGCAGTATGATGTCATTATTTACTATTGCACAACAGATTATCACACACTAATCAACTCAACAACGCACTTTTTTTTTTGCGTTTTGGGTCACACCCAGCGATGCTCAGGGGTTACTCCTGGCTTTGCACTCAGGAATTGCTCCTGGCAGTGCTTGGGGGACCATATGGGATGCCGGGGATCGAACCCAGGTCGGCCGCATGCAAGGCAAACGTCCTACCCGCTGTGCTATCGCTCCGGCCCCAACAACGCACATTTTTAAGCTTATATGTTCCTCAGTTGGAAATGCAGCACATATGATTGTTTTCTCTGTTCAGAGTCTTAGAAGACTGACATAAATATGACACCTTAAGTGAGCTCTCATCCGCAATCTGTGGGGATTTCCAATCTACTTCCAAGATTAAAAAGGTTTTTGTTTAGTGCTTGGCTATCAAAATGTGACCTTAGTTTTTCTCAGCTGTCTTATGGGCTGTTGTCAGCTTATAGAGGATTTTTTTAATTCATTGCCATGAGAGCTTGTTCATCTTGGCTCTTTATCATGCTTCTAATATCTGAATATGTATCTTACTCTATACCATTAATTCTAGAGATATGATTAGATCAAGCTTATTTTGAGAGCATTCATATGTTAAGGTTAATAATTTGAGACACCAATTATATCCATTAAATGGTCTCACAAGTATGTCAATATTGACTGAACTGGGAAGAGGCTTGACTATACCATGGCCTTTTAATTTGGGAGGGTATTGTATATTTCTGCCTATCACAATCCTTCCAAAGATTCAAGTTGTTCCAGATACACAACACACTTAACATTTCCCAAAATTTTCAAGAGTCACATCTCATTACGACATGTAAATTCAAAAATCTCACTGTATAAATCATATAAACCTGATGTGAATGAGAACTGTGTGCGTACTCCTTTATATAGTTTCTGAAATTACTCTTTTCCATTTGTGGGCCTGTAAAACAAAGACATGAAATTTCTCCTCCTAAAATATCTAATATATGTTGATGGGACTGAAACTGGGTAATACCTACTGGGAAAATGGGTAAAATGTAGGATAAAAATAAGTCACTAGCGCAAAACAATTTTTAAAGTTTGAAATACAGCTCTATACTTTCTTTATTACATTTTAGAACCTGGGTTTAATACTGTATAGCTCTCAGATTCATCCTTTGTGCTCTTGTCTATCTTCTGGACACTCAGCTCTGTATTCTGAGATCTTAGTTATGCCCCAAATTTATTCTTTAACTTTTGGTTAAAGGTAGCACTGTCATCCCATTGTTCATCGATTTGCTCGAGTGGGCACCAGTAACGTCTCCATTGTGAGACTTGTTACTGGTTTTGGCATGTTGAATATGCCATGGGTAGCTTGCCAGGCTCTGCAATGTGAGCGGGATACTCTCGGTAGCTGGCCAGGCTCTTAGAGAGGGACGGAGGAATCGAACCCGGGTTGGCTGCATGCAAGGTAAATGCTCTACCCGCTGTGCTATTGCTCCAGTCCCAATAAAGCAGTTTTATGATATTGATTCATACCAGAAGAATCTTGAGAATTTCACATCCTCCTTTCATTTTGTACTTTCTCTTTAAACTACATACACTTTGGAAATATTTCCTCCAGTGAGTTTTTTTTTTTTTTTTGCTTTTTGGGGTCACACCCGGCAATGCTCAGGGTTTACTCCTGGCTCTGAACTCAGGAATTACTCCTGGCAGTGCTCAGGGGACCATATGAGATGCTGGGAATCGAACCTGGGTTGGCCACATGCAAGGCAAACACCCTACCCGCTGTGCTATCGCTCCAGTCCTCCAGTGTGTTTTTTTTATTATAAATCTTGTGAGTCTTGAGTGAAATTTCACTTTATTTCCCTCCATTGGACATAATCTACATTTAGATATTTCTGAGATCATGTTCCTCACTCTTTTGCTTCTCTCTGAACGTGACTACTCTCAGCAACTAAAGGAATGCATATCCCTTGCCATATGGTGCCCTTGATTGTCAAGCCAGAATAATTCAGTAAATAGTTCTCTTATTTCAAATTTATGACTTATGTTCTGTGATATCTAGGGACCTGAGACTCCTAGATGCTGTCTCTCTCGATTGAGATAATATGTGAATAACACCTTTTCTCCTAAAAATAACCTTTGGGTCCAGAGAGATAGCTCATGCATAAAGTTTCATGTTCAATCGCTGGCACGACATGTGCTCCCAAGCAACATTATGTATAGCCTTGACGGCTCCTAAGCATCAGAGGTGCAGTACTGTGGCTCTAGAACTATTAGACTTGAGCAGTGAACTTAACTGAGTACCTTCAGAAATATCTCCAAGACTTTCTGAGTGCTTCTTGGGAATTCCCACCTCACCCCAAATAACCTGTGTGTAGTGAGTGCTCTGAATTCTCTTTCAAGGATTAAAAAAATTTGTTTTTTTTCCCTCTATCTTTCAGAGATTTTCTATCAATTTGTATATTTTTTCATTTGGATATAATGGGAATTTTGAAAATCATCATATCCTTTTTCCTTTCTGTCTAATATTACCTAAATGTATCTTTCACCTATCATATTTGCTAAAAACAATTAAAAGAAATCAGGACATATCTCAGCACTTTACATGAAAATCTCCTTAGCTAACTATCCAAGTTTATCACTTAGCAACTTCTGCTCTCCACATAACTGTGAATTATTTCACTAATCTTTATGTTGCTGTATATGAAAATATCCTTCATCTTGTTTCTAATAACATGCTTTTCATATCTTTTCACTCTTCAGTACCTTTCCTAACAAGGTACATATTTTGTACTGCAGTTGGTTCAAAGCAATTTCCTCACTATTCCTTTAACCTCCATCCACTTTCCAATTTCAAAACCACTGCCATTTTTAGGTATTTTGTAGTTTCTATCTCAATATATATCAATTTTTCTATTACTATGAAACATTACTTCAAAGTCAGTGGTTTAAAGCAGTTCGTTTAGAGCAATTTCCTCAATATTCCTCCAACCTACATCCACTTCCCAGTTACAAAACCACTACCACTTTTAGGTACTTCATACTTTCTATGTCAAAATCTATATTAATTTTCTGTTACTATGTAACATTGTTTCAAGTCAGTAGTTTAAAGCAACACTCATTTATTAGCTGATGGTTCTGTAGGTCAGGAATCTGACAGTACTCAGAGTCTAAGATGAATCAAGATTTTAACTGAATTTTGTTACCAAATCACAGTTTAGGCCCTCAACGCTTGAAGAGCTAATTGCTCAAGAGATAAGGGGTGGTGTAGTAATAAAACAGCAACAGGTTTATTCAGGTATTTGTAATATGAGATGACAGTGGGCTGCTTAAAAACATTCATTTTTCCATCTAACTCAGATTGAGGTTAGGGGGTTATGTAGGACTTACTGGGAAAGTTAGTTATAAGAAATTAATGGAGGGTCAAGAAAGAATGATGGTTTGTTCCTTATAAAACTTCGAGTTAATTTAGTCAAACCACGCTAATCTCTGAGGTATGCATTTTAACCTTCAAAAAACTTTCCAGAGGCCCTGGTGTTTGCTCCATCTCCAGTCTTCACCCAGAAGTGAACCTTGCATAACATTCAACATTCAGTGCATGAGAATATATTTTAGTATTGAGAGGCAAGAAAAAGGCCAAGGGGGGTGGGAGTTTAGATAAGATGGATTTTCTAATGTCTTCTTGATTACAAACTGAGTTCTTACATAGAGATCTAGAAAGAAAATTTATTGTCTAGCTTACCCTTGTTTGCATATTTTTGTTTCTTATACTATAGGTTGAAGTTGCCATTTCCTTAGGGACAATCACTTGGGTCAACTCTCAGTTCCAAAATCTCTCCCCAGCTTTTGTCCCATGGCAGAATCTATTTTCAATTTAGTAAAAGTGCATTGAATATCCTTTATTTTGAATCTATGGCTTCTTTGTTTTTGACTTTTAGGCTTATATTTAAAGTACTACTATGATTAAATAAGATACTAACCCTGTCTCATTTGCCAAGGCGTCAAAAATCAGATGGGCTGGACACGTAATGTGATTCAGAGACGATTGCTGGACTAGAGCTCTTACCGATTGAATTCCTCGGAATGTCAAAAGACCGCGTGGCCGCCCAACTACAAGATGGTCAGACTTCTTCACCAAGACCCTGAATAAACGGTTTGAGGCTCTTCGTGTTCCTGGAGCAAGCAGACGTCATTGGGCTACACTAGCATGCAACAGGGACGGATGGAGACGTTACTGGCGCCCACTACTGGTGTCCAGCCCATCTGATTTTCGACTCCTTGGCAAACAAGACAGGGTTAGTATCTTATCTAATCATAGTAGTACTTTAACGGGATGACAAGTGATACAAGTGATACTTAACCCTACATATATCATCTTCCTATCTTAGTGTCAGCTGGTTTGGGAACTTAATTGCATCTACAAAACTGATTTACAGCAATATAGAGATTGATGTTTTATTAATTTGAAGAAGGTATAAAGTACACCAAAAAATTAATCCACCCCAATGAGGATGGAGGCTGAAATATCATAGATATGACAACCTGTCTAGAAGGTATCAGTTTTTATATTCAACCATTCTGATGCTTGCTCAGTGGTCCACAAAGTAAGTGGTCACAGTTATAGAGTTGGGTACTATTATGAGTTCCTATAACATAGTATTTCTGTGACCAAGACTGATATGGTTAACATCACAAACTGTCCATAAATCCCACAGCAGATGACAATGCTGAGCTATCCATATGTATATGGAACCATTACTTGGGGACAATTAGCTCTCTAGTGGTAAATTGATTACATTGAAGCTCTCCTTTCATAGAGGTGACATTATATTTTTTCTCATGGTAATAGATATGCAAATGAGATAAAGATTTCCCCCTATCTATAGAATTCTGGCGTTATAAGCAGATATTGCCTTACTTAAGTCTCACATGAAAATCACCAAAATGACTTGGTGATGTGGGAAGTGAACTCAAGTCTATGTGCATGAAAGACAGAAAATCTACCACTGAACCACATCCTAAGGCCATAATTTCTCCTTTGGGATACATTCCATTTGATGTGATATTGTCATAAACTCTTCTTGTGTACCTTTCTGTGAGTATACATATTCACTATATATGTATATAATGTAATTTTTCTATTAGACCTAATCACTCTGTTTCTATTATCTGATTTTTTTTGCTTTTAAGCCACAGCTTGTGGTGTTCAGGGGTTACTCCTGGATTTGCACTCAGGGATCACTTCTAGTGGGCTTGGGGGACCATATGGGATGCCAGGGATCAAATATAAGTTGACCACATGCAAGGTAAGCACCCTATCCACTGTACTATTGCTCTAGTTCCAAGTCTGATTTTTTGCTTATATGGATCACGGTTACCATGTCTTTTCATGTAATATAATTTTTGCTGTAAACTGTATGTTTTAGATAATATATCAACCCCAGATACTACTTTTATCCATGGCTTGTTTTCATTGTCTTGGTTGATATACTGGAAACTGGCTAAACAAATGGAAAGAGAACTTTCTTAGTATTTTAATAAAGTATGCCCTCCACAACATGAGTAATGTTATGCATCTGATGGTTCAGCTTTGGGTATGCACCGTCACATGGGAATGCTAGAACTTCATGTAATTCTTTCTTTCACTGCATCTAGCCATCAAATACTACTAATTTCTGTGCCATGGTTTCCAACAGTGCTGTGAAGGGTTAAAGTGACATGAAAACTGTTTTAATAAAATTGTGGCTTCTGGCTTATTCTCCACCCCAGAGATTGGCTTACATCTCATCTGAAGATGTGTACTCTATATTTTACCTCCTATGGAGAAATGTGTTCTCTCTTGAACACCTGTATCTTTTTGCTCCACTCACACTTCTTAATAAAATTTCTTTAAAGAAATCTAGTTTACTTCACTTTTTGTCTTCTCCTGAAATATATGTTATTGTTGCAAATAAACCATATACAACAGTAGCATATATGTGCTATAAAATAGAAATTAAAATCCCATAAAAATCTGCTGTGTAGGCATGCTCTGTTTGGGAATACTGTTACCATGAAAGTGAATTTTCTTTTCTTTTTTTTTTTTTTGCTTTTTGGGTCACACCCAGCGATGCTCAGGGGTTACTCCTGGCCTTGCACTCAGGAATTGCTTCTGGCAGTGCTTGGGGGACCATATGGGATGCCGGGGATCAAACCCGGGTTGGCCGCATGCAAGGCAAACGCCCTACCCGCTGTGCTATCGCTCCAGCCCCGAAAGTGAATTTTCTTTTTTTTTATTAGTTTATTTTTAATTAGAGAGTCATCGTGAGGGTACAGTTACAGATCCATACATCTTTGTGCTCATGCTTCCCCCATACAAAGTTCAATAACCCATCCCTTCACCAGTGCCCATTCTCCACCACCTGTAAACCCAACATCCCTCCCCCGCTCCCCAGACCCGTCTCCCCCCACCCCACCCTGCCACTATGGCAGGGAATTCCCTTTTGTTCTCTCTCTCTGATTAGGTGTTGTGGTTTGCAATAGAGGTGTTGAGTGGCCATTGTGTTCAGTCTCTAGTCTGTATTCCACCCGCCTCACCCTTCCCCCACATGACCTCCAATCACATTTTACTTGGTGGTCCCTTCCCTGAGTTACCCAGAATGAGAGACCAGCCTCCAAGCCATGGAAACATTCTCCTGGTACTTATTTCTACTATTCTTGGGCGTTAGTCTTATAGTCTATTATTCTATATTCCACAGATGAGTGCAATCTTTCTATGTCTGTCTCTCTCTTTCTGACTCATTTCACTTAGCATGATACTTTCCATGTTGATCCACTTATATGCAAACGTCATGACCTCATTTTTTCTAACAGCTGCATAGTATTCCATTGTATAGATGTACCAGAGTTTCTTCAACCAGTCATCTGTTCTAGGGCACTCGAGTTTTTTCCAGATTCTGGCTATTGTAAACAGTGCTGCGGTGAACATATAAGTGCATATGTCACTTCGACTATACTTTTTGGCTTTTCTGGGATATATTCCCAGCAGTGGTATTGCTGGGTCAAATGGGAGCTCAACCTTTAGTTTTTTGAGAATCGTCCATATTGTTTTCCAAAAGGGCTGAACTAGCCGGCATTCCCACCAGCAGTGTAGAAGGGTCCCTTTCTCCCCACATCCTCTCCAACAGCGGTTGCTTTTGTTCTTTTGGATGTGTGCTAGTCTCTGTGGTGTGAGGTGGTATCTCATGGTTGTTTTGATCTGCATCTCTCTGACGACTAGTGATGTAGAGCACCCGAAAGTGAATTTTCTTAAGCTGACGGGTTCTTGAGAATTGTATGAGAGAATTTCATACTCAACTCAGAAGGTTAAGAAGTTAGAGTTTATTGTAAAGTTCAAGATGGTTCAGGATTCTTCCTTATTGTCCTATTATCTCCTGTTACCTGAGTATGATATCAATTATCCTGTCCCAATGCTGCTTGGTTCAGTATATGACTTCCTAATCCCATCCCTCGCTTCTGCTTGCCTCCAGTGTACAATGGCCTCATCTTGTCCCTATACCATTCTCTATGCAGTGTATACTTTCCTAGTCTGAAATGTTGTCATTGGGCCTCTCTTGGACTGTTCCCCAGGGTTCTCTGTGGTCCCAGTTTTCCCTAGTCTCGAGCCATAACCATGTATTTGTGGGGAAGACCTTATTACTGTCTGGCTTCTGCCCTCTCTGTGGGCACACAAGTCCCACTTATTTCTGCGGTTGTTTGGGCAGCATAGATGAGTATGGAGAGAGTGTGGAAGACCGGGCGCTTCCCTTTTATCTGTTGTCATCTCCCACTCCCAGTCATTGCATTATCTAATTTGATTGAACACCTTTTAATGGTTGGGATTTAAACTGGTCAAATAAATTAACTAGATTGCTTAGTAGTCCACCATTCCACCCCCACTATATAAAATATCTCTGTAGCTCAGTCAGATGTAAATTTTAACTTAAAGGAAATTTCAATCCCAGGTCAATATATAGGAGGGCTTTCTTTCCCTTCTTAGAGCTCTTTACACCTCTTCCCTTGGTTCAGGAGAAGGGATTTAGTATAGACTCTAGACATGAATGAGGATGCTAATGAGACCAGCACGGACACTTAACCCTATCAAAGTGAGTGTCCGCTGTTAGCCAGGGAGCAGGAAGTCTTCTCTGCTCAAAGCAGAGACCTTTTGAACCTAGGTTAGAGTGAGCACACAGCTACAGTAGTGCTCAAATCTCATGAAATTTTGGGGTGAGAGTCCTCACCAACTAGCTTAGGGGTTTGAGTATTCACCAAGCTAGGGGTTGGAGTCCCCGCCTGAGATTTTCAGAAATCCCATTTCTGAAAACGGTGTCTTTTGTGATGATTTTTGTTTGTTTTGGATTATTTTTTGAAAATTTTATTAAAGCACCATGAGTTATTCATAGTTGAGTTTTAAATCATACCCCTAGGGGCTGGGCATTCGCCTTTCACAAGGCCGACCCGAGTTCGATTCCTCCGCCCATCTCGGAGAGCCCGGCAAGCTACCGAGAGTATGGGGCCCGCGCGGCAGAGCCTGGCAAGCTACCCGTGGCGTATCGGATATGCCAAAAACAGTAACAATAAGTCTCACATTGAGAGACGTTACTGGTGCCTGCTCGAACAAATCGATGAGCAACGGGATGACAGTGACAGTGACAGTGAGTTTTAGATATACAATATTACAGCACTGATCCCACCACCGGTATCAACTTCCCTCCACCAATATTCCCAGGTTTACTCTCCTACCCTCTCTTCCACCATCAGCATGCTCTATTAATAGGAGCCTTTCTATGTTCAGTTGTTAAAGTTTGGGTCTCTTAATTTCAGTGCTCTTGACTCTGGTTTGAATATTTGGTTTATTATTGCTTAACATCACTTTTGTACTTAAACCCATTGCCTGGCCCCCATGGCTTTCCATCTGTCTCTTCTAGGATATGGGATGGTACCCACCTTCTTTGAATATTTAAGGATCCAATGGTTTCTCACTAAAGATAATATGGACATCACTTGGGACTCAATTTAGAAGGGGCTTTTACCCACTTGGGGGACTTAAATGTTAATCTGAGAAAGAGAGGAAGAAAGAAAGAAAGAAAGAAAGAAAGAAAGAAAGAAAGGAAAGAAAGAAAGAAAGAAAGAAAGAAAGAAAGAAAGAAAGAAAGAAAGAAAGAAAGAAAGAATCTCTGAGAGAGGGAAGGAGGGAGAAAAGGAAAAAATGAAAAATGAAAAAAGGAAGGAAGGAAGGAAGGGATGAAGGAAGGAAGGGAAGGAGGGAGGGAAGGAGGGAAAGAGGAAGGGAGGGAGAGAGGGAGTGAAGGAGGGAAGGAGGAAGCATGTAAGAAAGAATGGAAGGAAGGCTCAGGAATATCCCATTTTAAATTTGCTTCTCTTTATAGTTACTGATGCAACTATGGATGCAAAAGCATGTGAAAATAATCCTCAATTCTCTTTAGAGTCTTTACTAATGCACACTGGAGGAGTGTTTTATGGCATAAATGCCCCATAGGAATACTTTATTTCCTTTCTCACTTCTCCCTTCTCAGAGAAAGACATCCTCTAGCCCAGAGACATCTGATTATTTACTTGTAAGTAGATTTTCCCTGATACAGACTGAAGAAAAAAAAGGGAGATGGGGAACAGCATCACTTTTAAACACAAGCTGCTGTACAGATCCCTTTATCAATAAGAAATGACCTGGGGCTAGAGCGATAGCACAGCGGGTAGGGCGTTTGCCTTGCACGCGGCCGACCCGGGTTCGAATCCCAGCATCCCATATGGTCCCCTGAGCACCGCCAGGAGTAATTCCTGAGTGTAGAACCAGTAGTAACCCCTGTGCATCGCCGGGTGTGACCCAAAAAGCAAAAAATAAAAAATAAAAAATGACCTTCAATGTCCCTTGTGACCTTCTTCAGTCTGAAATCAATGTGGTCTGACACTAAGATGGTTACCACAGCTTTTTTATGGGAGTTGTTCGCCTGTAGGATTGTTTTCCAGCCTTTGACTTTGAGCCTGTGTTTGCTCTGACTGTTAAGATGTGTTTCTTGGGAGCAGGAGCGATAGCACAGCGGGTAGGGCGTTTGCGTTGCACGCAGCCGACCTGAGTTTGATTCCCAGCATCCTATATGGTCCCCTGAGCACCACCATAGGTAATTCCTGAGTGCAGAGGTAGGAGTAACTCTTGTGCACCGCCAGGTGTGACCCAAAAAGCAAAAGAAAAAAAGATGTGTTTCTTGAAGGCAACAGAATGTTGGGTTCAATTTTCAAATCCATCCTGTCACTCTGTGTCATTTAATTGGTGTGTTTAACTCATTGACATTGAGAGAGATTATTGTTATGGGGTTTTGTCCCATTTTTCTGCTGAAGTTTGGTGTATTTGAGGGTCCTGTCTTGTTTTAAAGTAGCCCATTCAGTTGTTCTTGTAACCATGTCTAATGCCAGGAACTAAAGTCAGATCAAAGTGGATTAAAGATCTCAATATCAGACATGAATCTATAAGGTTCATAGAAGAAAATGTAGGTAGAACTCTCCATGACATTGAAGCTAAAAGCATCTTTAAGGATGAAACAGCACTGACCATGCAAGTGAAAGCAAACATAAACAAATGGGACTACATCAAACTAAGAAGCTTCTGAACTTCAAAAGAAACAATGACCAAAATACAGAAAAGGCCCACAGAATTGGAAAGAATATTTACCCAATACCCATCTGATGAGGGATTAATATCAAGGATATACAAAACACTAGTAGAATTGTATAAGAAAAAACCCTCCAACCCCATCAAAATATGGGGAGAAGAAATGAACAGACGTTTCCTCAAAAAAGAAATACAAGTGGCCAAAAGGCACATGAAAAAATGCTCCACGTTGCTAGTCATCAGGGAGAAGCAAATCAAAACAATGAGATATCTCACACCACAGAGACTGGCACTCATTCAAAAGAGCAAAAGCAACCAGTGCTGGCGTGTATGTGGAGAAAAAGGGACGCTCCTTCATTGTTGGTGGGAATGCCGACTGGTCCAGCCTTTCAGGAAAACAATATGGACAGTCCTTCAAAAACTAGAAATTGAGCTTCCATATGACCCTGCAATACCACTTCCGGGAATATATCCCGAGGATGCAAAAGAGCACAGTAGACATGACATCTGTACATATATACTCATTGCGGCACTGTTCACAATAGCCAAAATCTGGAAACAACCCGAGTGCCCTAGAACAGATGAGTGGTTAAAGAAACTTTGGTACATCTACACAACGGAATACTATGCAGCTGTTAGGAGAGATGAAGTCATGAAACTTGCTTATAAATGGATAAACATGGAGAGTATCATGCTAAGTGAAATGAGCCAGAAAGAGAGGGATAGACATAGAGGGACTGCACTCATTTGTGGAGTATAAAATGACATCACATGTGGCTGACACTAAAGGACAGTAGATACAAGGGCCAGGGTGTTTGCCCCATAGATGGAAGTCTACTTCATGAGCGGAGGGGAGAAGGCAGATGATTTCATCTTAGAGAAGGGATCACTAAGAAAATGATGGCTGGAGGAACCAGTTGGGATGAAAGATGCATGCCAAAAGTAGATAATGGACCAAATATGATTGACCTCTCAGTGTCTGTGTTGCAAGCTATAATGCCCCAAAGTAGAAAAGTGGAGAGAGAGTATGGGGAATATTGTCTGCCATAGAGGCAGGGGGAGGGTGGGAAAGGGGGGGTATACCGGGGATATTGGTGGTGGGGAATGTGCACTGGTGGAGGGATGGTTGTTTGATCATTGTGAGATTGTAATCCAAACATGAGAGCTTGTAACTATCTCATGGTGATTTAATAAAATTTAAAAAGTTAAAAAATAAAATAAATACAAGCTGGATGAAATCTCCCTTGTAGCTTTTATTGGAAATACAGGATTGGGTGAAAAGTGTGGGGAATTACTGGAAACTGCTTTTTAAAAGTGTATAGTGTTCATTAGGTCTGTTTAGTACATCAATATATGTTATTTTATCAATATTTTTATTTCATGTCAGTTTTGTGTCCAGGTTTCTAAACAAATCTTGTGTAAGTTTTTAAGGAAACTTAAATTTTATTTACAGGTATGAATTCCTTGTTTGTTTCATGATCATCTATTTATTTTAAATATTTTAATATCTGTTTCATCCTAAAAGTCAAAATTCTAAGGATTAATTCATTATCAAATAATATATTCTGGTTAATTCACTGGGTGTAATCTTTATTACCAAGTGTATTTTGTGTAATAAATTCTTTAATTGTGAGCATTCTAGAGCCTTTTGCTATTTATAGAATCATTTTAGTGCCCATGTTCATAGACGTCTACAGAAAAGTGCTACAAATTGCTTTAGTAGTAAAAATATGATCAAGTACTACAGAATATAGATTGGTAATTGTAAATGAAAATTATTAGAATTTAAGGTTTTCTGCATGAAACTGAATAGAATAAACAAAAAACTTACTTTTGTTATTTAAACTATATATTTTACCTCTGCAGATAAAAAATAAATACATTTTGACGCTCAACTGTTCAGTAAAAAGATTATGTTCTGTGTGAGGACAAGTTTTGCTCTTCTTGATACTTAAAAATTACTTATTTACTTATTTATTTTTATAAAGTTGTTCATGATTTATTACATTCAATATTCCAACACCAATCCAACCACCAGTGCACCTTTTCAGCACCTGTTATTTTCAATTTTCCCAACCATCCCTCAGGCCTGCCCAATAGCAGGCCCTGAATAATTTATTTTGTATTGCTCGCCATAATTTGCTAAAATGACCAAAGAATATTTTCTTAGAACAAGGTGTGTGAATATTGCTGTATCTCACCATGTAGCCATTAAGCCCTTATCGAAGGGCTTAATATGTTACCGGTTAAGCTTTATTGTCTTTATATTTTCTTAATTCTTTATATCTTTTCTTTTCTATTTTAAATGGTACATGACAATACATTGTTTGCATAAATCCAAAAGGGGAATATGTTCTCTATGTAGCAGTCTGACCCTACTTCAGATAGAAAATTTCAAGAGAAAACTATGGAACCCCAAAGCTCTCTTCCAGGTAAAGAATCCAAAGGGATAAGTTTAACAAGAACAAACTCAAATGATAGAAGTTGCTGTTGCTGATAGCCTGTAAAATTCAAGGAGACCCAGAATGGAAGGCAACTCAGGAAAGCCTGGGAACATCTATACTATGAAAAACAAGGAATATCCAGATCTGTGATATTCCAACCACTTCTTGGACTGCTCAGTGTCAAGAGAAAGGCCCTAGAAATCAGGGTCTCTTCCAAACCTGGAGAGAGATGAGAGGCATGCTAGGTCACTCCTACTAGAAGACAAGAGTCAACCTCCAGCTCACTATATTGACCTAATATTCACATTGGCCAAGTCTGGCTATCTTTGACATAACAGGCAAAATATGAATTATTTTTTTAGTGATAGCCAACTTCTCCGTCCTTAGCCAATTTCTAGGACCTTTCAGCAATAATGAGGTAATCCAAATAGAAAAATTCTCTTTTTTTGTTTGTTTTTTAAATTTATTTTATTCTTTAATTAGTGACTCACCATGAGTGTACAGATACAGATTCACACATTCTCGAGCTTGATTTTTCGCAAACACATCCGCTCACCAGTGCCCATTCTCTACCACCAATAAACCCAGTATCCCTCCCACCCCCCAAATCCCATCTCCCCCCAGCCCACCCTGCCTCTGTGGCAGGGCATTCCTTTTTGTTCTCTCTCTCCAATTGGGTGTTGTGGTTTGCAATAGGGGTATTGAGTGGCCATTGTAATCCTAATGTATTTATGCAAAATTACTAACCAAGTTTATTAAAACCAGTTATTTGGCAAATTAAAAGTAAAGGTGGAGGAAAACTATGTTACACTAACATGCTTTTTGTAGCGATCAGATTTTAGTTGTACAGAAGTGATTGAACAAGTCCTGATTTAATGATTATTTCCCACTCCCCATCCCCGAAGAATCTAGATGAAACTTGGTTTACTGATAGTAGCAGATTAGTCCATAAAGGGACTTGAAAAACTGAATACACTGTTGTTAGTATGAACAGAACAGAAAAAGTCAGAGACTTGCCAAGGGGGACTTCAGCTCTAATGACAGAAATAATTGCTCTTACCTGAGCCTGCCAATTGGCCCAAGGACTAGAACAAACATCTATATTTATTTTAAATGTGTTTTTGTAGTTCTACAAGCTCATGCAGCTGTTTGGAAAGAGCAATAATTTTTAACAATGAAAATAATCCAATAAAGTACAGAGAGGAAATTATAAAACTCTTGGAAGCAGTGCAGGCCCCAAAAGAAGTAGCAGTTATTCATCCCAGGGGTCATAAAAATGCTATGTGGAAATAATTATGGGAAATAACCAAAAAGACTTCTCCTGACTCTAGTTTAGTTATGGGATTTTTTCCTGGTTCAGAGAATATTGCAGCATGGTTTCCAAAAGAAAACTAAAAAAAGGGAAGCTTAACTAGACAAGGAAAATACTTGTTCCCAGTAAAATTCAGTGGAAAATTATAAAAGAATTGCATGAGGATTCCCACTTAGTAAGAGATGATTAGCACATTAGTAAAAACTATCTTTAGTTTGAAGGGAACAAGACAGTGAGAGAGTTAACTTAGAACTGTGCTCTATAGCTGTTAAGGAAACTAGTGGAAATCCTAGGCCTCTTCTTTTTATCCCATCTCTAAGCATCAAGGAATTTAACCACAGAAGAATTGGCAGTTTGATTTCTCTCAAATGCCAAAATGTTCAGGAATCAAGTGTCTATCATTTCTTACGGACACCTTTACTCAGTGGGTAGAAGTTTTCTTCCAGTGGTATTGTAAAATTCAGATAAATCTCGAACGTGTTAGTTACTTAAGGATATAATCTCTAGATTTGACTTAACCAGGTCACAAGAGAGTGACAATGAAACTTCTTCTATCACTAACATCAAACGAATCTAGATTCTACTTTAAAGAGTAACACAGCCTGGCACCCCCAATCATCAGGGAAAGTTGAGAAATTCAGTCACACCCTAAAAGAATATTAGGGGAATTATGTCAATAAATTTCTAAGTAGTGACTCTCACTCTTGCCTCTTAACTCTCCTCAGGTACAGAATAACCCCTTAGGTCAAATGTCAGATTAGTCCCTTTGACTTTTGTATGGCAAACCCTTTTAAAACACAGACTTCTTATTGGAAACATTGAGTCTATAATTAGTTATATTACTAATCTAGTACACCTACAGCATGCAATTCTAGAATATGTATTTGTGCAGATCTGCTTGCTGCTCTACCATCCCAGGTAAGGCTTGCCTTAGGCTGATATTACTGGGCCTATTCTAGAATGGGAGGCAGAACTCCTCTCTATCAGGTGGATATTAGCAGCCTCCATGCCTGATTAAGGGCCCATACCACAGCTCCTGCCTGACTTTCTGCTGGTAACCCCGCCATCTCAGAAAAGGCAGAGGAGACAGAGAGTAAAATCCAGCTTACTCCCTCAGTATTTTTCAGGGCAAGTAAATACAAAGACTCACTCCCAGCACAACAATAACACTAGAAAACCAATGGGAAAAAACACATAGAACCCTACCAAGTTCAATGACTGAAAACAATATCACCGAATAGCTAAACAGCACCAGCAAATCCTCAGACAGTGTCTACAGTGACAACATGTAAAGAATGGTCATGAGTTCAAAGAAATGATAGTACAGCTAGTCAAAAAAGCAAAATACAGTATGATAGTTGAAATGAAAAACTACTACAGAAAGGCAAAAAAGTACAGTCGAAATGACATCTGTACCTGTATGTTCATCGCAGCACTGTTTACAATAGCCAGAATCTGGAAAAAAACAGGGTGCCCCAAAACAGATGACTGGTTAAAGAAACTTTGGTACATCTACACAATGGAATACTATGCAGCTGTCAGAAATGATGAAGTCATGAAATTTGCCTATAAGTGGATCAACATGGAAAGTATCATGCTAAGTGAAATGAGTCAGAAAGAAAGAGACAGACACAGAAAAATTGCACTCATTTGAGGAATCTAAAACAACAGAATGGGAGATTAACACCCAAGAATAGTAGCAATAAGTACCAGGAGGCCTGCTTCACAGCTTGGAAGCTGACCTCACATTCTGGGGGATAGGGCAGCTCAGATAGAGAAGGGAACACCAACTAAAGTGTAGCGGAGGATCCACTCAGGATGGGAGAGGTGGGCTGAAAGCAGACTATAGATTGAACACGATAGCCACTCAGTATCTCCATTCAAACTATAACACCCAAAAGCAGAGAGAGAACAATAAGGAATTCCCTGTCACAGGGGGGTAATGGGGGGGAGGGGCATGGGGGGATAGGGACCCTGGGGACATCAATGGAGAAGAATGGGCACTGGTGAAGGGATGGGTATTTGAGTATTGTATAACTGTAACACAGGCATGAAACTCTGCAACTGCACCCTCAAGGTGACTCATTAATGAAAATAAATAAATAAATACATAAATAAAAATAAAAAATTGTTTAGAGTAAAAAAACTACAGTCAGATATGACAGAAGTGAAGAACATGGTATGTGATATAAAAACTCAATAGAAGCTCTGACTCTGGACAGGAACTAAGTCTTGAAAGAAGGTAAAGGGATATACATGATAACCTTTCAGCATCTGTACTGCAAACCATGATGCCTAAAAATGAGAGAGAGAAAAGAGAGGTGCCTGCCACAGTGGCAGGCTGGGGTGGGTGGCTTGAAGGAGTGGGGACACTGGTGCTGAGAAATTACACTGGTTGAGGGATGTGTGTTGGAACATTGCATGACTGAATCACAATAATGAACAATTTTGTAATGCTCTATCTCACAGTGATTCAACAAAAAATTAAAAAATAGAAAATTCTGAACAGCAGAATAACAGGAGTTGAGCACAAGATCAAGGAGTTACAAGATGAAGAGAAAACTGGTAGGAAGTAGTAGAATGTGTTGGTGTTCAAATATTGAATATAATAAATCATGAACAACTCAATTTTTTTTTAATTCTGAAAAGAAATGAGCAGCATATCAGAGAACCATGGGATGAGTTCAAGTGAAACATAAAAGAATCTTAGGAGTCCCTGGAGAACAGTAAAGAAAATGTGATGAAGAAAAATTAGTCAAAGAAACCATTGATAAGAACCTCTCGGAATTAAGGATTACAGGTACCAAGATCCAAGAGCCCAGAAGGATCCCAGTGAAAACAGACCCAATTAGAAAATATCCAAGACACATTATTCTCAAAATGACAAAAATCCAAAGATAAAGAGAATATTGAATGCATCAAGATCAAAAGAGGAACTTTAAAAGTATTATTATTACTGTTTATTATTATTATTAAACTACGGTGAGATACATAGTTGCAAAGTTGTTCATGATTGGGTTTTGGTCATACAATGTTCCAATACACATCCTTCCACAAGTGTACATTTACTACCACCAATGTCCTAGTTTCCCTCCTTCCACCCCCCTACCCCAGTCTGCCTTTATGTTGGGCACTTCACCCCTCTCTATTTCTCTCACTTTTCTTTTGGGTATTATGGTTTGCACCACAGGTACTGAAAAGGAACTTATATACAAAGAAAAGCCCATAGATGTAAGCAGATCTATCAAATAAGACCTGAAGAGCCAAAAGAATATGAAAGAAAATAGCATAAAAACTAACGGAAATGAACACCTTACCAAAAGTGCTCTATTCAGCTAGATTATCATTCATATTTGAAAGAACTGTATGGAGCTTCATGGACAGGCAACAGTTTAGGCAATTCGTAGCCTTGAAACCAGTTTTGTAAGAAGTGTTAAAAGAGGAGTGCAAACTACAACACACAAAAGGAAAAAGAGAACAAAAGGGAATGCCCTGCCACAGAGCCGGGGTAGAGTGGGGGGAGGGAGTGGGGGTGCTGGGAGGGATACTGGGACCATTGGTGGTGGAGAATGGGCACTGGTGGAGGGATGGGTACTAGATCATTGTATGACTGAAACGCAAGCACGAAAGTTGGTAAATATGTAACTGTACCCCATGGTGATTCACTAATAAAAAATTTAAAAAAAAGAAATGCTAAAAGAAGGGGTGTGGTGTTACCAGCAGGTCAATCTTTACTGCAGGGCAAGTTTATCAGCAGCCTGATGGTGCCTTCAGACTTCCAGATACCCCAAAATTGCTGCTGTGCCTTAGGCCAGACCCTAACATCTTGAGGCCAAGTTTACCAATAAATTAAACTGCCAAAAGTTGGGTATGTGGGGAACACCCACAAACCACCTCCAGCTCAGCTATATAAGATCATTTATTGGCCTTATTTCAGAGACCCATAAATCTCGAAAGAGAACAAAAGACACAGTTAGGACCTGTATTGCAGAGGTAGGCAGGATCCCGTGACTGAGATCTCCAAGCTGCTTGGATCGGGACTGGGCCTTCTCCCCCCAGGTTCCCAGTTTTCCAGTAGTTTGGCAGTCACACCCACAAACTGCCCCCAGTGCCATGTAATCTCATCAGTGGCCAAGACCTAGAGACTATAAACTAAAGTTCCCGGAAGAGAGTGACGTAGAATGTCCTGACCCAGAGCCAGGCTGTCTTCATCGGGGCACCTCGGAGGGGGTCTGGTTAAGTATCCCTCCCCGCCCCAAGCAGAATATCAGCAGCCAAAAACCTCCAGAACCCAACCACCGCCATGCTCAAGGCCACTCTCCACATGCTCAGACGAACTTCTCACCCAAGAAGAGATGAGCCTCACCAAAGAGTGGACTGGCAGGAAAACCCAGATATATGGAAACACGTGACTGAGATCTCCAAGCCCGTTTGGATTGGGACTGGGCCTCCTCCCCCCAGGTCCCCAGTTTCCAGTAGCTTGGCAGTCATACCCACAAATTCCCCCAGCGCCATGTAATCTCATCAATGGCCAAGACCCAGAGACTATAAACTAAAGGTCCTGGAGGAGAATGACACAGAATTTCCTGGACATTATATTCTATCTATAACAAGCAATACAAAAAAATGTCTAGCATTGCTTTATTGGCAGGTTTGAGTGGTGGTGGGACTGATGTCAAAATATCGAATGTAACCAAAGTAGAGAGAGAATATGGGGGAAATTGTCTGCCACACAGGCAGGGGAAGGGATGGAACAGGGTTAGGGGCTGGAGAATACTGGGGATTTTGCTGGTGGAAAATGTGCAAGGGTGAAGGAATGGGTGTTTGATGATTGTATGACTGAAGCTCAAACATGAAAGCTTTGTAACTATCTCACAGTGAATTTAAAAAGGGGGGGGAAATAATAACAATAAAATCACTTTGTCACTGTATCATGTTGCTCGATTTACTTGCCTGGGCACCAGTAACATATCTATTCCTCCCAGCCCTGATATTTTAGCAGCCTCTCCTTACTCATCTTTCCTAACAATTGGAGGCTCTTTTGGGGCCAGGGGAATGAGACCTATCCTTACTGTTTTTGGCATATCGAATATGCCACGAGTAGCTTGGCAGGCTCTGCCTGTGCAGGTGGGATACTCTCAGTAGCTTGCCGGGCTCTCTGAGAGGTATGTGTGTGTGTGTCTCTATGATTTGTTGCCTACTGTCTGAACTCCATCAAATATGGTGTGGTAATTATGGAAAATGGGTAGGAAGTGTCTTACAATGTGTCGCAGGGCTGCAGATCTCTGCTTCCGGGTCGCATTGAGTCCAGAGTCCAAGGTCACAAATTTCTGCATTATCTGGGTTCCGTGGGACTTCATTCATGTGTGAGGCTCAGCCGGAGCATCCAGAAAGCGGCCTGGAGCATGGCAGCGGTTGGGTCATAGAGGTCGGCTGCTGAGGCTGGGTCCCTTGGGGCAAGGAGGGTTCTCACTCTCTGGGGCGCCGAGTGAAAACACCCTGGCGCAGAGTCCAGGGAGGAGGAAGTCCTTGAGATCTCTCCAGGGCGCGGAGAGGCCTGGTGGTGGCAGAGGGGCAGTGGGTGGAGATGAAGATGATTCGTTCTACCCGTTCTCAGTTTTAATCAATGAGCTCTGCAACGAGGACATACAGCTCCATCTCAACAGTATTAAGAAGCTATCAACAATTGCTTCAGCACTTGGAGTAGAAAGGACTAGAATGAAACTGCTGCCATTCCTTAAAGATACAATCTATGATGAAGATGAAGTGCTATTAGCTCTTGCTGATCAGCTGGGAAGTTTTACAGGCCTGGTGGGAGGACGTGACTTTGTCCACTGTTTGTTGCCTCCTTTGGAAAGCCTGGCGACCATGGAAGAAGAGACTGTGGTCCGGGATAGGGCGGTAGAGTCACTGAGGCAGATTTCCCAGGAGCACACTGTCGTGGCACTGGAAACTCATTTCGTACCTCTGGTGAAACACCTCGAGATGGGGACTGGTCCACGTCTTGAAAGTCTGCATGCGGCTTGTTCAGCGTTTGCTATCCCAGGGCTTCAAATGCTGTCAAAGCAAAAATTCCACGGCACTTCCTTTCCTTGTGCTCAGAATAATAAAACAATAAAATAAAATTAACATTCTGAATAAAAAAGTAATGTGAAGTTCATGCTCAATTCAGCTTTATCAATGACTAAATAAACATCAGTACTCCTACATTATCACTATCACTGTCATTCTGTTGTTTATCGATTTACTTGAGCAGGCACCAGGAACGTCTCCATTGTGAGACTTGTTGTTACTGTTTTTGGCATATCGAATATGCCACAGGTAGTCTGCCAGGCTCTGCCGTGCGGGCGGGATAGTCTCAGTAGCTTGTCGGGCTTTCCGAGAGGAATAAAGGAATCAAATCCGGGTCGGCCGCATGCAAGGCAAATGCCCTACCCACTGTGCTATCGCTCCAGCCTGCTACGTTATATAAAAATATAACTCCTACATTATATAAAAATATTTAAAAAATAAAAATAAATAAATGACAAGCGACTCTCATTTAATTGTGATGTTGCTCTGCAATTATTTTGTTTGTTGTCTTTAAGTCTAGAAACTCAAATATCACTGTATATGTTACTGTGAAGGTACTTTGTTTAGATGAGGTTAACATTTAAGTCAGTAGACCATGAGTAAAGCAAGTTAGCCTCTTAATGTGAGTGGCCTTCATTTTATCAGTATCAGGCTCTAAGAACTGAGATTGAAAGCCAGGGAGAGACCTCAAGGACTGGAACACGTGCATTGCATTGTAGAGATCCGGGTTTAGAATGGCACCCTGGCACCCCAAGGTCCTCCAATCACAAAGCTGGAGTAGACCCTGAGCACCACTGGCTGTGTTCCAAAACATAAAAGCAAACAAGAGCAAAGATTGGCTTTTCCTTCGGAAGGAAGGGTTCTGTCCCAAGAGCCACAGTATCAATTCTTTTCTACATCTCCTGTCTACCGGCCTTCATTAGAGATTTTGGACATACATACCAGTCTCCAGGTCTCATAGTACACGAGACAATCTCTCCTATTTTCTTATTTCCTTAGAAACTCTCCTTTCTTTGGGCCAGGGAAAGCTTTATTTAATCTTCCATGGAATATTTTAAAGAGTGCTGTATAATTTGTCTGAATTCTCTTTCACACTTTGACAACTTTGAACCGCCAAAGGCCTTTAATACTTTGAATAAAATTTTACTCCCTTTCATAGGTAGGCACACCCCCTTTGCCTGCAGGAAGCCCCTTTCGAGGAAAATTTTTAGCCCACCTCCCGTAGCTGCCACCATGTCAATTCCCACAAGCTCTACTCTTCAGATTCATGAACTAAGTTTCTGAGGAGATGCAAATCAAGTTGCGTAAGCTGATAGACACACTGGTCTCCTGGCTGAAATCTCTGACGTGCCCTTGGTGGGAGAAATTGAGTCCCTGCCCTGCCAAAGCCCTGGAAACGGCACCCACACCTCGTTGCTGCCACAAGGTCAATGACCCAATTCCATGGCTTCACTAAGAATATCTGCAGAGACACAAAACCACAAAAATTCTAGGTACGCTAGTGTTATTTCGAGAACTCTGGGGTCTTCTCAGAGTGGCGGTGAGCATCCATGCTTTACTTGTAGGAGCTCCGGCAGCCATGCCTACCTCCCACAACTGCCACCATGTCGATTTATTGGCCCAGTTCTACAGATCCTGAATTTTCTCGACACTTCCAAATTCCACAACACTGAAATTCCATAAGGAGCACATCAAATTAGATTGGAAAATAACATAAAGCCAACTAAACTCAATAAACAAAATCAATAACACAGAAAGATCAACACACAGTTTAGTAAATCTTAAGACAACAACCCAGACAAGCACTTTACAACTCTGTGATGAGATATAATAATTTTCTTTTACCGAAGTATTTTTGATAATTCTTTAGTAACTTCATTGTAATAAGCAACATAAAATACTTTAGTGTGCCTGATAAGGGGGAAACCTTGAGTGGTGGTTGGAAAAACGGGGATAATGGTGGAAGTAAGGTAACTCAGGTAGTGGGATTGATGTTACAACATCAAAAGCCCATAACAGATGCATTTAGATAACTTTGTAAACCACAGTGTATAAATAAAATATTTTAAAAAGAGGACAGACCTTTATCCTTGTACCCTTTAGTGATTAAGGGGATAAAAATCTCTATGGTAATGCTTCATACAGTCAGATAGTTGGCTCTGGTAGTGAATTGTTAAAACTAAGAATAAATCACATAACCCTGAAGTAATCAAAGACAAGAAGACCACAACTATTTTTAAAAACTTTTTAATTATTTTTAGAGCATTACAAAGCCACTAACGATTAAATTTCAGTCATACAGTATTCCAACACCCATCCCTCCACCAGTGTACATTTCCCAGCACCAGTATCCCCAGATTGCCTCCCATCACCCTATACCCCCCCCCACCCCTTGCCTTTCCTTCTCCCTCTCTCTCTCTCTCTGCTTTTGGACACTGTGGATTTGCAACATTGATAATGAAAGGTTATCCAGAATACCCCTTACCTACTTTTAATCCTCAGATCTTATCCAGCAGGATCATTCCCAGCTATTTTTGTCATAGCGGTCTCTTCTCTATCTATCTTACCGACCCTCAACCCCACACACAATTGTGGTTAGTTCCAACTACTGACCAGTCCTCCTAACCTCTGTATTTCCTGGGTGGGAATGCCGACTGGTCCAGCTTCTTTGGAAAACAGTATGGATGCTTCTCAAAAAATTAGAAATTGAGCTCCCATTTGCTCCAGCAATACCACTTCTGAGAATATTCCCTGGGGACCACAAAACACACAGCAAAAACACCATATGTACCACTACGTTCATTGCAGCACTATTCACCATGGCTGGAATCTGGAAACAACCTGAGTGACTAAGAGCAGATGAACGGATAAAGAAACTGTGACACATCAACACAGTGGAATACTATGCAATTGTCAGGAAAAATGAAGTCATGAAATTTGCCTATAAATGGATGGACATGGAGAGTATCATGCTGATTGAAATGAGTCACAGGAAAGGGACAGATATAGAATGACTGCATTCATTTGTGGTATATATATATCTTATGAAGATATATATGAAGATACATATATATATCTTCATATATATATATGAAGAATAATGACCACATCTCTTCAAGAAAAAAACACGGAGCTCTTTGGAGATGGAGAAAATGTGCACCACTGAGAGAAGAATGGATCCTCTCAAAAAAAGAAAGGTTTCAAGAGAATGAAAAGGTCATGATAAGAATATGAAAATACATGAATAGTACAAGGCTGTTTTCCTGTGTCAACACCCAGATTAGCTTTCTCAGTATGGAGAGAACTCCAGGTCAAGGCAGACTGGAGGAGGAATTCAAATTTGTAAGAGCATCAGGGGATCATTCTTCAATCCAGCTTCAAAGAATTCTTCAATTACATACCAACCTGAGATGTGTACTCTGAGTGTTTTTTTTTCTTGGAGAAACCCATGCACCCATGCTCTCTTTTGAACATGTCTCTGTCACTCCCCCTCATATTTCTCTTATTAAATTTCTTTAAATTAAGCTACTTTGCTTCAAATAAATCGTGGCTTCTTCAAGAGGTAACTTTTGGAATCAATGTTTATTATTTGTTCTGGCCCTTGTGTATGTGTAGGACTCCATTAATAGTTGTATTCCCCATTTCCCACCTGCAAACCAGCTAGCCTCCAATCTAAGTTATAGATTAGTAGGATCATTAGTGTCCTCTCCATTTCCTTTCATCACGACAATATATTATAGTGCACCTCCATTCCATATGCTATGAAATAAAACCATTTTCATCAAGAAAAGATAAAGTACTACCTATATTATTACTTTTTAATACCTCAGGTAAACTATCCAACCAAGGGCTCTGGAAATGTGATATAGAAATTGTATAAAAAACTTTGGCCAGGAAACTGAGGTCCTCTCAGCTTGCTTTTTCAAGCATAGAACCTCTTCCTCATGAGCTCCCTCAAGGGCAATTAGTGTTCTAGTACTTTTTAAATTTTTTTAAATTATATTGAATTACCGTGAGATAGTTACAAGCTTTCATGTTTGTAACTTTCATGTTTGTACAATCTCACAATAATCAAACACCCATCCCTCCACCAATGCACATTCCCCACCACCAATATCCCGGGTATACCCCCCTTTCCTACCCTCCCCCTGCCTCCATGGCAGACAATATTGCCCATACTCTCTCTCTACATTTGGGAATTATGGCCTGCAACACAGACACTGAGAGGACCCCAACCCTAACCCCATCAAAAGTGGGGAGAAGAAATGAACAGAAGTGTCCCCCAAAAAGAAATACAAATGTTCTAGTATTATTAACATCACATGTCCATAGTAAATGATCTGTTCTTCAAGCTGGGTTTGGGTAGAAGTTCCTCACAATTTAAATAAACTCATCTAAGATTTAGTCTGAGCAAAAGGCAACTTGGGGAAGAATGTGAAATTTTAAATCACTGCTACTCTTGTGAGGAAAATTTTCTAACTGGGGAGGGGAGGTGGAGACTTATGTCTTTAGGTGAAGTAGTCTGGAATGAAGATTCTATTTTATTTGGAGGTGAGAAGTGGGAAAGGAAGAGTTTGGGTTCAAATACTTTCATCTTTCTTACTAAAATTTTCATACATATTCTTTGTTTTTTTCTTTTTGGGTCACACCCGGCGATGCACAGGGGTTACTCCTAGCTCTGCACTCAGAAATTACTCCTGGCGGTGCTCAAGGGATCATATGGGATGCTGGGAATCGAACCCGGGTCAGCTGCGTGCCAGGCAAACTCCCTACCCGCTGTACTATCACGCCAGCCCCCTCATACATATTCTTGAGAAGAAATTTTATGCACCGTTTGTTATTAGAATAAACAGTTGGAATGATTGTAATTTGTTTTAAATAATAATTTTCATCCATTTCACTAGATCAGTGCTGTCATGCCAGAAATCAATTTTCCATTTTCCTTCAGATGTCTTTCTATGTTTGTGTCTTCTTTTATTCCTTTAAATAATTCCTTATAACAGTAGATACAAGGGCCAGGGGGATCGCCCCATAGCTGGGAGACTGCTTCATGAGTGGAGAGGAGAAGGCAGATGGAATAGAGAAGGGATCACTAAGAAAATGATGGCTGGAGGAACCAGTTGGGATAGGAGATGCATGCCGAAAGTAGATAATGGACCAAATATGATGACCTCTCAGTGTCTGTGTTGCAAGACATAATGCCCCAAAGTAGAGAGAGAGTATGGGGAATATTGTCTGCCATAGAGGCAGGGGGAGGGAGGGAAAGGGGGGTATATCCAGGATATTGGTGGTGGGGAATGTGCACTGGTGGAGGGATGGGTGTTTGATCATTATGTGATTGTAACCCAAACATGAAAGCTTATAACTATCTCACAGTGATTCAATAAAATAAAAAAGTAATTCCTAATAGTCTAAAGTTTCTTTCACTTCAATTATCAATGTTACTTTACTTTCCTCCTCCATGGTATTTTATACTTTTTGATACAATTGTAAATGAGATTTCTTTTCAACTTTGTTTTTCCACTAATTAAATGTTTTACTATAGTCATACAATAGCTTTGTTTATATAAATTTTTATTATAAGAATTTATTCATTTTTATCGAGTAGTTGTTAATAAATTGACTGTAAATTATAAAGGTATTCATGATTTGATTTTATTAATATAATTTGGCTTCATAAATATAACGTTTTAACACCAATTCTGCCCCCTTTCCCTCCTAACCATTAACCTGCATCTATGAGGGGCAATTAAAAAATAGCTTTTGAAACTAGTTTATAGTTCTGTTGCCAATAAGATTTCAAGCATAGCACTTTATTACCTTTCAATCTCCTCTCTTCCTCCCAGTTGAACACTCCCCTCCTCCATTGTTGTAGTGTTCCCTTCCCTTCCTACTTCCTCTATTCCCTCAAGTATAATGCTTTCTACCGAAGACAAGATTTCATATTCCTCATTTCTGCTACCCTTGGGCATTTGCTCTTCCACTACTATGTTACATTATATCCTGCATATGAGAGAGAACACTCTCTGTTCTCACTCCCTATCACTAACTCTACTCAGCATATATTCTCCAGATGCATCTACATATCAGCAAATTGCATGATTTTATCTTTTCTTGTTGTTGAATAATATTCCTTTATCTATACCTGCCATAGTCTCTTTACCCAGTCATCTGTTCTTGGATACCTTGGACAGAACCTTTTCAGATTTTGGCTATTGTGAAGTGTTGCAAGGTACATAGGTGTGCAAATATCTTTCTCCATTTTTTGCCTTTGGGGTAGATTCCAAGAAGTAGAATTACTGAGTCAAATGGAAGTTCAACTACTAGTGTTTTGAGAGAACTGTTTTCCAGAAAGACAAAACTATATTGTTTGCCAGAAAGACAGGACCAGTCAATATTCCCACCAGCAATCCACTTTCACCACATGCAGCTAACACTGTTATGTTTTTTTTTCTTTTTCTTTTTTGGGTCACACCCGGAGATGCTCAGGCATTTACTCCTGGCTTTGTGCTCAGGAATCATTTCAGGCAGTTTTTGGGGGACCGTATGGGATGCTGGGAATCGAACCCAGATAGGCCATGTGCAAGGCAGATGCCCAACCTGCTGTAGCCCTTTGTTTTTTGATGTGTATTAGTCTCTGTGGTGTGATGTAATATCTCATTGTTGTCTTTATTTGCATTTTTTGGTAATAAGTGGTGTAGAACATTTTTAATTTGCCTTTTATTTTGCTATTTCTATGCCTCCTTTGAGAAAGTTTCTATTCATCTCTTCTCCCCACTTCTTTTCTTTTTCTAACATTTATTCTTTTATTGAATCACCATGTGGAAAGTTACAAAGCTTTCAGGTTTAAGTCTCAGTTATACAATGCTTGAACACCCATCACTTCACCAGTGCACATATTCCACCACCAAGAATCACAGTATACCTCCCCCCCACATCCCCACCTCCCCAGCCCCCCACCCCGCCTGTGTAACTGATAAATTTCACTTTACTTTGACTTTACTTTGATTACATTCAATATTTCAACAAAAAACTCACTATTATTGTTTGGAGTTTCTCCCCCCAAAGTCGGACCTGCTGAAAAGGAAGCATTTGATAATTTGTTTTCCAATGCTGAGAATGAAGAGATATGAGGTCGAGCGGCTGCACTAGTGGCCGCACGGTTTTGGATTTATGTATTTTAGTATTTTCGTAACTAAGTCCAGAGAAATATTTGCCAGAAATTGCATCATTGCAAGCTTGTATGTCTCAGATACTTTATATTCCACATATGAGTGCAATCTTTCTATGTCTGTCTCTTTCTGACTCATTTCACTCAACATGATACTTTCCATGTTGATCCACTTATATGCAAATTTCATGACATCATGTTTTCTCATAGCTGCATAGTATTCCATTGTGTAGATGTACCAGAGTTTCTTTAACCAGTCATCTGTTTTGGGGCACTCTAGTTTTTTTCCAGATTGTGGTTATTGTAAATAGTGCTGCAATGAACATAGAAATGCAAATGTCATTTCTACTATACCTTTTTGCCTCTCCGGGATATATTCCCAGGAGTGGTATTGCTGGGTCAAATGGAAGCTCAATTTCTAATTTTTTGGAATTGTCCATATTGTTTTGCAAAATGACTGAACCAGTCAGCATTCCCACCAGCAGTGAAGTCCCTTTCTCCCCACATCCACGCCAACACCGGTTGCTTTTGTTTTTTTGGGATGTGGGCCAGTCTCTGTGGTGTGAAATGATATCTCATTGGTGTTTTGATCTGCATCTCCCTGATTATTAGTGATGTTGAACATTTTCTCATGTGCCTCTAAGCCATTCGGATTTCTTCTTTGGGAAAGTTTCTGTTCATTTCATCACCCCATTTTTTTATTGGGTTGGCAGCTTTCTTCTTGTGGAGTTCAACCAGTGCACTGAATATCCTTGATATCAACCCTTTATTGGATGGGTACTGCGTAAATTTCCTTTCCAATTCTGAAGACTGTCTTTGTATTTTGGTCACTGTTTCTTTTGAGGTGCAGAAGCTTCTTAGTTTGAGATAGTCCCATTTATTTATCTCTGTTTTCACTTGCTTGGCCAGTGGCGTGTCATCTTTGAAGATACTGTTGGCTTCAATATTGTGAAGGGTTTTGCCGGCCTTGTCTTCAATGTACCTTAGGGATTCTGGTCTGATGTTGAGGTCTTTAATCCATTTTGACCTTACTTTTGTACATGATGATAGGTGGTCTTCTCCCCATTTCTTTTTTTTTTTGCTTTTTGGGTCACACCTGGCGATGCACAGGGGTTACTCCTGGCTCTGCACTCAGGAATTACTCCTGGCGGTGCTCAGGGGACCATATGGGATACTGGGAATAGAATTCGGGTTGGCTGCGTGCAAGGCAAGCGCCCTACCTGCTGTGCTATGACTCCAACCCCTCTTCTCTCCATTTCTTGATGGAACTGTAGTGTGTATTTTTTTAGGGATTGCACTGAATCTGTATTGTGCTTTGGGGAATATTTTCATCGTTGCTACCAATCCATGAACAGGGAATATATTTCTAATTCTTCATGTCTATTTAAAATTTCTTCTAATAATATTTTGTAGTTTTCTTTGTATAGATCTTTCACTCTTTTGTTAAGCTGACACCTAGGTATTTGATATTCTGAGGCACGATTGTGAGAGAACTATATTATTTTTAATTTCTTTCATTTCTTTGTCTTTATTTGTAAACAGAAAAGCCATGAACTTTTTAAAAATTTATTTTATTGAATCACCATGTGGAAAGTTACAAAGTTCTCAGGCTTATGTCTCAGTTATACAATGCTCAAACACCCATCCTTTCACCAGTGCCCATCCTTTCACCAGTCCACCACCAAAAAAAAAACCCAGTATACCTCCCACTCCTCCACCCCCACCCCAACCCCCTTCATAACTGATAAATTTCACTTCCTTTTCTCTTTACCTTGATTACATTCCATATTTCAACACAAAACTCACTACTGTTGTTGGAGTTTCAACACAGAACTCACTATTCTTATTGGAGTTTATCCCCCAAGAATATGGCCCTATTGACAATGAAATATTTGATAATTAGTTTTCCACTAATGAGAATGAAGAGATATAAAGTCTGCGGCCACGCGAGTTAGGATTTCTGTATTTTAGTAATTAAGTCCAGGGAGATTTAAGTTGGAAATTGCATCATTTCCCTTCCTGGACTAGCAAAGCCATGAACTTTTATGTGTTGGTTTTGTGGCCTGTCACTTTACTACACATACCTACTGTTCCCAGAAGATTTTTGTAAAGGCTTTAGGAGTTCTAAGAATGATATCATGTAATCCACAAATGGAGAGAGCTTGATTTCTTTTTTCCTATTTTGATGCCTTTAATATCTTTTTCTTGTCTTATTTCATGATAACTACTTCCCTTACTATTGAATAGAGTGGTGATATTGGGCATTCTTGACTTGTGTCTGTTCTTACAGGGAAGCCTTTTAGTTTTTCACCATTGAAAATTATGTTTGCTATGGGCTTCTGGTAAATGACTTTACCTATGTTTAGGAAAGTTCTTTCAACTCCCATTTTACTGAAAGTTTTATCAGGAATGGATGTGGGATCTTGTAAAATGCATTCTCTGCACCTATTGTTACAGTCATATGATTTTTATTTTTCATTCTATTGATATGGTATATCATGTTCATTGATTCACATATGTTAAATCATACTTGTATCACTGAGATGAATCCCACTTGATCATGGTATATGATTTTTATGATGTGTTGTTGGATCCTATTTGCTAGTATTTTATTTAGGATCTTTGGATCTATGTTCATCTGGGATATCAGTCTACAGTTTCCCCTTTTTTGTACTGTCTCTGTCTGCTTTGGGTATCAGGATGATGTTTGCCTCAGAAAAACTGGGAGTGTTTCTATTTCTTTGATTTCTTGAAAGAACCTGAAAAGAACTGGCATTAGGTCCTCTTTAAAGGTTTGGAAGAACTCACTAATGAACCAACCTGGGCCTGGACTTTGGTGTTTGTGGAGCCTTTTGATAACCATTTTGATTTCCTCGATAGCAATTGATCTGTTCAGAATCTTCTCGGTTGAACCTTGAATAGTTATAGGAGTCAAAAAATTATACATTTCTCATAGAATTCTCTCATTTCATGGTATAAATATTTTCAGAATATTCCCTGATGGTCATTTTAATTCCTATGTTATCTCTTGGGATGCCATTTTTTGTTTCTAATTTGATTCATTAGTGTTCTCTCTATTTAATTTTGAGTCTTTTTAGTGGTGTATTTATCTTGATTATTTTCTCAAAGAACCAGCTCTTGCTTTTTCAATCTTTTGGATTTTTCACTTCAGTTCTTTTTCATCTAAGTTTTATTACTTCCTTCCTCTTGTCTGCTATGGGCTCTTTTTGATCTTCGTATGCCACTAACTTTAGTCTATCTTTAGCAGTGCTGTTAGTCTATTGATTTGGGCCCTTTCTTCCTTCCTAATGTGCCTTCCATTGCAATGAACTTTCCTCTTAACATTGCTTTTGTTGTGCCCCAGATGTCCTGGTAACTTGTATCTTCATTCTTGGTTGTTTCTAGAAATCTTTTGATTTATTCTCCAATTTTCTCTACTACCTACTGGTTGTTCAGTAGTGCATTGTTTAACTTCCTAGGGTTTGAATCTTTTCCTTGATTTGTGATTGATTTTTATTATCAACACTTTATAATTTGAGAGGATTGTTGATATGATTTCTATCTTCTTGACTTTATTGGAGGTATATTATGTTGCACAACATGTGATCTATCTTGGACAATGCTCCAGGTGCATGAGGAAGAATGTATAGTCAAACTTATTGGGACATAGCGCTCTGTAAATATCTCATAAACTCATCTCTTCCAGTTCTTCCTACAAAGTCAGTGTTTCTTTGTTGAGTTACTTTAGTTTATTTGTCCAAAGGTGATAAAGCATTGTTGAAGTCTCTCATTACGATTGTACTACTGTCAGTGTTTTCCTTCAGGTCTGTTAGTAATTGTTTTAGGTATTTTGATGGTCTGTCTTTAGGTGCATAAATATTTAGGAGTGTCAGTTCTTCCTGGTTTACATATCTTTCAGTCATTAGCAAATAACCATGTGTCCCGTATGATTTTTAAACTTGAAATCTATATTGTTTAATATGAGTATGGACACTATAGCATTTTTAAGAGAACTGTTTGCTTGAAATACTGTTTTCCAGCCTTTGGCTTTAATCATGTGTTTTTCTTATTATTCAGATGTGTCTTTTGTAGAGAGCAGAGAGTTGGGTTCAATTTTGATCCATCCTGTCTACTCTGTGTCTTTTGATTGGTGCACTTAGGCCATTGACATTGAGCAAGATCATTAACACTTAGGAGTTTCTTGTCATTCCTGCCCATTTACTTAACATATTGTTTCAACTAGTGTTTATTCAGTGGATTCTTCAGGTGTTATTATGCCGTATTCAAGTAGTAATAATTTTGCATCTTTTCTAATTTTAATTCCATTAATATATTTGTTATTACATAATACCTCAAACCAGGACTTCTAAAACAGTTTTGAAAATTAGTGGTGTGAGTTGATGTCTTTATATCATTCCAGATCTTAAAGACACAGTTTTTGGATTTTTACCCATGAGTATGATTTAGCTGTGGGTTTCACATATATGGCCTCCTTTGTTAATTATGCTGAGGAATGTTCCTTTTATTACCTATTTATTATTTTTTAAATCATAAATGAAAGTTGAATAATATCAATTTTTTTAGCATTTATTGATAGTAACGATAGATCTCATTTCCCTGACCCTGAAAGAGCCTCCAATCGTTGGGAAAGACGAGTATGGAAAGGCTGCTAAAATCTCAGGGCTGGTAGGAATAGAGATGTTACTGGTGCCTAATCGAGGAAATCGACGAACAACGGGATGTCAGTGATACAGTGATAAGTTATTGATATGATCATGTGATTTTAAAATATTTTTCTGTATGTGCTGTATTAGATTAATTGATTTGCATATAGTAGACATTAGATTAATTGATTTGCATATAGTAGACAATTCTTGCTTCAGTGGGTTGAATCAAACTTGGTCATGATCAATGATTCTCTTGATGTGTTGCTGGATTTGATTTCCAAGATTTTGTTGTGGGTTTTGGCATCTAGGTTTATAAGAGATATATTTTTTCTCTGTGATTTTATTTTCTGGTTCAAGAGTTAGTGTGACATAGGTTTCATAGTTTGTTTTGGGAGTTATTTACTTTCTTTCTTTTTTGGGGGGAGTGATTTACTTTCTTTGAATTTCTGAAAGTGACCAAAATGCCTGTATGTGTGTGTCACATCAGGGCTTAGTCCTGTCTGTACAAAGGGATTATTCTTATTCCTGGTGGTGCTTGGGGGACCATATATGGTGCCAGGGTCAAACCTGGGTTGGCAGCATCCAAGGCAAGTGTCCTCTTCCATTACTATCTCCTTGGCTCCAGCAAAATGCCTATAATATATATTTGCTTTTTGGGTCACACCGCTTATGCACACTGATATGCACACTCCTGGCTCTGCACTCAGGAATTACTCCTGGCGGTGCTCATGGGGGATGCTGGGAATGGAACCCGGGTGTGCCGTGTGTAAGGCAAACACCCTACCCTCTGTGCTATTGCTCCAGCCCCCAAAAGCCTGTATTTTGATGACCATTATATCTTGTTGTATTGGCCTCTATATCAACATAAAATCTGCATCTATATCTAGTCTTAACTTTTTTAGTTTAAAGCCTGTTTTATCAGGTACAAGTATAGCAGTACTGTGTAACAGTACAAGTATAACAGTACTTTTCTACACATTATTAGCTGGAATACCTACGTTGTTCCAGACTTTCACTCTTAGTTTACCCTTTCACTCTTACCTTGCAGTTTTTTTTCACAATTTTTTAGTTTATTAAAGCACCGTGAATTACAAAGTTATTCATAGTTGGGTTTTTGACATACAATGTTCCATCACTTATTCCATAACTAGTGTTAACTTCCCTCCACCAATGTTCCCAGGTTCCCATCCATATCCCCCAATATTCAGCCTGACTTCTTTTTTAAAAAAATTGTTAGAGAATCACTGTGATGTACAGCTACAAACTTATGAACTTTTGTGTTTGCATTTCACTCATACAGTGATCGTTTACCCATCCCTCCACCAGTGCCCATTCACCTCCACCAATGATCCGAGTATAGTTCTCACCACCCACACCCCATCCCCCACCACCCCACCCTGCCTCTGTGGCAGGGCATTCCCTTTTGTTCTCTCTCCTTTTGGGTGTTGTAGTTTGCAATAGAGGAATTGAGTGACCTTCATGTTCTGTCTACAGTCTACTTTCAGCTCGCATCTTCCAACCTGAATGGGTCTTCCCAACATCCTCTACTTGGTGTTCCCTTCTCTAGCTGAGCTTCCCTTCCTCCCCAGCATGTGAGGCCAGTTTCCAAGCTTTGGGGCAGACCTCCTGGTCCTTATCTCTACTACTCTTTAGTGTTAGTCTCCCATTCTGTTATTTTATATTCCACAGATGAGTGTGATCTTTCTATGTCTGTCTCTCTCTTTCTGACTCATTTCAATTAACATGATAATTTCCATGTTGATCCACTTATATGCAAATTTCATGACTTCATCTATTCTAACAGCTGCATAGTATTCTATTTTGTAGATGTACCAAAGTTTCTTTAACCAGTCATCTGTTTTGGGGCTCTTCAGTTTTTTCCAGATTTTGGCTATTGTAAACAGTGCTGCAATGAACATACAAATGCAGATGTCATTTATATTATATCTTTTTGCCTCTCTGGGATATATTCCCAGGAGTAGTATTGCTAGACCAAATGAGAGCTCAATTTCTAATTTTTTGAGAATCATACATATTGTTTTCCAAAAGGGTTGAACCAGTCGGCATTCTCATCAGCGGTGAAGGAGAGTTCCTTTCTGCCCACATCCGCTCCAACACCGGTTGCTTTTGTTCTTTTGGATGTGGGCCAGTCTTTGTGGTGTGAAATGATATCTCATTGGTGTTTTGATCTGCATCTCCCTGATGATTAGTGACATAGAGCATTTTCTCATGTGCCTCTGAGCCATTCAGATTTATTCTTTGAGAAAATTTCTATTCATTTTCATCCCCCATTTTTTGATGGAGTTGGAAGTTTTCCTCTTGTAGAGTTCAACCAGTGCCTTGTATATCCTTTGTATCAACCCCTTATCAGATGGATATTGGTGAATATCCTTTCCCATTCTCTAGACTGTCTTTGTATTTTGGTCACTGTTTCTTTTGCGGTGCAGAAGCTTATTAGTTTAAGATAGTTTCATTTGTTTATCTCTGTTTTCACTTGCTTGGCCAGTGGCGTGTCATCTTTGAAAATACCTTTAGCTTCAATGTCGTGGAGGGTTTTGCCATCCTTGTCTTCCATGTACTTTATGGATTCTGGTCTGAAACTACAAAACGCTGCTTCAATAAATAATAGAGGACACGAGGAAATGGAAAGATATCCCCTGCTCATGGATTGGGAAAATTAACATTGTCAAAATGGCAATACTCCCCAAAGCATTGTACACATTCAATATTCAATGCGATCCCTATAAGGATACCCATGACATTCTTCAAAGAAATGGAGCGAACACTCCTATGGAACAATAAGCCTCCACAAATAGCTAAAGCAACTTTTGGGAAAAAGAATATGGGAGGAATCACCTTCCCCAACCTCAATCTCTACAGCAAAGCGGTAATAATTAAAACAACATGGTACTGGAACAAAAGCAGAGCCACAGACAAAAGGAACATGGTTGAATATCCTGACACACACTCTCAAATATATGATCATCTAATCTTTGATAAGGGAGAAAAAATGTGAATTGGAAAAAGGAAAGCCTCTTCAACAAATGGTGCTGGCAAAACAGGACAGCTATGTGCAAAAAATGGGCTTGGATCTCTACCTAACACCCTGTAAAAGAGTCAGGTCAAAGTGGATTAAAGATCTCAGCATCAGACCAGAATCCATAAGGTACATGGAAGACAAGGTTGGCAGCCTGCCTTCTTGACAGAACCCTCTATAAATTTGGTTATTAAAGTTTGGGTCTCTTTATTTCAGTTTTGTTAACTCTGGTCTCGATATTTGTTTCTATCATTCCTTAACACGACCTTTGTATCTGACTCCCCTGACCTGGCCCCCACTGCTTCTCATCTGTCTCTTCTCCCGCTCCTCTACAATATTTCTTTCCTTCTCCCCTCTATACTCCTTGGGGCCAATGTTGATCAGGGCATTCTCCCTCTTTAAAATACATTACACTCCCCCATCCAGTTGCTCCAAATACTATATGAGTGATATTCTATGTTTATCCTTCTTCTAACTTACTTCATTCATGATATTTTCCAGTTTCATCCTTGTTAGAGCAAATTGCATGATTTTATAATTCCATAAAGCTGTGCAGTATTCCATTGTGTATACATACCACAACTTCATGATTCACTTACCTGTTGTTGGACATCTATACATCTTACACTTTTATACTCAGTCCTTGCACCTGATGTCAGACCTTTGTATGCGTTAGAACTTACTTTAACTTTTAAATTTTTCCACATTTTTAAATTAAAGCACTGTGATTGACAAAATTATTCATGTTGAGTTTTATACATTCCCTCATCAAGTTGTTCTAAATACCACTTATACTTTGTCATGACTAACAGTTTAGTGCTAGACCCGAGAAAGAAATGCTGCTCAAGTTCTTAAGTGCCAGGTATCAAAAAGATCACCCAAGAAGTGCTTGAGGGGCTCCAGGGCTTATACTTAGTTACCCTCAGAGGTCTCTAAGGTTATACCTGGCAATGCTTGGGGGGGTTTGTGATTCTAGAGACTGAATCCTAGGCAACTGCATACAAGTTATATGCTATATCCTTTGTGCTATTTTTCCAGAGCCCTGACGTTTTTCATAGAGCACTCTGGTGGTGGTAAAGTGTAGAAGTTTTTGTTTAAATGAAAGTACAAATTTTCTGTCATATTTGGATCATAATTTTGTAGGAGAAAGTGATTTTGGCTGTCAATTTTTGTTGTTTAGTATTATGGATATGTCATTTTTTTCTCTTCCTGTCTCTGGGGTTCCAGTTGAGATACCTGTTGGAACCTTGACAAAGGTGAATTTTTATGTTTTATTTCTCTGAGAAGCTGTGTATATTTTTACCATTGATTATTGATAATTTAATAATGATCTTCCTGTTTTTGATTTTGAATTAAAATTTTTGAGTGTTCTATAAGTTTTCTGGGCATCTATTGTTAGTTCTTTCCTTAAGATTTTTGCTGTTATTACTTTTAGTGTGATCTCTTTCATTATATCTTTGCCTTTTAGAACTCTGATAATTCTGATATTTGCCCTTCCAGTGAAGTCTGCTATTTTTGTAGTCTCTTAATTTTCCCCTTGGTATGTTTTTTTTCTCCTCTTCCATATAACTCATTATTGTGACTATGTTCAAATTCCGATATCTATTTATTATACTTTCTATGATGGATTAATATCATTCAATGGATTTCATATCTAGCATGTCCATATCTTTTACAATATATTATGCTTATTATTTTCATTGAGATTTTGTGATTTATAAGACTATTAATGATGGTTTCTCAAGCACATAATTGCAACACCACACCCATGACCAGTGAACTCATATTTCTCCCCCGAAGGATCCCAATCTTCCTCCCTTAAATTCCCTCCTTCCTTCACCAAGATAGCTTTGTGGATTTGTTCTCCCATTATGCTGTCTTTTGCCATATCTTGCTGTATAGTTTTAAGTCTCACATATGAGATAGATCATTCTGTCATTCTGTATCTATCTCTTTCTTTTTGACTGACCTCAACTTAGCATGATATCTGATTGCATCTTTAAAAAAGGAAGACTGGAAGTGATTCAGGGGCATGGATGGGGGGTTATGAGCACAATGGTAGTGGTGAGGTGAGATAACTCGGTACAATACCATGGACACTGGCATTATTTTGAACACATAACCTAAATTAATAAATAAATAAATGAACCTAAAATAAAAAGTCTTCAATCTCTTGGAGAATTTATATTCCCATCTTTTTTTTTTTTGATATTTTGGACTTGTTTCTCCGTGTTTATTTCTTAAGTACTCTAAGGTTTGCTCTGAGGGATCGTCTTGATCCTTTGTTAATCCTTCCATTTTTGTGTCTTTTATTTGGCCCTCTGGAGACTTGTCATGTTTTTGAATTGCATCTTATTTTTGCAATGGTGGCCTGCATTAGTTTTCTGCATATGTACCTGAATTCACTTATATTATCTTCTTGTAAGTGGAATTGTGATTTTAGTGCTGGAATTCTCCTTTGTTTTTATGAAAATGAAGGAGAATGGTAAGGCAATAGCAGTGAGGAAATGGAAAACTTTCATTGATAGATCTCAGTGTTGCCAGTAAAATTTGGGAGGGGTGCAGCCCAGAGGACGAACTCCTAGGCCTCTGTAGCCACTCTTATCTATTTCTGCCAACAGTCCACCTTATATTCTCTAATATAGGAAAGAAGAGGCTCAATTGGTTCAGCTGCTGCTAGCTCAAAAGATTGTGACTTAGGATTTTTGTTGTTGCTTTTTTTCCAGAGATTATTTTCTTCCAAAAACACAGTCTGTTACCTCTTACAGAGGGAAGGAAATTTGTAACTCACACCTATCTACTCCAGATCTGTTGCTATGGGAAACAGCTTTTCGGCTAAGAAGCACATCAGCATTGTTATTGCTATACTGCATCATTTTATTACTTCACTCTACTGTAGATCTGCTGTTTTTGATTGATATTGATACTTTTGATCTGATGAGTGCTCTTTAACAAAGTTACGATTATCTGTCATAGTTATAAGGGAAGAAATTGCAGAAGAAAACACACCATTTTAAAAGATGCCTTCCATTTCCAATTGTTTATACTCATGATATGCTCTAAAGACATACTCAGGTTCCTTTCATAAGTTATAGTAATACTTATCTTTATGGCTTATCACTCCCAGTGTTATATACCTTAGAAAGGTATCTATTTCCCCTATCCTAGAAAATAGACACTATGTAATTTTTTTGCTTATCTCATAGTTTTCAATTACTATATCTGAGATCATATTGAATATGTCAGTGGTCATTAGCCACTAGTATAAACAAAAATTACTTAGGAAGCTTGATAAAAGTGGGGATGATAGAATTTCACTTAAGATGTCTGAAGTGATTTCAGAAGCATTCATATTTTCAACAAATTCATCCACTGATTCTGAAATTAGCATACTTTAAAGACACATAGACATTAATGAAATGACATAGGGTTAAGTATATGTTACAAACCCTTCTACATAGGGTTCAGTTTTGAACTCCAAATACATTTTCTAGAGAAATCATTTATGTGTAGTGAAAAAAGTTGGAGTAAGAATTTCTACCTCAGCTGTTACTTATTTTCAAATGTATTAAGAACTTATTACTTATTACAATATGCTGGAATTAGCATTAACAGAAAGGAAAGACAGATTGTGTTTTGATACAAGTATAATGCAGTGTTTCTCAAATTGTCTTCTTTTTGAGGCATAACCAGCAGTTCTCAGAGGTCTTGAGGTAAATCACAGCTATATTAGGTCCCTCTGTGCAAGCCTGTTGGTTCCGTGTTTGGACCTGGTAATACAGTGATGCTCAGGCCTAGAGGTGCTAGGAACAACCAGGGTCACTTGGCACTGTTTTGGACAATACCAGGGTGAAACCCAGCAGTTCTTGGAGAGTATGATGTCCAGGAGTTTGAACTCTGATTCTTGATTCACTCAATACATTTGAGATATTTCACAGACCCCATTTCTCAATTTTTATTTATCTGTTGGGTAGTTTGGGCCATGCCTGGTGGTGTTCAGGGCTTATCCCTGCTTAAGATAAATTTATCCTGGCAGTGCTCAGGGGACCGCAAATGGTGCTGGGGATGGAAACAGGGTCAGCTGTGTGCAGGCAAGTCCTTGTGCCCCTGTACTATATTTCTGGCTTATATATCACTTTTGGAGGGGGGCACACCCAGAGATACTCAGGGGCTACTTCTGGCTATGCATTCAGGAATTACTCCTGGTGGTGCTCAGAATATCATAAGCAAATTTGAATTTGGCATATGCATAGTATAGAAGGTCGAACTCCCGACCCTCTATACTATGTCTCTAGCCTTCAAGATCTCAATTTTATAATGAAATTTAGCTCACACTCAGCACACTCAGAAATTTCTTCATCACAGTTCAGAGTGTAAAAGTATAAATATATGCATATTACTGAAATATGTCACAAAATTATATGCACCTGCAATGCAATCCAGCATTTACTATATGGTTCAAATTGATATTATTCTAGCTGATTTCATTTTAAAAATTGCAAGTATGTCTAAAACTCAAATATGAATAACTTTGTAAACCACAGTGCTTTAATAAAATGAAATTTAAAAATTAGGTTTTGACTTGCTGAATTTTCAAGCTCTACTAATGTAGGGAGGAGTGTAGTATATCTGTTTGACAAACAGGTCTACTTATTAATCTATAATGTGTATTATAGCATTATAAAATTAATTATAACAATATACTTATCCTTCAAACCACATATTTTGTGTAAAAGTAGGAGTGGGGTGGCTAAGAAGACTCTACTTAAAATGTCTGGTGCTTCTCAAATTTTAATGTGCACGGGAATAGCCTGCAGATCACGTCAAAATGTAAATTCTCATTGAGTGGGTCTCAGATTGGAACCTGAGGTTCTGCATTTCTAAGTATCTTTCAAGTGATGCTGATGCAAGTTCTGCCATTGACCAAAACTTAATAGTATTCTAAAATCCACAAGTGATGGTAGGTGTGTTAACCTTGTAAAGTAGAACCTGGCAGAAGTTTCTCAGCAAATGATTTCCTTAGTGAGATGAGACCAGAATATGCTGCTTGGAGTTTACATGGGCCCTCATAGCTGAATCTGATGAAGAGACAGCTATGTGTGAAAACCTGTTTGCAAAGAAACACGGAAAGTATAGTTTTGCTAAAAATCAGAAACCAATTAAGGGCTAAAGCATCACTGAAGCATCGTTCACATGGCTAAGCATTTAGCATCATCATTTACATGGCTCAGTATAGCTTAACTGTGGAAGAAATTGATTTATTCACACATTTAAAAATCTTGGGATGGGCCAGATTTTAGTTCACTGGCACCCAAAGGAAAATCAATGTTTTGTCATCTTGAGAACTCCAAACCTATAGCAGCAGTGAGGGCCTTATGGAGTGCAGGATTCAAGTACCCAAAAGGCATGACAGTACCCAGAAAATCGGCCCCTCCCTTTTGACTCCTTGAACCTATTTCTAGGTACTCTTCTTATGGAGTTCTGGTCTTGTTAGTACTGGGGACAAGACAGAAGTCATGCCAGCACTCACTCAGTATCTCACCTGATCCACTATTCGATAATGTGTAGACAGTAGTACTTCCATTTCAGATGATAAAACTGATTCTTAAATAACTGAATCAATTAATCTAGAATCCCAGAAGTAATGTCTCATATATCATTACAGGTTCTGATAACAACTGTTTTGGTTTGGGGGCCATACTCAATCAGTGGTGCTCATGCTACGGGGACCACATGCAGTGCTCAGGAAAAAACAGGCTCAGCTAGGTGGTACAAGGCCAGCATACTGTACTATTTCCCTGGTTCCCTGAAAATATTTTTTTCTTCTGTTTTTTTTTTCATTGAACCACCATAAGAGTTACAAAGCTGATCATCATTGGGTTTCAGTCATACAGTGTTCTAACACTCATCCTTCCACGAGCGTACATTTCCCACCACCATTGTCCCCAGTTTCCCTCCTACAACCCTCCGCTTAGCCTGTCTTTATGGCAGGCACTTTCCTTCTCTCTCTGTCTGCCTCACCCCCGCTACTCCCCCCCATCTCTCTCTCTCCCCTTTGAGGCATTATGGTTTGCAGTACAGGCACTGAGAGGTTATCACATTTGTTCCTTTACTTACTTTAAGCACATAGTTCTTATCCAGAGTGATCATTTCCAACTATCTTTGTCATGGTGATCCCTTCTCTATCCCAAATGCCCTCTCCCCCAGACTTGGAGCAGGCTGCCAACTGTGACCCAATCCTTCTGGCCCTTGTTTCCCTGACAATAATTCTGAGTTGTCTTGACTAACTTCATAAACACACTGAATTCTTTGTATTACTCCTTGTGTGTTGTTTTAATTATATTTTTATTTATTTGAAAGGTATACTGTGTTACTTTGGGAAAATAAGCATATTAACAGAAAGGCACTGAAGAAATCACTTGCAATAATACAATTCAGAAAACCATAATAACCTTTTAGTGAAAATTTTTTTCTATTTTACCTGTACATAGATGAACTATGTAAGTTTATTGTTTTCTGAAAAAAAAGTGAACCAATCCTGTAGAGGTTATAAACTGCTTTATTCTTCAAAACTCCATATTTTTGTAGTGCACACGAGTGAAAACACATACTCATAGAACACTCTGACTGTGTCAAAAGGTTACTGAAGAGTGCCACCTAAAGCAATGTATCAGAATAAGGTTAAAGCAAAGGACCTGCAAAGCCAACACAATGGGGGAAATAATTCACACAACTGAGTTTGGGGGATTAAAGGGAGGGGAGTTGGGATCCTTGGGGGAGCAAGGTGGGTACAATGGTAAGTGGCGTCATGTAAAATTTAAATGCACAGAAACACTCATTAACAGTATTGTAAATCACAACATCAATCAAAAGAAAATGTTTACAAAATGTAAAGCTAAGGAACTGGCAAAAGCTTTTCAGGGGGATTACATAGGAGGAGTGTCTTCAGGGCCCTTCTGTGGGGCCACGACACCACCCTCATTTTCCCTTGGGCCCCTTGGCTGAGAGGCATCCTCTGAACATTTATGCATACACATAAATCTCCCCAGTTTGAGTCTGGTTTTCTTCACTTCATCCTCCACCCAAGCTATCTTGTCAAATTCTTTTATCATCTCCTCATTGCTCAAATGCTTATCATGTATGGCCTCTTTATGTTCCTTGATGCACTGAGCCAACCCCTTGGTTTTTCTTTTGACTTTCCTGGGTATATCATCCTCAGCTGGGCGCTTTTCGGCAGCCCTTGGTTCACTGGTTGGCTTTTCTTCGTTTGCTTTTTCCTCACTCTCTAATTTTCCTTCACTTGCTGGCTTATCCTGGCTCTCTGGGTGTTCCTCTTTTACTGGCTTTCCTTCCTCTAGTTTTGCCTCACTGTCTACCTTTTCCTTCTCCATTAACATTTCATCCCCCGTGTTCTTCTCATTGTCTAGCTTATCAGTGTTGTCTACAGTGGGAGCTACGTCTTGCTTTACCATATCCACATCCGCTGGCTTTTCTTCACTTTCCATCTTCCCTTTGTTCCCAGATTCTTTTTCATTTTCAGGGTATGGTTTTTCCATATTGAGACTTCCACTTCCTTTTCTGTGCTGGAGGATGGGACATGGGGTGGGGGCAAAAGAGACAAAGAAAAGAGAAGGACAACTGAGAACTTGAGCATAGAATCTAAGTCTACAGTTCTGATTGCTCTGCACTAACCCGCTGGTCTGAGCGTGCCTTCTACAACCCCTGACTTTCCCCAGCTTTATTCCACTATTTCTCCCACACAAGCCAGTCAACCATTCTTTGGCAGTCTTTACCAACTCTTCAGGGGATTTTTTATTTTTTATTTTTTTGCTTTTTGGGTCATACCCGGAGATGCTCAGGTGACCATATGGGATGCTGGGAATCGAACCCGGGTCAGCCGCGAGCAAGGCAAACGCCCTACCTGCTGTGCTATTGCTCCAGCCCCTGCTCAGGGGATTTTAGTGTGAGCAAATGTGTTGGAAGTTTTGAAGTTAAGGCCCAAATTCTGTTTAGAACCGGTCTTCCACATAACCCCCCTGCCCCACACCACATATGGGTCCTTGACCAGTGGCCCACCCCAAGAATCCCTTTTACTGACCTACAGGGATTCTGGATGGCAGTTCCTCCGTTTCTAGCCGTTGCACAACGCTGGGAATTGACAAACAGACCTACAGGAGACAGGAGCAGGGGTCATGCACGCGGTGGCCTGGGGTTCTTTCCCTTAAGCGGGGCCCTTCTCCCCGCAGGCCTCCTCCCCACCTCTCACGCCCCCCTCCCTCCCCTCCGAATCCCAGCCGCCATTACTTTCCAGGCCTCTGGCGCAGAACAAGATGCTCCCCAAACTGCTCGGGCTCCGCGTCTTCTGCCCTTTCAGGCCCTGCACCCCTTCTTCGGCGGTGTGATTTCCTCCTAGGCACAGCGCGCGCGGGGGGGCTCTTTCTAGATCCTCTGCTGCACTGCCCCCCTCCCCGCTCCCCTCCCCCTGCCCCTCCACGCCCCGATTCGCTCCGAGCTGGAAAAGGGAGAGGGCGCCAAAATGAGGGGGGGGGCGTCGAAGGCACGGCAGGGCTGTGACCTCCCTCCCTGCATGCTCCCGGACCCCCTCGCACCAACCTCCCGGTCCCCAGCCCTCATCCGTGCCCTCCGCGGCGGGGTCCTACGCCCTCCCCCTCCAGCCCTGCGGGGGGCCGCCGTCAGCGCCCCCTTGACACTGACCTGCCCGGCCCGGGTCAGGCCCGCGCCTCCTCGGGCTTGCCCAAGCCCGCTGGCCCCTCGCGCGCCGCGCCTGCAGCCCCGGGAGCCCGTTCCACGCGGCCGGCGGGGGAGAGACAGCCAGCGGGAGCAGGGCTGGCTCTGGGCTGCTGCCCACGTCGGCGCCTGGCCGGTCACGTGCGCGTGGCGTCACCGGCGCGCAGCCCCGCCGTCCCGCCCTCCGCCCCTCCCGGACGGACTGGGCAGCTGCAGGCTGGGCGCAGCTGTGGACGGCAAGGAGGAGGTGGGCAGCCCTCTGACCGTAGGTGCTTCATCTGGTACATCCAAGCACCTGGCACTGCATCCTTCGGAGATGCCCGTGAGCTGCAGGTGTGACACAGGGAAGTGCCCCACTTGAGCCAGAGAGACACCGGACTTGGCCTGGAGAGCCCAGCACTGAGGCCCTGACCCTCTGGCACGACAAGCTGTCGCTGGTTCCAGAGCCCTTGTGGTGGTGCCTGCTGGGGAAACTGAGCTGCTTCCTTTTCTCCTCTGGGCACACATGCCCTCTCTCCCTGCTCTACTCTTTTGATCTCCTTCCAAGCACAAATGATTTCCAAGTCTATATCTCTAGGTTGATCTGAAGCTCCGATCTCCCTTAACACTGTCTACTAGACAAGCCTGATCATAGACTATACACTGATTTCTCCAACTTCCCTTCGCTTCTTTCACCTTTCTCCACAGTGAAGATTAACAGGTGGCTTGCTTTCATCTAGAGATAATGTCACCAAAATTGTCATTTAAAAGTGAAGCGCTGAAATATATATATATATATATGTATATATATATATATTGTTTTTTTTTTTGGGTCACACCCGGCAATGCACAGGGGTTACTCCTGGCTTTGCACTCAGGAATTACTCCTGGCGGTGCTCAGGGGACCATATGGGACGCTGGGAATCAAACTTGGGTCGCCGCATGCAAGGCAAACGCCCTACCCGTTGTGCTATTGCCCCAAGCGCTGAAATATTTTTAGCTTCATGTTTTATTTGTCAGTGTCACTGTCACTGTCATCTCGTTGCTCATTGATTTGCTGGAGTGGGCACCAGTAACATCACCATTTTGAGACTTGTTACTGTTTTTGGCATATCGAATATGCCACGGATAGCTTGCCAGACTCCGCTGGGCGGGAGAGACACTCTTGGTAGCTTGCCCGGCTCTCCGGGAGGGGCAGAGGAATCAAACCTGGGTCGGAGGTGCGCAAGGCAAACGCCCTGCTGCTGTGCTATTGCTCCAGTCTCATGTTTTATTTAAGTAATATTAATTTTCTTCTTTTACTAACATTAATTTTCTAAAGTGAAAACTTTTAGGTTTTAGTGTATGTTACTGTACCATTCCAACTGAAGTGTGAGCTTTGTCCCACTGGACGTTTTAAGTACAATTCCTCCCAACATGGCATCCTCAGTCCAATGATTTGTTTTACATGGGAATTGTCTATTCTTTTTTCTTTGTTTCTTTATATACCACTAATATGTTAAATAATAATCAGGTATTTTTCTTTGTCCTATGACTTATTTTGCTTAGAAGGACATACACAAGTTACATTCATGTGCAACAAAAGGCCATAGTCTATACTTTCTCATATCTGATTAGTATCCCGTTGTTTACACATCCATTCATCTGTTATTGGGCACTTGGGCTGTTTTCAGGTCTTGTCCATTAGTGTCTTCGTGGTCTTTGGATAGACAGCTATGAGTGGAATTTCTGAGTTTTGTTGTTCTAGTTTGATTTTTTTAAGAAACCTTCATACTGTTTCCCATAAAGGATCAGCCAAATTACATTCCCACCAACAGTGAATGAAGATTCCTATTTCTCCACATTCCCAGAAACACTTGTTATTTCTGCTCTCTTTGATATAGTAAAATACCAATACTGTGAAGCGACATCTCAATATTATTTTACCTTGCATTTACTCATAATAAGGGATTTCAAACACTTTTTTTAATTTTTAAAATTTTATTGAATCACTGTGAGATAGTTACAAGCTTTCATGTTTGGGTTACAATCTCATAATGATCAAACACCCATCCCTCCACCAGTGCACATTTCCCACCACCACTATCCCGGGAATACCCCCCCCCCCTTTCCCACCCTCCCCCTGCCTCTATGGCAGACAGTATTCCCCATACTCTCTCTCTCTACTTTTGGGCATTATAGCTTGCAACACAGACATTGAGAGGTCATCATGTTTGGTCCATTATCTACTTTCGGCATGCATCTCCCATCCCAACTGGTTCCTCCAGCCATCATTTTCTTAGTCATCCCTTATGTATTCCATCTGCCTTCTCCCCTGTGCTCATGAAGCAGGCTTCCAACTATAAGGCAATCCCTCTGGCCCTTGTGTCTACTGTCCTTGGGTGTCAGCCTCATGTGACACTCCACAAATGAGTGCAGTCCCTTTATGTCTGTCCCTCTCTTTCTGACTCATTTCACTTGGCTTGATTCTCTCCATGTTTATCCATTTATAAGCAAATTTCATGACTTCATCTCTTCTAACAGCTGCATGGTATTCCATTGTGTAGATGTACCAAAGTTTCTTTAACCACTCATCTGTTTTAGGGCGCTCGGTTGTTTCCAGATTTTGGCTATTGTGAACAGTGATGCAATGAATATATAGGTACAGATATCATTTCTACCGTGCTCTTTTGCATCCTCAGGATATATTCCCAGAAGTGGTATTGCGGGGTCATATGGAAGCTCAATTTCTAGTTTTTGAAGGACTGTCCATATTGTTTTCCAGAAAGGCTGGACCAGTCGGCATTCCCACCAGCAGTGAAGAGCGTCCCTTTTTCCCCACATCCACGCCAGCATGGAACACTTTTTCATGTGCCAGTTGACCATCTATGTATCTTTTTTTGTTGAAATTCCATTCAATTATTGTCCTCAGTTTATGGTGGTGTTTACTTTTATGATTTCTTTATATATTTTGAATATCAGCCCTTTGTCACATCTTTGATCTCCGAATAGTTTTCATATTCAGCAGACTATCTTTTTTGTATTGGTGATAATTTACTTGGTTGTTCAGAAGCTTTTTAGTTAGATGAAACCCCATATGTTTATGTTGTTCTTGCTGATGGAGTTGTCACCAAAAGACTTAGCTGAAGCAAATATGATTGTTTACCTATTCTTTCCTTTATGAATTTTATAGATCAAGGTTTAACATTTAGGTCTTTTTCATAAACTTTTGTGTTTAGTGTCATCCATTTCATTTATTTTGATGTGGCAATCTAGTCACATTTGTTGATGAAACTTGTTTCTCCATTTTATGCTTTTGATCACTTGGTCATAAATTAACTGTCTATGTATCTAAGGGTTTCATCTTGGGCTCTAAATTCAATTTAATTTAAGTGTCTATTTTATTTTAATACTACAATGTTTTGATGATTATATCTATACAGTATTATTAAAGTCAATAACTGCAATCGCTCCCATCCATATCCTGTCTGTTTGTAGACTTTGTGATTTATGTAGATTCTCTGTGTTTGAACAATGTCATTGTAATTTTGACAGGAATTGAAATGACTATATATTCCTTTTTGTCAGCAGGCCAGTTTTACAGAGCTAATGATTCCAATCAATCCATTCACATGGATAATCTATTTTCCTATATCTTCTGTTTCTTTTATAGACCACTTATAGTTTTAATGTGTATGTCTTTCACTCTGTTAAGTTGATTTCTTGGTACTTAATTATTTTCTCAGTTATTGTATTTTTAAAATTTGTGTTATTATTGAGATAACATGGTCCGCAATATTATTAGTGTTTATGCTTTGTGGCTACAAAATTGTTGCTGCTCTACCATCAGCAAGGGCCAAAGACCACTGTCTATATATCACTTCTACTCAGCCACCTTCCTCCTCCTCATACCCATCCCACAACTGGCTTGGTAATGTGTTGCCATAAGTGCTTGTTTTCATTTGTCTTTGTTTCTTTATATACCACATATAAGTGAGCTCATTTATGAAATTTCCTTTTTACCTCTAACTTATTTTTGCTTAATATGACACTTTTTAATTTCATCCAAGGTGTAGCATAAGGCAAGATTTTATCTTTTATATCTAGCTGAGTAATATTCACTTGTGTGTATTTAGCATACATTGATCATGCAATCATCTACTGTTGGGAACCTGAATTGTATATGCGTAGCATTGTAGTGAATTTATGTATATATCTTAACTAATGAGTAGTTTGTGTTCTTTGAATACCAAGGTATATAATCTCTGGGAAACATATACATTCTCTTTATAATTTTTTTTAGAAATCTCCATACTGTTTTCCATAGAGGCTGAACCAGATATCAGTCCTACCGACAGTGAATGAAGGTTTCTTTCACCATAGCTTCCAGAACTGGTTGTTTTGGACTGGTTGAAATATGCTGCTTTCAGTAATGTAAAGTAGTATAGCATTGTCATTTTGATTTTCTTTTCCCTGGTAGTCAGTGGTGATTAATATGTTTTCATATGCCTATTGATCATCTTTTTTACTTCTTTGAGGAAGTGTCTATTCAGCTCCTTTCACCATTTTGAAGGGATTGTTTACTTTATTATTGCTATTTCTGTATAAGTATTAGAATTTTGTCATATATACTGTGTGCAAACATTTCTCCCATTCAGTGGGGTGTGTTTTGCTTTTAATCATCATTTCTTTTCGAGTCTAGAAACTTTTTAATTTGTTGTGAAACCGTTTGTTAATTTTCTCTTTTTGTATTCTTTGTCTGTCAATAAAGTTGAAAAATTGAAGACAATGATGAAATCAGTATTACAGAGGTTTTTTGGGATGTGGTTAACCATTTTTGAAGAGACTTTCCCTCCTTCACTTAATACAGCCAACACCATTGTCATAAACTAACTTTCACATATCTGAGAAGTTAATACTTGGCTCTCAATTGTATAAAAATGGATGGATGTCTACTTTATTTCATTTTTAACCACTATAATTTTATTTCATTATAACTATAGTTTTAATCACTATAAATTTATACTGTAGTTTAAATTCAGGGAATGCAGTGACCCCATGTTCTTTTTATCTCAGGATTTCTTTGCTATTCAGGGAATTTTATAGTTTTATACAAATTTTAATAGCATTTGTTCTGTTCTATGTCTTTGAGGGTTTGTAAGCAGTGAACTTTGGTTTGATGCCCTACTCCACATCTGGTCTCCCACCACTGCAATACACCAGAAGAAGGGATTCCTGAATACAGAGAGGGAATGATCCCTGAGCATGGCTGGATGTGGTGCAAAAGCCCCCAAAATGCTTCTGGAATTTTGGTAGGGATTACATCCAGTGTGTATAATGCTTTGGGCAGAATGGTATTTTTTTTAAAAAAATTAAGACTTTGTGATTTACAAAGTTACTCACATTTGAGTTTTAGTTATAGTATATTACAGAATCAATTCCACCACCAGTGTCAACTTCCCTCCACCAGCGTACCCACATTCCTTACAGTCTGCATCTTTGACAACACATTAAGTTTGGTTGTTGTGGTTCAGATCTCTTAAATTCATTATTGACTCAGAAGTTTGAATATATAGCTATAGCACTCCTCTGTACCACTAATGTATCCAAAGCCCTGGGATTGTTATTTTAAACAATGTTAATCCTTATAATCTATGAGCAAGGGATATTTTTTCTATTTCCTTGTGTATTCTTGTATTTCTTTTAATGACTTCACAGTGTGTGATCCCCAAACCCAAATCCAAAATTAAAATAATAAATGTGACTTATATGTAAGCCTTATACATTCTCTGTTAAGTTTGTTCCTTGGTGTTTGGGGACATAGTTGTAAATTTTAAAATATATTCCCTTCCTGTTATTGTTTTATTTATTATTTTTGATTTTTTTGGGGGGCCACACCTGGCCGTGATCAAGGCTTACTTCTGGCTCTACACTCAAAGATTATTCCTGGAAGCCTCAAGGGATCAAATGGGGTGTCAGGGATTAAACCCATTTTGGCTGTATGCAAAACCAGCACCTCATCGACTGCATTATCTCTCCAGCTCCCATCATTGTTTATATACATCAACACAATAAACGTTTTTGGGATTCTTTTTCTGCTACTGTACTCTTTTTTTTCAATGGTTTCTGTTTGGTTATTTCTCATATTTCCTTCCTCTTGGTTGATACTCTCTTCTATTGATTTCCTCATTTCACTGAGCATTATTGAATTGTTGTTTTTAAGTTTCTATTAGTCTTATAAAGTTTTTATGTGCGTGGGTATTTTTCCTTGGCCTTTGCTTGCACACACAAGTGCAGGTAAATTCTTCCAATTCATCATGTCAGTGTGGGGGGAGGGGAACTAGTGGCTAGTGACAAGCGCTTGTTTTCAAATAAGCCTGGGCGGATGTGACAATTGGGATTCACAACTATAAATTCCATGCAGTGACTTTGACTACTTACAATGAGAATACACTGAAAACTAGGAAAACCTTGACGGAGGTCAGAACTTTCATATGCATGCTGTGCAGGACTCATGCATACTTTCAGCAGTTCTGAACTCTGGACATTCTACAGATGAGGCTAGAGTAGGCAAAGCAGGAGGGCAGTAGCACTTTCGGTGTATTGTATCTCACTCATTCCCTGACTTCTCACCCTCCCACCGTGAGAACAGGTATATATTCATTACTTTGGAAAAGCATTTGTTTATTTATGAGACAGTGATGTTCATTAAAACTTGAATTGAAAGTGTGTCTGTGTGTACACGTGTGTGCACACACATGTTTCTCCTCTTTTTCTGTTACCCCAAACAAGTGCTACTTTGTTTTCAGATCAAGATTCAAAATCACTTTGTCTTCAAATCAAGGACTTAAATCTAATATCATGTTGATATATAAGAGAAAATGAAGAACACATTTTCTCACAGTAGGTGCAAAAAATAAATCCAGAAAATATGATGTAGCTAAGCCAAGATCATGTCTATTCCTCATCCCTCTTTACCCCTTGATGAGCTAGTTCCTAGGTCTGAACTTATTAATGCAGTAATGCTGAATCCAATTGCTAGATAGGCCCTATCTCTATTCTGCTTTTTTTTTCTTTTTGGGTCACATCCGGCGATGCAGAGGGGTCACTCCTGGCTCATGCACTCAGGAATAACTCCTGGCGGTGCTCGGGGGACCATGTGGGGTGCTGGGAATCGAACCTGGGTCAGCCATATGCAAGGCAAACACCCTACCCACAGTGCTATCGCTCCAGCCCCAAGTTTGCTTTTTTGAATTTTGACTTTTTGAGTCATATCTGCCAATGCACAGGAGTTACTCCTGGCTCTGCACTCAGGAATTAATCCTGGTGGTGCGTGGGGGACCATGTGCAATACTGGGGATGAAACCCTGTCGGCTGTGTGAAAGGCAAATACCCTACCTGCTTTTCTATTGTTCCAGCCCTCCAGTTTACTTTGTTAAGGGATAAGGCGCATCTTTTGCAAGTACGTGATACAAAATGTGCTATAGTATCTATGGTCCTATGGGCTAAGGAGATTAGTATAGTAGCTTCGGCACTATACTTGCACAGGCCCGGCCCAGTTCAATCTCTCGTATCCTATATGATCCTTCAAACCCTGCCAGGAATGATCCCTGCACAGAAATAACTCCTGAGCTTCACTGTGTGTGACTATACCCTGCCCCCCCAAAAAAAACCTCAAGAAAAGTGTTCTATGATGTGAATTATATTTGTAAAATTCACATATATTCAAACGTAATCATCCAATTCGGGTTGTTAGGCATTTGAACGAATCAATGTTCATGGCCAAGTTTGTGTTGACTAGGACACCACCACCACCAAAGCCTCTACTGTCACATGTTCCAAGGAACAGTTCTTCTCCAGTGTCGAAAATGCCATGATGTGATCGATGTCTTCTCATCTTGGTCAATCCAATGACGTAGTACTTGATCTAAAGCGCTTCCATCAGGTACTTGATGGATGCTTCCAATGCCAGTGTACATGCGTTATAAGTACAGACAGTCATTTTAGTCCTTCTTCGTTTTGGCAACCTAGTTTGGCCCTGAGATTTTAGCAGCCTCTCCTTGCTCATGCTTCTCAATGTTTCGTATTGGGGGTTCTTCCAGGGTCAGGGGAATGAGGGACATTTTTGTTACTGTTTCTGGCATAGCTAATATGCCACAGGTAGCTTGCCAGGCTCTGCCATGCGGGTGGCATGTTGCATGCTATGTCACTATTGCATGCTGACAAACATGCCACACACCTTGTGCATGGATGTGCTACTCACGTACAGAAAGTACTGGCCAGATTGACGCAGTCGATGCAAGGAGTCCAGCCCTGCACCTGCCTGCATCTCTGGGCAGCACCTCTTGGTTCTCTCTTCTTCAGTTTGCACTGTTGCCACACCCTTGCCATGATGAGGCAGTGAACACTCGATGTGGCTCATTGTCAGCAGTTTCTATATTCATCGTCTACGCACGCACCAACATCCAACTACGATGAAGAAGAAATTGAGAAGTTCTACATGGAGCCAGAGAAGTTCTATAAAGACCACACCTTCTACAAGATCATTGTTGGTGATTTTAACATCAAGATAGGACTGAGAAGGTTGCCCAAAGAACTCCGCCTCCGGACCTATGGCTAGAATGGAACAAACAGGATGACAGACTGTCTGAGTTCATCATGTTGATCAAGATTATCCATGGTAACTCACAGCTGCACTAGGCCATATCTAAATGTTGGACATGGAAGTCTCCCAGTGGACAGTTCCACAACAAAATTGACCACATCATATTTAGTTGATGATTTTGCCTGACCGATGTCGCTGTTGTCCCAAAATTCCAAACAGGACCAGATCACCGTCTCCTCCATGAGAAATTCTACTTCACACAGCGGGGAGAAAGGGCTGGAAAGTTTAAGAAGAGAACTCCCAGAACGACCAACAACTGGGAGCTCTTTGGCACTATTGCAGCCATATGGGAAGATGCCGTCCTTGACATCATTGATGAGGAATACAATTGACTGGTTAAGCACCTCCATGATTGTGCGAGGAATGCCGAGAAAGAGAAAGAGAAAGACAAAGATGCCTGTCTTAGGAAACTCAAGCTCATTCGCCAACATGGACTGGCGCAAGCCTCAGGCAATTACAAGCTAATGTCCAAGCCCGCAAAGCTGTGCAGAGAAGCAATAAAGGAAAACCTCAAAGAGAGAAGAGCAACAGTGTGGGTCGATGTGAGAGAAGCCGGGAAAAGTATTCGCAACACCCCCCTGTCCTTCACCAACTGTAAGACCAAGATGACTGCCCTCTGACATCCTGATGGATCTATCACATCTTCCAGACGGTGAATGGAAAAGATATCCATGACTTCTACTCAGATCTCTTCAATAGTCACGTTCACCTGCCCACATTCCACATTCCGCAGGATGGATATGTCGTTCTCAGTGTTCTCCCTCGCGAAATGTGACACACCATTTAGACAGTAAAGAAGCGTACAGCACTCAGTCCAGACAAGGTCAGACCTGAATACCTGAAGAATCTGCCACCAGTACTCGTCAGTACACTGGCTTGGCTCTTCACACGCTACCTGTCTGAATACAAGTTTCCGTCCCAACAGAAAACCAGCAGGACCATTCTGTTGCACAAGAAGGGAGACATCCATGACATCAACTATCGCCCAATCTGCCTGTTGTCCGTCATCTACAAGTGATTCACTTGAGTCATCCTGAATAGGATTGGCAGAACACTAGAAATAGAACAACCATGCGAGCAAGCCGGCTTCTGAAAAGGATTCAGCACGATCAGCCATATCCACGTAGTGGACAAGCACGATCGAGCATATCCACATGGTGAACAAGCTCATTGAGGTTCCGCAAGAGTTCAAGATGCCACTCTAAGTTCATTGATTTAAAGAAGGCCTTTGATTCTGTTGAGACTGAAGCGGGTCATCCAAGCCCCAGCCAAACAGGGTGTTCAAACTCAGTACATCAGGATCCTCCATGAGCTGTATTATGGATTCATGACCAGGATCTCACCATTCTACAAGGAAGTGATCATCGATGTAAAGAGAGGGGTTCGGCAGGGCAATACCATTTCATCGAAACTCTTCAGTGCCACCCTCGAGTATGTCACGCGACAACTGGAATGGGAGTGAATATAGACAGTCGGCAACTACACCACCTCTTCTTCGCTAATGACATCGTTTTAATAACACCAAATATTAGCCAAGCGGCACAAATGATGGCTGACTTCGACTGTGAGCGTGGAAAGGTCGTACTGCAGCTGAGTCTCACAAAGACAATGTTCATGAGAGATGGACTGGTTCCTGACATTCCTTTTGCTCTTAAAGGAATGAACATCTCTGAATGCAGTAGTTATGTGTATCTAGGTCGAGAACTCAACATGACGAATGACATGGCTGAGCTGCGCAGGAGGAAGAGAGCAGCACGAACACCTTCAAGAGCGTTGAAGAAGTTGTTACGAGGACAAAGAACCTCCGGCTCTGCTCTGGGTACATCTTTTCAACTCCACCATTCTTCCTGCACATATGCCTCAGAGACCTCGACCCTACGAAAACAGGATAAGAAAACTATTCGGGTCTCCCAAAGAGGAATCTAAAGATCTATGCTTGGAATATCATGTTTCACTCAAGTGAGAGAAGGAATCCGGAGTTCCGACCTCTGTCAATGATCTAGAATCAGGGTTGCTGTCTCCTTTGCCAAGGCGTCGAAAATCAGATGGGCTGGACACCTAACATGATTTAGAGGTGACAGCTGAACTAGAGCTGTTACCAACTGGATTCCATGGGACATCAAAAGAACACGTGGCCGCCCACCTACAAGATGGTCAGACTTCTTCGTCAAAACCCTGAACAAACGGTTTGAGGCTCTTCGTGTTTCTGGAGCAGACAGTCTCCATTGTGCTACACTAGCACGCGACACGGACTAATGGAGACGTTACTGGCATCCACTCGAGTAAATCAATGAGCAATGGGATGATAAGTGATACAAGTAACAAGTGATATATATGTTCAATAATTTGAGTTTGTTGTTAACCCAAATCTACATACTCTTCATTGAATTATCTTTGTCCCTCATCAATACAGTAGAGGGGCATCAAGGTCATGAGGCGTAATTCACTTTCCATCATCTGACATATGTAAGGCTTTACGGAGATTCTACCACTTGTCCTTGACACCAAAAACAGTTGCCCAGATCCATCTCCAAGGCCCACTCCCTTCTCAGTCAAGTCCGACTTGGCCTACACTATCCTAAATCCTACTCCAGCTGAATGCCCTAGCAATGCATCCACTTTGTGCTTCACCGATAACTCACATTGGAGTTTAGGGTTTCAACATATGAATTTTAAGGGCACAAAGATTCATTTCGAAGGAGAAGTATTAGTATGTTCTAGAAGTGTATCTTTGCTTTGCAAACATAATTGTCAAAAATTGCTGAGCCTCAAAGAAATTGTGAAGAACAGGGAAACCACAATGTAAGCCTGGGAATACCCTGTTGTGCCAAAAATAAGAACTATTTTTGGTTCAATCTCTTTGTTTTTTTCTAAGCCACACCAAGTGTTCTCAGGGTTTATTTCTGGCTCTGTGCTCAGGCATCACTCTTGGCAGTTCTCAGGGGACCACATGTAATGCCAGGGACCAAAGCAGAGTTGGCACAAGCAAGGCAAATTATTAACCCCTGCACTACCTGTCCATTCCAACAAGAGTATTTTATTTGATCATTTTATATTTTTTATTTTTAGCAAGGCAGTATGGTTTATAGTTATTCATAATTGAGTTTTAGGCATACAGTATTCCAACACCAATTCCCATCACCAGTGTCAGTTTCTCTCCACCTATGTCCAAAGTTTCCCTCCTGTCCTTAAGTCTGCCTCCTTGACAGGCAGACTTTTAAGTTTGGCTGCTGTAGTTGGATCGCATGCTTTAAATTATGTTAGTCTTGTGCTTCTCATTTATAGATATATCACAACTCTACACCTTCAGTGTGTCCAAGGCCCTTTCATCATGTCCCTGTTATCTCCCCCTGCCTCTTCTTACTCCCTTCACCCCAGTTTCTTTCTTTCTCTCTCCTAAGTTTTGTAACCTGGTTATCCTACCTTTCATACTTTGAAATCCCTTGTCCTGTTATTATTGTCCTTTGAAATCCATTGTCCTACCATAGATAATGAGGTTAGTTATTCGGTATTTATCTTTATTGAGTTACTAAAATTTACATTTTAGTAACTCAATAAAGTTACTAAAGTTCCATCTCCAGTTCCATCCAAATTGCAGTGAATTTCATGATTTCATCATTTCTTGCAATTGCATAGTATTCCATTGTGTATATATGCATCTTTCTACCCTCTGTCCTGGATACCTTGGTTGATTCCATATCCTAGCTATTTTCCTAAGTGTTGCAATGAATAATAGGTGTGGGTATGCCCTTTTGAATGAGTGTTTTTGTTTCCTGGGAGTAGATATCAAGAAGTGGAATTTTTGAGTCATATGTAATTCTATTGTTAATTTTGGGGGAAATTTTTATACTGGTTTTCATAGGGGTCGAACCAAACAATAGTTCTACCAGAAGGGGATGAGAGTTCTTTTGTCACTACACCCCTGCCAATACAGATTTTTCCCAGTTTTTTATTAATCAATATGTGTCATTCTAACTTGTCTGAGATAATATCTTGTTATCATCTTGATTTGGATTTTCCTGCTAATAAGTGATAATGAGTACTTTTTATGTACTACTGACATTTTGTCTTCTTCAGATAACTATCTACTTATTTTCCGTCCTTATTTTGAATAGGCTCTTTATTCCTGTTATTGATCTTTATAAATTTATTATATATCTTGGATATCAGACCTTTATCTGATGTATTGAGTGCATACATTCCATTCAGTTGGATGTATTTTATTTATATATTTTGTTATATCACTGCGATTTACCAAGTTGTTTATAATAGAGTTGTTTCAGGTATACAACTTTCCAACACTAATCCCACCACCAGTGTGCCCTTTCCTCCACCAATGTCCCCAGATTCCCTCCCACCATCAGCCTGTCCTTTTGGCAGACATCTAATAAATTTCTTTCATATTATTTGCTCTAACAAAACTCAAAAGAATGGCAAATGGAATTATCAGAAAATATACCAGTAAAAGCCAATAGGAATATTTTAAAAAATTGAGTCATTGCATGGACTGGACAGATAGCACAGTGGGTAGGGTGTTTGCCTTGCACGCAGCCGACCCAGGTTCGATTCCTCTGCCCCTCTCGGAGAGCCCGGCAAGCTAACCTGGCATAGTCAATATGCCAAAAACAGTAACAACAAGTCTCACAATGGAGTCGTTACTGGTGCCCGCTTGAACAAATCGATGAACAACGAACGGGGTGACAGTGATAGTGACAGTGAGTCATTACAAAAAGTATATCCCTACAGGGCCTGAGTTGCGGGTATTTGAGCATCAACATGAAAAATGAGTGGTTGAGAGAGACTGAATTAATATATTGAGGTCCAAAATTATGCACAAAGAGAAGTCAGGGTAAATAACATTCACTTGTCATTATGGAAGGTGACTATTTAACAAACTTCACATCTTGAACATTGACAACATAAAGTGAAAAGTAAAGCTTTTACTAGTTTTGCAAGTAGATGCTGAATGCTAGGTAATAAAATAATTATGATAAAACAATTCATTTTGATGAAAGTTCCACTTTATAAAAGAATAAAACACTTAAAAATAAACTCAACTAAAGAGATGAAAGATGTGCACATTGAAAACAATTGCACACTGAGAAGAGAAACTAAGCAAGATACAAATTAATTGAAAGATATATGTTCATAGATAAAAATTAGCATTATTAAAATGTCCATCTACCCCATACCATCTATAGATTGATTTTTATCTCTATCCAGTTATTTTTATCTTTACCCAAATTTCTATTTTATATTTTACTGAGAGAAAAATCATACAATTCATATAGAACTATTAAAGACCCTGATTAGCAAAAGAAATATTGAGGAAGAACAAATCCTGGAAGCATCACACTTCTTGATTTAAAGACATATTGCAAAACTGGGCTGGAGCGATAGCACAGCGGGTAGGGCGTTTGCCTTGCACACAGCTGACCTGGGTTCGATTCCTCTGCCCCTCTCGGAGAGCCTGGCAAGCTACCGAGAGTATCCCGCCCGCATGGCAGAACCTGGCAAGCTACTCGTAGTGTATTTGATATGCCAAAAACAGTAACAAGAAGTCTCACAATGGAGATGTTACTGATGCCGGCTCGATGAGCAATGGGATGACAGTGACAGTGACAGTGATTGCAAATCTGTAGTTATAAAAGTAAGTATTCTCTTGACATAAAAAGAGACTAGTGGATCAGAGTTGAGAGCACAAAAGTAAGTCATACATGAAAAATTAGCTAATCTTTCACAAGATCTTTGAGATATATCATTATTTATCATCAAGTTCAGTCTATTCAACAAACTATGTTCAGAAGATTAATATACATATATAAAAGAATGACAATGATGTATTACACCATATGTAAAAATGAACTACAAATAGATTTGAGATTTAAATACAAAACCTTGAACTGTCAAACTTCTAGAAGAAAGTATGGGGATACCTGTCATAGACCTTGGTAATGATTTTTAATATGGCATAAAACATAAATAAATGCATTGATCTATAGCCTGGAGCTATAGTAAAATACTTAGAGCATTTGCCTTGCATGAGAGCAACCTAGGTTTGATTTCTAGCACCCTACATGGTTGCCTTAGCCTGCCAGGAGTGATATGTGAGAGTGCTACAGTGCTACATATCTATAGCCTGGAGCTATAGTAAAACAGAGCATTTGACTTGCATGAGAGCAACCTAAGTTTGATCCCTAGCCCTACATGGTTGTCCTAGCCTGCCAGGAGGGATATGTGAGTATAGTCAGGTGTAAGCCCTGAGCACTTCCAGGTGTGGACCCCAAACAAAAGATAAGCTGAACTGCATAAGCAAAAGTAACCATCAAAAAAATGAAAAGAAAAACAACCATGGGAAAAGAGAATATATTTAAAATTCATACGTCACTTGGACTAGAGTGATAACACAGCGGGTAGGGCATTTGCCTTGCACACGGCCGACCCGGGTTTGATCCCTCTGTCCCTCTCAGAAGCCCGGCAAGCTACCGAGAATATCCCACCCCCACGGCAGAGCCTGGCAAGCTACCTATGGCATATTTCATATGCCAAAAACAGTAACAACAAGTGTCACAATGGAGACGTTACTGGTGCCCGCTCTAGCAAATCGATGAACAGCTGGACTACACTGCTACAGTGCTCTTACTTGTCATCCCATTGCTCATCGATTTGCTAGAGCGGTCTCAGTAACGTCTCCATTTGTCCTAGCCCTGAGATTTTAGAAGCCTCTCTACTCGTCCTTTCCAACAGTGCCGAATCGGAGGCTCTTTCAGTGTCAGGGGAGCTTGGTTTTATAGTCTCTGGATGTTAGCTGTTGATGGGATTACACGGCGCTGGGGCCAGTTTTTGGGTGTGATTGCCTAGCTACTGAAAAATGGGGGATCTGGGCGTAAGAGGCCCAGTCCCAATTCGAGCAGGCTTGGAGATATCAGCCTTGGGTCCTGCACACCTGGGTTCCTCTGCCGGTTCCTTCAGGTGTGAGGCTCATCCAAACGTATGGAGAGGGGCCTTGAGCATGGCTGTAGCTGGGTTCCGGAGGTCTTTGGCTGCTGGGGCTCTGATCGGGTTGGGGAAGGAAACTCAACGCACCCCTTCTTAGGGGCCCCGGTGAAGACAGCCAGCCTGTCTGGGTGGTGCCTGGAATTAAACTCCAGGGAGGCCTAGAATGCTTCCAAAGAGCTGTACTATCTACCTGACCCACTAGCTATTTAGTTTTAACTTAATAATGCACCTAGGTTTATAGCTTTGACATAAAAAAGGAATCTAGAGAAGTCATTAAATAAGTACCGCTTCATTTGAGAAGTAAAGATAAATGAGGTGTGCTGGAGCAGCAGTTCTGATGTCCAAATGGAAAACAATTTGCTGCTATGAGGATGGGTTGGTTAGAGTATTAGTGAAGTCAATCAAAAGGAGAATGTCAGAATGATCTCACATGAGAAATATAATGAAACATTAGACAACAGAACCAAAGAATATGATATCTGGTCTTCAGTAGGAAATATACCATTTGGGGGATGGTAAGAGGTAAGTGAACAGGGAAAGGAACACTACAATTGAAGTGGGAAGTATTTATCTGGGAGGAAGAAGACACTGAAAAGTTGCAAAGTGTTATGGATGAAGCCCTATCAGAAACTGTACTGTAAACCACAATGTCAAAAGTTACTTTTTTCCCTTAAAGTGCCTCTTATAGAGTCATGTGAGTAGGTAGGAGGGAAATGGGGGTTGGGGTTGGGGGGTTATGGGGGGCATTGGTGGAGGGAAGTGAGCACTGGTTAAGGGATTAGTGTGGAAATGTTGTATTTCTGAAACCCAGTCATGAATAATCTAGTAATTCTTGGTGAATTGATTAAAACTAGATACATTAAAAAAGAAAGAAAGCATTGGTTCACTCTGCCTAGAGTGATTCTCTGGCTCTTGGGTCATTTCCAGTGTTCAGAAGGATGAAAAGTTTTTAATGTTGATCTCCACTAAATAGTGGTTTGCTCAGATTATAATGTAGTATGAAATAAGGGCTCAGTACATGCTTTGAATGTCTAGATTCATAAATCTCTTTTTTTTTAAAAAATTAGACTTTATCTTAAGCTTCTGGAATAAAAATGAAGCTTGACTCCTGACCTAAGATACTTCAGGATAATAAAGAAAATGTCATTTTTAGCAGAGAAAGACAAATCTGTTTTATACAATGAAATGGTGCCTGCTGGAACTATAAAATAGTGTCAACAGAAATCCGTATCAGGTGATGGATTATAAATATGTGAACATACGTGTCTCAGCAGAGCCTCACTAAAAATAACATAAATATAACAACAGGATCAGGCTATCATCATTTTGATTTAGAAATAGATAATGGAGCCAATACTGGCGAGAGTCAGAAATTATGCTTCTGGAATGATGTAGTATATAATTCCCCACCATCACTTCAAATGTTTTCAAGATAAAAATATCTCACCTCAACGTGACCAAGACATTTTCGGGAGATACAGGAAACTGAGAGTCAAGCTAAAGAATAACCAGGCAAAGCAATTTTTAAAATTTTGAATGAGGGAACACTTGAAAATGCCCGATGTAAATGTCAGGGTCATGAAAATGACATGGCTTAGTTTTAAAAGGACTGTTCAGTCAGAGTGAGGAAGAGATGCACCAGGTGCTCTCTATCTCTCTCATATCACTGTCATCACTGTCATCCCGTTGCTTATCGATTTGCTCGAGCGGGCACCAGTAACATCTCCATTGTGAGACTAGTTGTTGCTGTTTTTGGCATATCAAATACGCCATGGGTAGCTTGCCAGGCTCTGCTGTGCGGGCAGAATACTCTTGGTAACTTGCCGGGCTCTTCGAGAGGGATGGAGGAATCGAACCCGGGTTGGCTGTGTGCAAGGCAAACGCCCTCCCTGCTGTGCTATCACTCCATACATTTCTCTCATATATGAAATATAAAGAAACAGGTGGGAAAAGTAGCCAATGGAAAAATATCCTGTGAGTTGGAATATAAAACTGAATTTTCTAAGGGGAAGGATTAGTTAGGATAGGGAGACCTTGAGACATTTGTGGAGGGACTCTTACATTATTGTGGTAAGCCTGGAGTTGGAACATATTATGCCTGAAACTCTACTATTAACAGTATTACAAACCACAATGCCTAAATAAAACTTAAAGAACAAATAAATTAAAGGATTTTTTCTTTGCAGTGATTAGTACAATAAGCATAGGATGCAATGATACACTTTTGAACTCTTAACTAAGAAACTTAGGAGGAAAGTGTGGAGTAAACTTGACAAATGGGCAGTGAGAAAGGAACTGGACACTTTGGCAATGGTTAAGGTACAGTAGCTTTGAAAATAAAAAAATAATTTAATACTATTATATCATTATGCCATTTATAATAAAATATAATTATAATAAATAACCAAAAGAGGTACAAGGTTTATAGTAATTCAATGCATTGTGTGATAATTAATTAGATCCTGGTTTAAATAAAGATAATTGAAGCAATTTGAATTGAGTACTCTGATAAAGAATTATTTATATGATCATTAAAAACTTTTGTAATGGGTTTTTGACTGGTATTTTGACTGTCAGAGCAATGTGCTTTCTTCATAGCGTTTACTCATTAATATTTTAGTGTTATGTACTATTATATATTTATTTTAAAATTTTTGATATATTTAATTGCTTTAAAATAACCTATTCAGTGGAGGAATAGAACACGTAACTGTTCATTAAAATAAATATATCTCTTAGTGAAATTGACATAATGTTTGATTGCTGTCATTAAAGACATTTGATATAATGTGTCCCTCTTCCCAGGTCCAAATAAAGCCTATTGAACAAAGAACACACTCATTTATTAGGTCATCTGGTAATCCAAGCTCAGAGTCATACAGAAAAACAAAGAGTCTGGACCTGCCTTAAAACTATTAATAGTGCATCTTCAAAGCAGAACTGAGAAAGGACAGAAGGAACCTAGGAATAATAGTGGAAGAATACTGCCATGTTGGCAGTGGTTTTGGTTCAGTATTAATATTATACACCTAAAGTATAAACATTTGACACCAATGTAAGACATATACCAGAGTAAGAACAATAATATATAGTAAAAAATTAAAATGTATAGAAAAATATGCATTAAAGTCATCACTGACTTCCTTTGATGAATGGGGAAAATGAGATGGGAAATATTAATTGTTTCCTTTTATAGAAAAACTTTTTTTCAGAGTAAATGAGCTTGGAAGATGAGACAATGTCTCCCTCTAATCAGAGGAAAAATGACCAGATTTCCCATCAATCTGCTTACAATATCAGAATGTTTTTAAGTTTGATGTTCCTTAGCTGTGATATTAATCTACTGTATGAAATAATCAATTGGCTGTTCTACATCATCTACATAGGACAAGAGAAAACAATGGTAACTTCAAGTTCATGCTAACTGCTATACCAGAAATAATTAGTCATTTAAGTCTATTTTGACAATTGTCTTGCCTCCTTACTTAATCTATAAAACAGTATCATTCTTTTTTAAAAAAATTTATTTATTTTTAATTAGTGAATCACCGTGAGGGTACAGTTACAGATTTATACATTTTTGTGCTCATGCTTCCCCCATAAAAACAGTATCATTTTTAATAACTGTAGTAGTCTTTCTTGACCATTTGAACTTGTTATATTGTCACATAGGATATGTACGTTTTTAAGTTGGGACCACACCTAGAAATGCTGGGACTCCGGTCACTTCTGATAGTGCTACACTTAAAGGGCAGGCAGTGTTTGGCTGGTGATGCTTGGGGTTGGGTGGAAGTGGCACTAAGTCCATAACGAGCATCAAGCCCAGCTTTGTTCTGAAGCCACCAGGGTTTTGTCTAGTATGAAAAGGTAGAGGCAACACCAGGGATCAAACTCAGGTCACTGTGCTTCCCAGGCATGTGTCTTACCACTTGAGCTATCTTCCAGGACTAAAAATATATTTCATAATGTAACTTCTGATAAATAAAACTTGAAAATCTAGAAAATAACAAAATTTTGGTGATTTTAGGTCTTTTTCGAAAAAATCAAGCGGGTCCTATTGTTTGATTAATAAAGCTTTTATCTCTCATTGGTTGTTCCCAATAAAAGAACTTTATAATCAGCATTTGACTGGAGTGTTTCACTCAAATTAATCCACATACCTGTTTTTTAATTCAATCAATCTTTACATTAACATTTAAATGCCAATTTATTTTGGGTACAGAAGGCTGTATTTAATTTCTCCTAAAGGCATGAACGTTGTTTATTATCATTGACGTTTGTATTGCTATTTCCCTTTAAAGCTAGATACCAACTGAGACTTAAACCTGAAAGCTTTGTAACTTTCCACATGGTGAATCAATAAAAGAATTAAAAAAAAATTTAAAAAATAAAGTCTAAAGACAAAGCAAAAAAAAAGCTAGATAGCAAATTAATTTAGTTATAGAAATATTTTAAAACTTCCAGTTTTCTAAAGGTAATTAATTGTAGAAATACTGAATATTACCATTTTTTCAAATTTTCTTACAATAATATGTTTTTCTTCCTTGGCTTATTGAAAGGCAAAAGAAGGTTGGGCAACAAAAGCAACCGGTGTTGGCGAGGATGTGGGGAGAAAGGCAGGGGGAGGGTGGGAAAGGGCGGGTATACTGGGGATATTGGTGGTGGGGAATGTGCACTGGTGGAGGGATGGATATTTGATCATTGTGAGGTTGTAACCCAAACATGAAAGCTTGTAACTATCTCATGGTGATTCAATAAAATTTAAAAAATATGCTCGTTAAAAAGGCAGATGCTAAGATTAGTGAGAGAAAGGAAGCTGAGGGCATTGGTGGAGGGAAGGTGACACATGTAGTTGAACCTGTTTTAAACATTATATGTCTGAAAGTCTATTTAGGACACACTTACAAATCATGTGCCTAAATAAAACACTTATTTTTAAAAAGACAGAATTGCTGGCTAGATCAGGAAACAAAATTTAGCATTTTGCTACTTATAGTAACCACAGTTGGGGCCAGAGCGATACTACAGTAGGTACGGCATTTGCCTTGCACATGACCAACCCGGGTTCAACCCCTGGCATCCCATATGGTCCCACAAGAACCACCAGGATTAATTCCAGAATGCAGATCCAGGAGTAATCCCTGAGCATCGCTGGGTGTGACCCAAAAAGAAAAAAATTAAAATCTAAAAAAATCACACTTGATATCAAACAATGAACACATCTCAAAGTGAAAGAATGAAAGTCATACAATTAGTCAAATGCATCTCTCCACCATAGACGTTGCTTGCTCCATGTTCTATCCCCAAGCCCACTGAAGTGACATTTTTCCCAGTGAATGTCAGTTCTTATCTTCTTTCTTTTCATTGTCTTTGTGTATTTGCTATTCCACAATTATGTTTCTTTATTTGCTATATATGAGAGTGATCATTCTGTGTCAGTCTCTCTTCCTCTGACTAACTTCACTCAGCATGATACTCTTCAAGTCCCTTCTTGTAGCAGCAAATTTCACTGTACTATCTATCTATCTATCTATCTATCTATCTATCTATCTATCTATCTATCTATCTATCTATCTGTCTATCTCTAGTAGTAGGAAATTTAAATACAATAATTTTCTCATTGAATGGGTCAATGAGACAGAAATTTTGTAAGTTAACAGGAGTCCTAAAATGGATAAACATGGAGAGTATCATGCTAAGTGAAATGAGTCAGAAAGAGAGTGACAGACATAGAGGGACTGCACTCATTTGTGGAGTGTAGGGTAGCATCACATGAGGCTGACACCCAAGGACGGTAGACACAAGGGCCAGGGGGATTGCTCCATAGCTGGAAGACTGCTTCATGAGCAGAGGGGAGAAGGCAGATGGAATAGAGAAGGGATCACTAAGAAAATGATGGCTGGAGGAACCAGTTGGGATGGGAGATGCATGCCGAAAGTAGAAAATGGACCAAACATGATGACCTCTCAGTGTCTGTGTTGCAAGCTATAATGCCCAAAAGTAGAGAGAGAGTATGGGGAATACTGTCTGCCATAGAGGCAGGGGGATGGTGGGAAAGAGGGGCTATACCCTGGATACTGGTGGTGGGGAATGTGCACTGGTGGAGGCATGGGTGTTTGATCATTGTGAGATTGTAACCCAAACATGAAAGCTTGTAACTATCTCACTGTGATTCAATAAAATTTTTAAAAAAGGAAATTTCCCCATCTTCATTCTGTGATTAATTTCTACATTGAAAGGGTTTGTGGTCTGAGGAGGCAATTAACATGTTTATAATTTTATGTATGTTTGAGTGTGCCATAATATGTGATCCTTCCTGGAGAATATTCTATGTGCATTAGAGAAGAATATGGATTCTTGTTTTGGGAGATGTATAGCCCTGCATATGTCCGACAATCCCAGTTCTTTCAGCTCTTGTCTCTTTATTGGTATTCTGTCTACTTGATCTGTATAGTGGGGAAATTAGTGTGTTGAAGTCTCTCACTACTATTGCATTTCTGCCAATGTGTTTCTATAGGTTTGTAAACGGAAACATTATCAACTTAGCTGAAGCTTCATTTGGTGCATAAATGTTGACAGTATTTCTTGGTATATCCCCTTGACCAGTAAGTAGTGTCCATCATTTTCTCCAGTTATTGTCTTCATATTGAATGGATTTGGTATGATATAAGTATGGCTTCCCAGCTTTTTGTCTTCCATTGACTTGTATGATTGTTTTCCATCCTTTCACTTTAAGTTTGTATTTATCCTGAAAGTGTAGGAGTGTTTTCTGTAGGCAGCAAATGTATGGATTTTTTCCTGTTCCATCCAGATACTCTATGCCTTTTTATAGAGAATTTTAGTCTATCGACATTCAGAGATATTATTGACATAAAGGGCTGTATTGCCATTTTTGTGTATGTGTGTGACCCAGTTAATTTTTTTGTAAGAGTCTATTTTTAAAAGAAGTGTCCTTTCAGTGGTTTTGGCAGAATTTGTTAGCTGTTTCAAATGCTGCCAGTTCTTGTTTGTCTGAAAAGGTTCTTATCCCTCCTCCAAATATAAGTAACTTTGCGTGGCTGCATGGCAGTAGACTTTTGCCTGGAAGGTTTTTTTTTGTCAGTACTTTTTTGTCAGTGGATATGTCATTCCACTCTTCCCTGTTTGAAAGATGTCATATAGAAGGTATGTTGCAATTCTTATCTTGTATCCCTTATATTTGAGCGTTTTTTTTTTGCTGCTTTAGTCTTTCATTATATTTTTATTTTACCAGTTTGATTACTTTGTCTTGGCATTCTTTTGTTTGACTCTATTTTGTTTGGTACTTTGGGCCTCTTGAATATTTATTTGCAGGAGCCTCTCTTAAGTTATCAAGACAGTTCTCCGTTGTTATTTCTTTGACCAGCTGTTCTTCTATTTTTCCTTTTTTTTTCCTTCTGGTACTCCTATGATTTGAAAATGATTTATCTTGCTGTTGTATATCAAATACCTCACACTTCTTCCATTAATTTACCTCTTTTTTCACTGTGTTATTGGTGATGGCTAGTATTTTTTGTCAATATCATTGATATAGTTCTCTATATCATGTTGAATTCTGTTACTATGAATTGATTTTGTATTTTTTAAACTCCTTCGATTGCATTTGTATGGACTCTGATACCCTGTATCCTTTCATGTTTAAGTTGATTAAATTTTTCCTTCAGTAATTGTTTTAGTTCCATGGGCATTATATGGAGCATTTAATTTAGTTCCTCATAGATGAGGCTTGAGGGTTTATTTGTGTTTTGTGTTATTTGTGTTATCAGTGTCTTGCCAAGACTTCTCTCCCAGTCTGTCATAGCAGGTGATTTTTTGTATTACTTTCATTATGAAAGATTTCTAGATGTTATGATTTGAGTTTCAGATGTCAGATATCTGAAGTCTGATCTAATTTGTCACCTTTTAGCAAGTAGTACTTACTATATTAGTCTAACAATGTATGTGCCCTTATGCTGTTGCATCACAACATAAGGTGTTGTGATGTCTAATATATCTAATATATCTGCTTGTAGAGAAGGGTTAAAACATATATTTGAGGAAATTCCTAAGACCCAATAGCCCTTGAAATTGGTGGTGATGAAGGGCTGGCATTGTCATGCAGAAGCTTTAGTACCTGCACAATTTTGAATTTGAGAGGGGCTTGGGAGTATTTACATCAGTCCTATAGACCAAGGAAGAAGCTGTAAATGGTGCAGGAATCATGTTGTGGGATGGGGGCTGGGTCCCTTGATGCACCTAGGTGACAAAAGAGGCCAGTGTCAGTTCTTTGGGCCATTCTGGGTGTAATCTGGGTTTGAGAGGGATTTTGGATAGGCTTCCTTGGTCCTCGGAACCAAGGAGGAAGTCTCAGTCTGATATCAAGTATCTTGTCAGACCGCAGTGCTGTGGTGTTAGAAATTGATCATACAAATAAAGTGAGGTAAAATGCAAACATTTGGATATGCAATAATGTGCTGTTATATAACTATTAGATCAAAGGGGAAAAAGTAAAAAAGATTCCTTGAAACAAATGAGACCGAAAATACAAACTATCAAAAAGTAAATGGAAAGCAATAGCGATACTAATGCAAACATTCATAGCAATACAGGCCCATATCTGAAAAGAAGAAAATGTTCAAATTAATGGCCTTTCCACATTACTCCAGAAAGGTGAAAAAGAACAACACACAAAAATCAAAGTAAATAGAAGAAAAGGAATTATAGAAATTATAGCAGAAATTAATTACAGAAACCAAGAAAGCAATATAATGGGTCAATGAAAGCAGTGGTTCTTAAAAAAACTAAACAAGATTGACAGTTCCTTAGCTAAATAATGAGGAAAAGTGATGAAAAACCAAAATTAATCAGATCAGCTATAAAAAGAAGAAATAACAACAGACACCTCAGAAATAAAAAATGTTGCAGATAGGATATCAACAAATCTATTCCACTAAGCTGGAAAACACAGACGAAATCCTTGGAAATACTAACCTCCACTGATTAAATGAGGACAAATAAAAGCCTTTCTAGACAAATTTCAAGCAAAAAAACCAAAATGGGCATTAGAAATCTTCTGAAGAGTAAAAAGTCAGATACACATGGGTTCACTAGTGAGTTTTTCCACACTTTTAAAGAAGATACACACCCTATAATCCACACACTCTTCCAAAATAGTATAAGAAATGGGAATACTTCCCTGAAGCTTATGTGAAGCAAATTTTAACTTAATACCCCAGATACATGTTACTTAAAAAGAAAACTAGAGACCGATATCCATGATGAACATTCTCACAAAAATCCTCAAAAGAATCTTAACAATTCAAACCCAATAACAGATCAAAAGGTTCATGCATCATGATCAAATGGGTTTCATCCAAAAAATGAAAGAAAAGTTCAATATGCACAAATCAATTAATATGATATACCATAGCAATAAAAAGAGAGATAATAAATTTGATCCTATCAATAAATGTTAAGATAGCTTTTAACAAAATACAGCATCCATTTATGAAAGAAAAAGTTATAACAAACCTACAGGAATATCATACTCAATGATGAAGTTAAAGAAAGCCTTCCCTCTAAGATCAGGAACAATGCAAGTGTGTCTACTTTCACCACTACTATTTAACACAGTCTCAAAAATTCTTGCCTCAATAAGGAAAAAGAAAATGAATATTTTTATTATTTAAATTTATTTATTTTTTAATTAGTGAGTCACAGTGAGGGTACAGTTACAGATTCACACATTTTCGTGCTTGTTTTCCCCTCATGTAATGTTTGAGAATCCATCCCTCCACCAGTGTCCATTCTCCACTACCAATGAACCCAGTATCCCTCCTACACCCCCAACCCCGTCCCCCCCTACCCCATTCCAATTTGATATCTCTCTTTCCTTTTGGGTGTTGTGGTTTGCAATAGGGTTATTGAGTGGTCATCCTGTTCAGTCTCTAGTCTACTTTCAGCACGCATCTCCCTTCCCGCGCAGGATTTCCAATCACATATTATTTGGTGTTCCCTTCTCTATCTGGGATGACTTTCCCCCAGCGTGTGAGGCCAGCTTCCAAGCTATAGAGCCAACCTCCTGGTATTATATACTACTATTCTTGGGTAATAGTCTCCTACTCTGTTGTTTTATATTCCACAGATGAGTGCAATCTTTCTATACCTGTCCCTCTCTTTCTGGCTAATTTCACTTAGCATGATACTTTCCATGTTGATCCACTTATATGCAAAGTTCATGACTTCATCCTTTCTAACAGCTGCATAGTATTCCATTGTATAGATGTACCAGAGTTTCTTTAACCAGTCATCTGTTCTCGGGCACTCGGGTTTTTTCCAGATTCTGGCTATTGTAAACAGTACTGCGATGAACATATAAGTGCAGATGTCATTTCGACTATACTTTTTTGTTTCTATAGGATATATTCCCAGAAGTGGTACTGCTGGATCAAATGGAAGCTCAATTTCTAATTTTTTAAGAAGCGTCCATATTGTTTTCCAAAGGTGCTGGACCAGTTGGCATTCCCACCAGCAGTGTAGAAGGGTCCTTTTCTCCCCACATCCTCTCCAACAGCGGTTGCTTTTGTTCTTTTGGATGTGTGCCATTCTTTGTGGTGTGAGGTGGTATCTCATGGTTATTTTGATTTGCATCTCCCTGATGATTAGTGATGCAGAGCATTTTTTCATGTGCCTTTTGGCCATTCGTATCTCTTCCTTGGAAAAGTTTCTGTTCATTTCTTCGGCCCATTTAAAAGGAAAATAATTTAAAGGGGCCCAAATTGTAAAATAAGTCAAACTATCACTATTTACTTATGATATGATAATATATAAGGGGACTCAAGAAATCCACTAAAATCTCTTAAAACTAACAAACAATGCAAATGCCCTTCCTGCGGTACTATCACTCTAGCCCTATAAAAAGCTCTTATTACAAAAGAACATTGCAACTTAATGTGGTGATTGAACTATATTTATTGAAGTGATTGTTTTTGTAATATATCATATTATCATCATATTGTTGAAATTGGATTTATCTATCATTGTTTTTATATTATATATCATATATAATATAATTTGCAGTTCCCATTGCCTAAATAAACTAAATTCGTTTTACCTAGGGGGCTATTTTGACCTTTTGGTTTTTATTAGGAGGATGTTTCTCACATTCAATAAGTGTTTAATGTATAAGTCTCTACATACCCAATATCAAAGTTCTCTTGTCAAATGATTCGTATCTTAAGGACATCCTCTACTTATTTCTCCCATACCTCTCTTCCCTTTCTCTTTGCTAACTACAATTTTCAAAAAATCTAGCAGTGATATTTTTGTGTACTTGATTTAGTTATCTATGCTCCATATATGAATAAAAGGACTCAGCAATTATTAATTATGATTATTAATATTCTATTATTTATTTTTCCTTATGTTAAACTAAGAAATATTTCCTGGCCCTATTTAAGGAATATTTGCCTCCATTTTTATTCTTTTATAGTAGTGTATCTCAAATTTCTGTCTAATAAACACTTTGACTTCATTTTGTAAATAATGTATACTAGGGGTTCAAATTCATTCTTAAACACTTGGCTTATCCCAATATAATTTATGGAAAAGATGACATGTTCTTATAAAATAGTTTTGATAGGCTTGTTGAAAATTAATTAATAATAAATGTAATATTTGATTTGTGAACTCAATCTATCCCATTGATTTATGTTTCTTTCTTTTTTCTTTTTTTCTAGTACTCTTAACTAGTACACACTACTGCCTTTATATATTATGTGAGACCTGCTTGTATATTTGTGGCACCAGACAAAATAGATTGGCAGTGCAATAGCAAAACACTTTTTCCAGTATTTCAACAAATTAAGGTGTATGTGCATGTGGAAGTTACAGCTTCTGAATAAAATTCTGAATAAAATTTCTTTACTCAAGCGTACTAATAAAGGTGTGGTATAGCTATGAGTCGCAAATCCATCACAAGCTTCTATTTTGATTGCAATATGATGTCATTAGAGTTGATCACTGTGTTTGAGTACACTTCTGATGAGCTCTTGAAGGTCGAGGAGAACTCCTTTAATTTCTTACATAATGCTATCCTGCACAATAACTCCATTTTCTCTGCCCACCATACAACTGCAGTTTTTGGCAAACATATCACACCAGTTTAAAGACATTAATCCAAATGCCAAGCATCTAGGGCTCGTACCTCAATGGCTGCAAAACAAAAGCTTCTTTCTAGCTTTTGTGGGTGGGGATGGAGGAAGAGAGGAGTTTTTGACTCATCCTAAGAAATGTGTTTGTCATATACAACTAGTGATGGACTTCAAGTGCTCTTGCTTTTCCTTATGTGAATGCCCAGCATTAGTAAAATCATTTATTGCATTATATTTTCCATTTTATTTCTGTAATGGTATTATTTTGGGGGACCCAAACCAGTTATTTTCAGGGATTACTCTGGTACTATGCTCAGGGATAACTCCTGGAGGGACTTGAGGGACCTTATGAGATGCTGGGGATAAAACCTGGGTTGACTGCATGCAGGTAACACCTTACTTGCTCTATTAGTTTCCTGGCCTTCTTTTTCTATTTTAATTGTTTCAACAAGGACTTCCAAAACTATATTGAGCAGTTATGGTAATAGTGGACATTCTTGCCATGCACTTGATCTTAGAAGATAGGCTTTCTTTCAGTTATTTGCCATTATGATGTCCTGTGGGTTTGTTGTAAATGGCTGTCACTACTGAGAAACATCTATCTCAGTTTTATTGGGTATTTGAATCATAAATGGAATGAGGTAAAATATTTTACCTTGGCTTTTGATGATATGGTGCACTATGTAATTGATTAATGCATATTATACCATTTTTCATACCTGGGATGAATCCTACTTGATTACAATTTATGATCCTTTTGATATGTTGTTAGATTCAATTTGCTAACGTTTTGTTGAGGATTTTTGTATCAATGTTCATTAGGACTATTACTCTTTTTAGTGAGTTTTTGAAATAACATCTAGGTATGATTTGGTACAAGGGTTGGCCTCATAGAAACTTTTAGATGGAATTCCTTTTTCTTTTGTTTCAGAAGTACTTAAGTATAGGCAGTATTTCTTTGAAGGTTTGGTAGAAATCACTAAGAAATCCATCTCACAAGCCCTTCTGTTCTTGGGTGATTTGTAGTTACTTTTTAAATTTTCTTAGTTGGAATTGGTCTGTTGAGGTTTTCTACTTTATGCTGCTTTAGTCTTGGAAGGACTAAATGTTCCTAACAATTCATCCATTTCATATGGTTTAGGACGATATGGGTTTGCCCTTCCTCCTTAGCAGCAGGGAGCTTGGGTTTGTTGATTACTCCCCCAACCTGTCAATTACCTTTGTCTCCTGATCGGAATTTGTTAACTTGTAAATATTGTTTTTCTCTTCTCCTTAATGTCCTTGCATGGTTAGTTACTTCAGAGCAATTACTTTTTTTTTTTTTGCTTTTTGGGTCACACCTGGCGATGCACAGGGGTTACTCCTGGCTCTGCACTCAGGAATTACCCCTGGCCGTTCTCAGGGGACCATATGGGATGCTGGGATTTGAACCCGGGTCGGCCGCGTGCAAGGCAAATGCCCTACCCGCTGTGCTATCTCTCCAGCCCCAGCAATTACTTTTTGTATGGATACAGTAAGACAGTTAAAAAGACATGTTTTTATAACTTGGGAGTTAATTGACTCCAGATAATATTACCTCCTGGACATCTGCTCTCTCGACTTAAGCCTGGACTTAAGCCTCAGTTGCCCTTCCTTCCTAGATCCCCAAAAGCAGGGGCCTGACGAGGGACTGGATGGACCCAGGGCAAGCTGTGAGCTACCCTGGCATTGAAATGGGCCCAGCCAAAGTGTCATCATACTTAACTATAAGTTAAGAGCATGGTCATGGACAAATTCTGTCATGATCCAAAAAGTAATAACTAGATTAGGACCCTGCTAGGCTTAGGATCGATTAATCCAGCCTGAGCACTATAGTCCAAGTCTGTGGTGAGATGTCCCCAGGAGAGGCGCCCTACAAGCCTAAATGTGTCTATTACTGTGTCCATACAGAATGGCTAATATTAGGAAGTAGAATTAAGTTGTTAATTAAGTTACTGGTCTAAGGGGAGGAGAAAAACACATTAAGTGCTGTTTTGCCCTCCTGGGCTGCAGGTGGTCAGGAAGGCTTGATAAACATGTCAATTGCACTTCCCAGGGGAGGTGTGGATTGGGAGGCATCGTTAGAGAAGAGGTGGTTTAGGTGGTGGCTGCAGCCAAAGTTGGAATGGGAGAGAGGGTTGGAGAGAAGAAGAGAAGAGGTGGTTGAGAGGTTTGCTGCAGACTGAGCTGGGTGCCGGAGAGTGAGAGTTGCGACCAGAGTTGGAGTGGGTATTGTGGAATGAGTTAGAGAGAGAGTTTAGGAGAGACAAGAGATGGAATAAACGGCAACTGATCACCAACCAGCTTGGCCTTTGTTCCTCCTTCATCTGCCCATTGCAACGGCTGTCCTGGATGGGGAAGCAGTTTGAGAGCAATGAACGCGGGTGGTGAGAGAGAGCCGCCTAGAGAGTCCTCAAACATCCGTTAATGTGTAATCCCGGGGCTGGAGGGATAGCACAGCAGGTAGGGCATTTGCCTTGCATGCGGCCGACCCGGGTTCGATTCCCAGCATCCCATATGGTCCCCTGAGCACCGCTAGGAGTAGTTCCTGAGTGCATGAGTCAGGAGTAACCCCCTGTGCAACGCTGGGTGTGACCCAAAAAGCAAAAAAAGAGGGGAAGTCGCGGGCTGGTGCTGGCACCGGCTCCGGCCCGCGCTCCGCCGGGATTCGAACCGGGTGGCCATACGTTGGCACAGCCTCTCTGCTGCTGTACGCCCAACAGCCAGAGCCAGATGGATGACTTCTGAACCCAGCAAGTGCTCCCAGCCATGTCCCCGGACCGTGAGCTAAGCTTTTGCCCCGCGTCGGCTAAGGGGGGAAATATCCTCCCTCCTTGGTTCTCGTCCCTCTGGGAGAAGCGGCACGGCGTACGCCATCTTATGGACGTTTAACCAGGTATGAACTTTTGGCGCGGAAAGGAAAAAAAATGTGTTTTGAACTTGAACAGCGGGACACTTGGGAAGTCGCGGGCTGGGGCTGGCACCGGCTCCGGCCCGCGCTCCGCCGGGATTCGAACCGGGTGGCCATGCATTGGCACGGCCGCTCTGCTGCTGTATACCCAACATCCGGAGCCAGATGGATGACTTCTGAACCCAGCAAGTGCTCCCAGCCATGTCCCCAGAACAGCAATGCACTGGGACTGGGAGCTGTGCTATGTGATTTCTGGCAGAATTTTCCCTGGACTTTATACAGAAATCCAAAACCGCGCGGACTGAACATTTATAATTGTCAGCAATGTGAAACGGTTCCTTTTGAACAGGCCTGGCTTGAGGGGAAACTCCAAATAATAACAGTAAGTTTTTGTTGAAATATTGAAGGTTATTAATGTAGCAGCCACCTCTCTGGACTGTGAACTAAGCAAAAGCCCCACGCTGGCCGACGCGGCGTGGCGTACACCATACTATGAGGCGCGGGAAGGGGGATGAGGGGGAAAAAGAAAAAAAAAGGGGAAAAGGAAAAAGGGAAAAAAAAAGAGAGAGTTATGTACTTGTAGCAGTGGGGCTACATATTTTCTTCATTTCCAGCAATGGAAAACTAATTATCAAATGCTTCCTTGGTAGTAGGTCTGTCTCTCTTGGGTATAAACTCCAACAACTATCGTGAGTTTTATAGTGAAATATGGAATGTAATCAAGGTAAAGAAAAAATGAAGTGAAATTCATTAGTAATACAGTAGGGGGTAGGGGGTGGGGCGGGGGTATATTTGGGTTTTTGGTGGTGGAATATGGGCACTGGTGAAGGGAGGGGTGTTTGAATATTGTATAACTGAGACATAAACCTGAGAACTTTGTAACTTTCCACATGGTCATTTAATAAAAAGTTGAATAAAAAAAAACAAACAAAAACAAAAAGCAAAAAAAGATGTGTAATCCCTCATAGTGTCACCCAAGTTGAGGAGTTTACACAGGTCCTCGTTAAGGGGTTTACACACTATGGGCTCTTCACTTTGGTGGCATAAAAATTTTTATTATAACATTTTGTGTTTCTGAGTTACCTATTGTAATTTCTCCCCTTCATCCCTAATCCAAGTTATTTGGGTTTCTCTGTTTTTCCTCATGTAAACTAAGGGATTGTCAATATTGTTCAACATTTTGAAGATCAGCTCCTGGTTTCATTTATCCTTTGTGTAGTTTTCTTGATTTCTTTATCATTAATAAAATATTTTCCTATTTCATTGTATGTAGAAATGCAACAGGGATTATTTTGATTTGTTTGTCTTGGTAACACCGTAAGATGCTCAGGACAACATATTGGTAGGATTACCCAGGGCTCCATCCTGCAAAGAATGCATTATAGCACTTTAAGCCACCTCTGTGATCCAATAACTAAAACATATTTTATATATTTATTTTGAAACATGACACTTTATTTTATTTATTAATTTATTCTTAGACTTATAACACTTTCAATAGTTTAAACAATTTTGTTATGGGGCCACTCTTGGCAGTGTTCAGAGTTTACCCCTCGTCTGCACTCAGTGACCAATCTTAGTGGGTCTTAAGGACTATATGGGATGCAAGGGATTGAACCGGAATTGGTCATGTGTAAAGCAAACATTCTACCCCTATAATATTTTCCTAGTCCCAATAGTTTAAATAAATAAATTTGGGGCCTGAGCAATAGTACGGTGGATAGCGCTTTTGCCTTGCACGTAGCCGACCCGGGTTCAGTCCCCGGCATCCCATATGGTCCCCCAAGCACGACCAGGAGTAATTCCTGAGTGCAGTGCCAGAAGTAACCCCTGAGCATCCCTGGGTGTGACTCAAAAGGCAAAAAATATTTAAATAAGTAAATAAATAAACTTAAATGGGGTAAATATCTTTTACTGGACTCTTTAAGGTTTGCTCATTACACTATCATGATATCTGCAAATAGTGATTGTTCAACTTCTTTTCAAAATTTTTAACATTTTTTTCTTTTTCTAACCTAATTATGACTAGACATTTAGATCTCATACTGAAGAATGGTGAAGAGAGCCTTAGATACATTAGCAGGAGATGGTAGTTTAATTCTTCCTGGTAGTTTAATTCTTAGTACTGCTTTTCTGTGTCTCATATGGTCTGATAATTTTGCATCTTAATTCTCATGTCTCTATGAATTATTTTATCTTTAATCCAGTAATTATTTAACATTAAGTTTCAAAATGATTGGGTTTTCCCAGTTTTTATTTAAAAAATTGTGGGGCTAACCATGGTGGTAATCAAGGCTTACTTCTGTCTCACGGTGAGTGCTTTACCCTCTGTACCAACTTTCCAGCACCCCACCCCAGCGTTTAGTTTTTGATTGATTTCTAGTATTATTACCTTTTACATGAAAAGTATTTTATTTGATTTCAATATTTTGTCTTTCTTGACACTTTCGTTGTTTCTGTCTTTTAGAATGTTTCGCATTATTATGGATTTGTCTGCAAATATTTACTATCTATTCCACATCCTCATTTAAAGCTGTTGCTTATTTGCTGATTTTCTGTGTGGTTGATTTGTCCATCAATGAGAGTGAAGTTCAAAGACCATACTAACTATTATGCTACTGTCCATAGACTCTTCAAATATGTTAATGAATGATTTACATATTTTGTTGCACCTTTATTTGGCTTATATATATTAATGAATGCTATACCTTCTTGATATATTGATCCCTTAATCATTATACAATACCAATATCTGTTATTTATTTTTAGTTTAAATATATATTTCAACTGATGAGTATGGTGATCTTTGCTCTTTAGGCTACCATTTTTGGGGGATTTTTTATTTTTTTTATTTTATTTTTTATTTATTTATTTATTTATTTATTTAATTTTTTTTTAATTTTTTTTTTATTGAATCACCAAGTGGAGGGTTACAAAGTTCTCAGGATTATGTCAGTTATACAATATTCAAACACCCTTCCCTTTACCAGTGCCCATCTTCCATCACCAACCCCCCCAGTATATCTGCCGCCCCCTCCCACCTCCCTAGTCCCCACCCTTGTATGTGATAAGTTTCACTTCATTCACGCTTATCTCGATTACATTCCATGTTTCAACAAACAACTCACTACCGTTGCTGGGGTTTCCCCCCAAAAAGAAAAAGACAGTCCTATTGCCAATGAGGCATTTGATAGTTCTCCATTACTAAGAATATAGAGATATTAAGTCCTGCTGTTTGTTACATAACTTTTCTTTTTCCCCCTTGCCCCGCGCCACCGAGTTCACGCCTGTTTAGTAATCGCCACGCTGTCTGACAAAGGGACAAAAAACCGAAGAGGATGGTTATTTCCCGTCATCAGCCGGCGTGGGGCTCTGGCTTAGTTGATAGTCTAGTAGAGTGTCTGCAAGCAGTTTCTGGAACCAAAGGTCTTGCGCTGATATCGGCTCCGGCTCGAGATACCACCAGCGTTCCGCTGGTCCATGTACCTAATTTTTCCCCTTATTTCCCATTCCCACGCCACCAGGTCTGTTTGCTTAATGGACATCACACTATGTTTGACACCACACCACGTTTCTTCCCGAGAAAGAAGGATATTTCTTCTCAGCCGGCGTGGGGATATAGCTTAGTTCAGTCAGAGAGATGGCTACCATTTTGATTGCCTTCAATATTTCAACAAAATACTTACTATTCTTGTTAGGATCACCCACAAAAGTCCGACCCATTAAGAAGGAACCATTACATATTGCTGATACTAAGATGACATTAACCGGCCGCGCGGTTTTGGGTTTCTGTCTAAAGTCCAGGGAAAAAGTTGAAGGAGAGAGAGAGAGATTTCCGCACGGGGGACCTGGCGGAAACTCTCAAGTCACATACTGCAGGTTGCTGGTGGGCTGCTGGTGTCCCAAGCAGCTTCCTCCTCTTCGTCAGTCATTCTGGGGGTGCGGGCGCGGAGAAATGGGAAAGCCCACGTGGCTGCACTCTCTTTAAGTGTCCGATGTGGGCGGAGACCGGTACTTCCCCGCCCTCGATCCCCCGCCAGCCGCGCCGCGCGTTTGGGTGCGTCTCTCCGTTTTGTGCTCAGAGAAGTGGGGTAGATGCTGTGCTGTGCCCCAGAGAAGTTGAGGGAAAGAGAGAGAGATTAAAGAAAAAAAAAAAAGAGAAACGCCGGTCCCCCGCTCGGGGGACCTGGCGGAAACTCTCAAGTCACATACTGCAGGTTGCTGGTGGGCTGCTGGTGTCCCAAGCAGCTGCCTCCTCTTCGTCAGTCATTCTGGGGGTGCGGGCGCGGAGAAAATTTTTGGGGGATTTTTTAAAAAACCCGAATCCCAGTGAGAAACACAGTTACAAAGATTTTCATGATTGGGTTTTAGTCATATGATGTTCCAATCACCATCAATTCACCAGTGCACATTTCCAACCACCAATGTCCCCAGTTTCCCTTCAGACCACACCCCCGCCTGCCTCTATGGAAAACACTATTCTGCTCCCTCACTCTTACTTTCCCTTTGGGCCTAATAGTTTGCAGTACAGATATGAGAGGTTATCAGGCACTTTACCTACTTTTGACACTCAGTTCCTGTCCAAAATGAGCATTTCCAACTATTATTGTCATACTGGTTCTTTTTCTCTCCTAACTGCTCTTAGCTCCCAAACACTCTTGGCAAGCTTCCAACCGATAGCCAGTCCTCCTGGCCCCTGTTTTCCCTCGCCTTGGATATTCATCTCATATATCCCACAAGTGAATACAATCATTCTATATCTGTCCCCCTCCTTCTGACTCATTTCACTCAGTATGATACTCTCCATGTCTATCTATTTAAAAGAAAATGTCATGACTTTATTTTTCTTTGTGGGTGCATAGCATTCCATTGCGCATATGTAGCAAAGTTTTTTTTTCCAGTCATCTTCATATGTACCAAAGTTTCTTTTATCCAGTCATCTCTTCTCGGGCACTCGCTTTGTTTCCATATTCTGGCTATTGTGAACAGTGCGCCAATGAACGTAGAAGTGCAGATGGTGTTTCTGCTGTGTGCTTTTGGGCCCCCAGGGTATATTCTCAGAAGTGCTAATACTGGGTAAAATGGGGGGCTCAATTTCTAATTTTTTGATGAATGTACATATTGTTTTCCACAAAGGCTGGACATCCCACCACCAGTGAAGAACAGTCCCTTTCTCCTGCATCCGCTCCAACGTTGGTTGTTCTTGTTCTTTTGGATGTGTGCCAATATCTGTGGTGTTAGATAATACCTTATTTTGATTTGCATCCCCCTGGCGATTAGTGATATGGAGAATTTTTCATGTGCTTTTTGTGAATCTGTATGCCGTAAAACAAGAGAAACTAGAAATGGATAAATTTATAGATTCCTGTAACCTCCCAAGGGTGAACCAAGATTTGGAATACCTGAACAGACTAATCACTGTAGAGAAAATTTAAAGGGAAATTAAAATCCTTCCTATAAACAAAACCTATGCCCAGATGGATTCACTAGCGAATTATTCCAAACTTTAATTTTTTTTAAATTTTATTGAATCACCGTGAGATAGTTAAAGCTTTCATGTTTGGGTTACAACCTCACAATGATCAAACACCCATCCCTCCACCAGTACACATTCCCCACCACCAATATCCCGGGTATACCCCCCTTTCCCACCCTCCCCCTGCCTCTATGGCAGACAATATTCCCCATACTCTATTTTTCTCTACTTTTGGACATTATAGCTTGCAACACAGACACTGTGAGGTCATCATGTTTGTTCCATTATCTACTTTCGGCATGCATCTCCCATCCCAACTGTTTCCTCCAGCCATCATTTTCTTAATGATCCCTTCTCTATTCCATCTGCCTTCTCCTATCTGCTCATGAAGCAGTATTCTAGCTATGGGGCAATCCCCCTGGCCCTTGTATCTATTGTCCTTGTGTGATATCTGTACCTATATACTCATTGCAGCACTGTTCAAAATAGCCAAAATATGGAAACAATCCGAGTGCCCTAAAACAGATGACTGGTTAAAGAAACTTTGGTACATCTACACAATGGAATACTATGCAGCTGGTAGGAGAGATGAAGTCATAAAATTTGCTTATAAATGGATAAACATGGAGAGTATCATGCTAAGTGAAATGAGTCAGAAAGAGAGGGACAGACGTAGAAGGACTGCACTCATTTGTGGAGTATAGAATAACATCACATGAGGCTGACACCCAAGGACAGTAGATACAAGGGCCATGGGGATTGCCCCATAGCTGGAAGACTGCTTCATGAGTGGAGGGGAGAAGGCAGATGGAATAGAGAGGGGATCACTATTAAAATGATGGTTGGAGGAACCAGTTAGGGTGGGAGATGTATTCCAAACTTTCAAACACGACCAACTACCAATTCTTTTCAGACATTGAAATTTCAATTCAGGAAATTGAAAAAGCAGAAACACTCTCAAACAGTTTATATCAGACAAATATCACTATAACACCAAAAGCAGAGACCCTACATAAATAGAATTACAAGCCGATTTCCCTGATGAACCAGATGCGAAGATATTCAACAAAATACTAGTGAACAGAATCCAATGACCCATCAAAAAGATCAATAAACCTGGGGCTGAAGCGATAGTACAGAGGGTAGGGAATTTGCCTTCCAAGCAGCCAACCCAGGTTCAATTCCCAGCATCCCGTATGGTACCCCGAGCACCGCCAGGAGTAATTCCTGAGTGCAAAGCCAGGAGTAACCCCTGAGCATCGCTGGGTATGATCCAAAAAGCAAAAAGATCATAAGCCATGACCAAGTAGAATTCATCCCAGTGATGCAAGGATGCTTTAACTTTTGCAAGTCTATCAACATAATACTCCATATCAATAATAGAAAAGATAAAACTATATGATGATATCGATAGAGTTAGAGAAAGCATTTGACAAGATTCAGCACCCATTGATGATAAAAACTCTAAATAAAATGGGAGTTGAAGGAACTTTCCTCACTATAGCAAAGCATCTGCTACAAGCCCACAGCAAGCATTATCCTCAGTGGGAAAAACTTAAAGCATTTCCTCTAAGATCAGGCACAAGTCGAGGTTGCTCACTCTCACCAATTCTACTAAATATAGTACTGTAATTATTGTCATTGTAGTTAGGCAAGAAAAAGCTCTACAGGGCATCCAGATAGGGAAGGAAGAATTGAAGCTCTCACTATTTGCAGATCACATGATACAGTACTTAGAGAACCCTAAAAACTCTACCGAAAAAGCTCATAGAAACAATAGATGTGTATAATATCAGGTTACAAAATCAATGCCCCAAAAGTCCATGGCTTTCCTATATACAAATTATGAAAGAGAAGAAAGTGCTATTAAAAAATCCCAATGATGAATGAGAGTCCCTTTCTCCCCACATCTGCACCAGCACTGGTTGTTCTTACTCTTTTTTATGTGTGCTAGTCTCTTTGGTGCAAGGTGATATCTCATTGCTTTTTCAATTTGCATTTCCCTCATGACTAGCGATTTAGAGCATTTTTTCATATGCCCTTTGGCCACTTATAATTCTTCTTTAAGAAAGTTACCGTTCATTTCTTTTCCTCATTTTTTATGGGGTTGCAGGTTTTTATCTTATAAAGTTTTACCAGGACCATATAGATCTTGGATATTAACCCCTTATATGATGTGAAAGCACAACAGGTAGGGCGTTTGCCTTGCACATGGCCAACCCGGGTTCGATTCCTCCATCCTTTTCAGAGAGCCCGGCAAGCTACTGAGAGTATCCTGCCCGCATGGCAGAGCCTGGCAAGCTACCCGAGGCATATTCGATATGCCAAAAACAGTAACAACAGTCTCACAATGGAGACGTTACTGGTGCCTGCTAGAGCAAATCCATGATCAACAGGATGACAGTGGCAGTGACGGTGACATCTGATGGGTAATAGGTTAAATTTCGCCATCCCTTGGGCTGTCTCTGTATACTAGTCACGGTTTATTTTGAGATGCAGACATTTCTTAGCGTAATATAGTCCCCTTTGTTTATCTTTGCTTCTACTTGCTTGGTCCACAGTGTTTCATCTTTAAAGGTTCCTTTAGCTTCAGAGTCATGTAATCTTTTGCCTACGTTTTCCTCCATGTACCTTATGGATTAATGTCTGATATTGAGGTCTTTGATCCATTTTGATCTTAATTTTTTGCATGGCGATAGGGGTCTGAGTTGATTTTTTGCATATAGCTGTCGTTTTCCCAGCACCACTTGTTGAAGAGGCTTTCCTTGCTCATGATGACTGGTCCAGCCCTTTTTGGAAAACAATATGGATATTTCTCCAAAAAAACTAGAATTTGAGCATTCATATGACCCAGCTATACCACTTTGGGGAATATACCCCCAAGGTGCAAAAATACACAGCAGAAAAGACATGTGTTCTTGCATATTCATTGCAGCACTGTTCACAATATCCAGAATTTGTAAACACCCCGAATGCCCAAGAACAGATGATTAGCTCAAGAAACTATGGTATATCTACACAATGGAATATTATATAGCTGTTAGAATATTAAGTCACAAAATCCGCTTACAAATGGATGGACATGGAGAGTATTATGCTGAAAGAAGTAAGTCAGAAGGAGAAGGACAAACATAGAATGACTGCACTCATTTGTGGAATATGATAAACATAGTATGAGATTAACACCCAAGGACAGTAGAAACAAGGGTGAGGAGGTTGGTCCATGGTTGGACGCCTGCCTCAAGGGCCGGAGGAACAGGAGAGAGAAGAGCAGGGTAGGGTGGTGGGGGTTGGGGTGAGGGTGGTTGGAGGAATACTGGGAACATTGGTAGAGGAGAATGGACACTGGTGGAGGGATGTGAACGAAATGCAAACATGAAAGTTCATAAGTTTGTAACAGTACCTCATGGTTATTCACTAATAAATTTTTTTTAAAAAAGGGCCGGAGGAGATGGCAATTGGGATATAAAAGGGACAACAAAGAACAAACAAACTCAAATTATTGAACATATGCATCACGTGTATCACTTGTATCATCCCGTTGTTCATTGATTTGCTCGAGTGGGCGCCAGTAATGTCTCCATCCATCACTATTACGTGCTCGTGTAGCCTAATAACGTCTGCTTGCTCCAGGAACACGAAGAGCCTCAAACTGTTCAGGGTCTTGACGAAAAAGTCCGACCATCTAGTAGGTGGGCGGCCAGGAGTTCTTTTGACATCCTGTGGAATCCAGTGGGTAACAGCTCTAGTCCAGCAATCATCTCCAAATTGTATTAAGTGTCAGGCCCATCTGATTTTCGATGCCTTGGCAAAGTAGGCAGCATCCCTGATTCTCGATTGTTGATGAAGGTCAGAACTCAGGATTCCTTCTCTCACTTGAGTGAAACGTGATACTCCAAGCATAGCTCTTTTGATTCCTCTTTGGGAGACCTGAATTGCGTTCTTATCCTGTTTTCAAAGGACCCAGGTCTCTGAGGCGTAAGTTAATGCAGGAAGAATGGTGGAGTCGAAAAGATGTGCCCAGAGTCGGAGGTTTTTAGTCCTATGAACCACTTCTTCGATGCTCTTGAAGGCGTTCCATGACACTCTCTTCCTCTTGTGCAGTTCTGGCGCCAAGTCATTTGTCATGTTGAGTTCTTGACCCACGTCCACATAACTGCTGCGTTCAGAGATTTTTGTTCAGTTGAGAACAAATGGAATGTCAGGAACTAGTTTGTTTCTCATGAACATTGTCTTCATGAGATTCAGCTTCAGTCTGACCTTTCCACACTCATGATCGAAGTCAGCCAGCGTTCATGGCACTTGGCTAATATTTGGTGTTATTAGAACTATGTCATCAGTGAAGCAGAGGTGGTGTAGTTGCCGACTGTCTATCTTCACTCCCATTCCTTCCCATTCCAGTTGTCGCATGACGTTCTTAAGGGTGGCACTGGAGAGTTTCAGTGAAATGATATAAACCTGCCGAACCCCTCTCTTTACATCGATGATCACTTCCTTGTAGAATTGTGAGATCCTGGTGGTAAATCCGTAATTCAGCTCTCGGAGGATCCTGATGTACTGAGTTTGAATGTCCTGTTTAGCTAGGACTTTGATGACCGCTTCAGTCTCAAAAGAATCAGAGACAGACATAGAAAGATTGCACTCATCTGTGGAATATAGAATAATAGACTATAAGACCAACGCCCAAGAATAGTAGAAATAAGTACCAGGAGGTTTTCTCCATGGCTTGGAGGCTGGTCTCTCATTCTGGGTAACTCAGGGAAGGGACCACCAAGTAAAATGTGGTTGGAGGTCATGTGGGGGAAGGGTGATGTGGGCCGAATACAGACTAGAGACTGAACACAATGGCCACTCAACACCTTTATTGCAAACCACAACACCTAATCAGAGAGAGAGAACAAAAGGGAATACCCTGCCATAGTGGCAGGGTGGGGTGGGGGGAGACGGGACTGGGGAGGGGGGGAGGGATGTTGGGTTTACTGGTGGTGGAGAATGGGCACTGGTGAAGGGATGGGTTATCGAACTTTGTATGGGGGAAACATGAGCACAAAGATGTATGGATCTGTAACTGTACCCTCACGACGACTCTCTAATTCAAAATAAACTAATAAAAAAAAGAATCAAAGGCCTTCTTTAAATCAATGAATGTTAGACAGAGCGGCATCTTGAACCCCTTGATGGTTGACTGCCTCATCGTGGTGGTGGGGGGTGGCAGTGGTGCCAATCGGTGAAGAGTGAACCAGCAGGTGCTGCCCTGAAATTCATATAGAACAATATCCCCCCACGAATAGCCAAAGGAATCCTCAGGAAAAAGAAGATGGGAGGTATAACCTTCCCCAACTTTGAACTGTACTACAAAGTGGTAGTAATTAAAACACCATGGTGTTAGAATAAAGACAAGATTTTCTTTATTGTCTTTACTGGTGCTGCAGACCAATGAAATATAGTTGAATATCCTGACACACATCATCAAATATATGATTATTTTATCTTTGATAAAGCAGCAAAGAATATGATTTGGAGCAAGGAAAGCCTATTCAACAAATGGTGCTGGGAAATCTGGGAAGCTACATGTAAGAAATGAACTCAAAACTCTAACTTCATTCACAAAAGTCATATCATCATCAGACCTGAATCCACAAGGAAGTAAACTTTGGCAAACACCTCCATGAAACTGAAGCTAAAGGCATCTTCAAAGATGAAACACCACTGACCAAGCAAGTGGAAGTAAACATTAACAAATGAGACTACATTAACCTTAGAAGCTTTTGCACCTCAAAAGAAATGATGTTTAAGATAGAAAGACAACCCACGGAATGGAAAAAAATTATTTACTTAATACCAGTCTGATAAAGGGCTAATATCAAAGTTATATAAGGTACTGGTAGAACTTGACAAGAATAAAACATCCAACCCCATCAAAAATGGGAGAGGAAATGAACAGCAACTTCCTCAAAAACATTCAAACGGCCTTTTTTGTGCTGTCATTTTCCTGCTCTGTAAACTTTTATTTATCATTGAAGTTCTATTGGGTCTTCTATATTGATAGAAATTTGGGTTTTGCTTCTTGATCTATCCCTCTACTACATGCCTGTTGATTGGTTAATTCAAACCTTTAACATTGAGTGAAATTATTGATAAAAGTTATTTATTGTCATATTATATATGGATTATGAAGATTTTTACATTGTCTTTGTCCTCTTGCACTTTGATATTTTCCTTTTGCTCTTATTTTATTTTGCTTAGTTTTTTGTTGTTGTCACATCCAACAGTGTTCAGGGGCTATTCCTGGTTCTGAACTTGGGAGACCAAATGTGGTGTCCGGGATTCTATCCAGGGTCAGCAGAATGCAAAACAGTGCCTTAACCACTGTGCTGTCATGACATTTGCTTTTCATGTAGTAATCAGCTTAAATTTGTCTTTTCTCTTTGGTTTATTCTAAATTATTTTGATATAGCATGAGGTTTACATCTAAATATCTAAATGTCTGTCACATTTTGAATTGAAGTGAGTGAATCTCAATTTTATCTTGAGATACCCCAATATTATTCCTCCTTCCCACATTTTATGTTTTTATGTAATTACTTCCTAGTAGGATTTCTTTTCCTTTTATGTAATGTCCTTTAGTATTTTCTGAAGATCTGGTTTAGTGGCCATAAATTCCTTTATCTGTGGTTTGTCTGAGGAGTTTCCATCATTCATTTTAATTATTTTGATAACCTCATTGCATAGAATATTCTTGATAAGAGGTAGTTCCCATTCAATACTTTAAGTGGATCATGCTATTCACTTCTGATTTGTAGCATTTTGGTTGAGAAATCTGAATCTTAATTTTTTTTTATAATTGAATCTTTGCTTTTTCTTGCTAGTTTTAGGATTCTGTCTATCTTTGATTTTGCTGTTTTTACTGCAGTGTTTCCTGGTATGCATTTGTTTGGATGTAATTTTGAAATTTGATGTAATTTGAAATTCTTCGTGTTTCTTGTGTGTGGACGTCTGTCTCCTTCCTCAGTTTATGTTCTTGACTCTTATTTTAAACTATCTTCTCTTCCCCTTTATCTCTTTTTCTCCTTCTGAAACCACTGTGATATGAGGATGTTTCTCTTGATTCTGCCATATAAAATTCTTATGTAATATTTACATTTAAATTTCTTACTTTTTGTGATTTCCTCATCCTTATTGTTCAGTTACTAAGAAAAGAGTCAATTTTTGCTGGCCTAATGGCAAGGTTATGATGGGTCACCAATATGACACTTGTGGAAATTTTATCCGCCATTTTTCTATAGTTCTTAACTCTTGCCAGAGTGTGAAACTTACAGAATTGTAGAATTACAGTTTTGGGTGTTTGGTGTAACCTGTGTTTTCCAGGGAGAAGTTGTGTACCTTAGAAAAAATAGGTGCAATGGGTTGTAATGTGTTGAGCCATGACCTGGTTTCTATCTTTTTTTGTTTGTTTGTTTTTGAGCCACACCCCGAAGTGCCTAGGGATTACTCCTGGCTCTGCACTCAGGCATTACTCCTATCTGTGCTCAGTGCTTGGGGGACCACATGGGATGCTGGAGATGGAACCAAGTTCGACTGCATGCAAGGCGAACACCCTACCCTCTGTACGATCACTCCAGCCCCATGGTTTCTATCTTGAGTGTGTCCCTCTCTCTCCAATCTCTCTTTGGCCTCTTGTTCTGTCCCATGCTCATTGGGATTTCAGGTTCATATCTGTGATTACCTGATCTCACAGATATTTTAAGAGGTGTAGATTTTGCAGTAATTGGATACAAAACATAGGTTCTCCCAGTTTTGCCATCCTGTCCTCACAGCTAACAATTTATTTAAGTGCAGAGGTCACACAAAGTTTTTCCAAAACCATCGCACAAATTTCTGAACCTACAGTATATTATAATAAAATTGTCTCAGTAAATTGACTTCTGCTTTCGAAAAACAATAGGAAAGAATAAAGAGAATAGTTGCACTTCAGCTATAGAGAATGAGCAAGGAATTGGGGAAGAAGATAAATATAAGCCATTGCACAGTTCTTGTAAATATATTTAATGACTTCATACTAAATACATATACAACTTGAATAATTTTATAACTAGGTACTTATAATTTTTATTAGTTGAAGTAATAACTGCAAAGTAAATTTTCTAGTTTATATTACAAATACACAATTACCTGAAATGTGAGTAATAGTAACGATACTGATAATGGCTAGGATGAATATTCTATTAACTATTTAATTCTGCAGGAGGCACCTTTTCCACTGTTAAGATGGCATCACTTAAACTTGTCACTGAACAGATAAGTGACTGCAATTTTTTGGATATTATCAATATGATGTAGAGTAGCATCAAGGAAAATCTATGCCTTACCTGTTTTCATCTGAAATTTTTGGTGCCGGTGGCAATTCACTAATATAGAAATAAACCAAAATGACCTCAGGAAAAGGAGTAATGAAAACAAACAATAATGAGAAACAAATTAACCTAAAAATGTTTATTAGTCACTTAAAATTTGACACTATAAAATGACAGCAATAAAATTAATCATTTTAAGGTATTCAAGTCAGTATTTTGTAGTATATTCACAGCATTATACAATCATCACCACTATCTTATATTAGTAAATTTCATCATTCCTGAAATAAATTTTGTAACTATGAATCTCCCTTCATATCCTCCGTCCATTTAACCCATATTATTTTAACTATGACTCCTTATTTACCCTTCCAATAACAAGTAAATTTTGTTGTTGTTTAGAGCACAGTAGTAATTAGAAGGTGCAAAACTACCAATTTATTTTATTTTTTTAAACATTGATTGGGAGTGAACACAAAGTCCTAGTCATTTCACTCCTAAGTGTATATTAAAAAACAATTAATGCTGGGGTTGGAGCAATAGCACAGCGGGTAGGGCGTTTGCCTTGCACACAGCCGACCCGGGTTCGATTCCCAGAATCCCATATGGTCCCCTGAGCACCGCCAGGAGTGATTCCTGAGTGCAGAGCCAGGAGTAACCCCTGTGCATCGCCGGGTGTGACCCCAAAAGCAAAAAGAAAGCAATTAATGCATATACATAAATCTTTGAACATGTATGTTAATAGCATTCTTATTATAAATAAACTCAAATTGGAAACAGCTTAAATGCCACTCAAATTATAATGTATAAACTGATTATGGAATATTCACACAATGGACTACCACTCAGAAATTTAAAAAAGAATTAACTACTAATATTGCATTCAGATGGATATATCACAAAGATATACTCTAGTAAAAGGAACCAGACACAAATAGGTATTCTACGTCACTGTCACTGTCACTGTCACTGTCATCCCGTTGCTCATCGATTTGCTCGAGGGGGCACCAGTAACGTCTCCATTTTGAGACTTGTTGTTACTGTTTTTGGCATATCGAATACGCCACGGGTAGCTTGCCAGGCTCTGCCATGGGAGTGAGATACTTTCATTAGCTTGCTGGGCTCTCTGAGAGGGGCAGAGTCAGCCGCGTGCAAGGCAAAAGCCGTGTCGCTGTGCTATCGCTCCAGTCTTTCTATGATTCATTTATATGAATTTCTATAATATCTGAGAACTAAATTTTGGTGATAAAAATCACATCACCGGTTGTGTCTGGGTTCAGGAATCGTAGATTAACTCCAAAAAAGAATCAGATCATGGAAATTATCATTTTGGTAGTAGAAATTCTCCTTATCTTATGTGGGTATAGGTTATAGGAATGCATGCATTTGCCCAAGCTGATTTAAAAACAGTTTCACAATATGAGAATTGTTTGAGGGGATTTTCTTTCTTTCTCTGCTCATGGGTCACTCCTGACAGTACTAAGGGGACCATATGTGGTGCCAGGAACCAAAGTGGTATTGGCTGCATGAAAATAAGCACCTTAACCCCTCTACTATATCTTTGTCCCTTACTTTTGATATATATATGAATTTATTCTCAAAATAACACAAAATAATTGATGTTTAAAATGATTTATTGTGTAAATTTCTATACATAGTGTAATTTATACAAATTCATGTACATATACTGCATATTTATGTAATTCTGAGATGCAACTATAAAAGGTACATCTATGAATCCACTATCCAGCATAACCATATAATATGCACATATGTATAATATGCACATATGTACATATAATATATACATATATTATATATGTTCTATACATATAACCCTATAATCAGTATAACTAGTATAATCCACTATCCATTGTAACATGTTGAAACTTCTCTAATTTTACTGCAGCACCTACCATCCAGAATTTTGTGACCTGCCTTAAATAAACAGTTCTAGAGCATTCAAATTTATCCCTAAGCATTATATTATTTGGTTTTTATTATTTTAAGCTTTATAGATAGTAAATATGTGCTTAAACATGACTTGTTTCTTTAACTCAAAAAATTTAATATTATGTTTGTTTCTTTGGCTCATTCATGTTATGTTGTGTAGCTGGGCTGAAGAAATAGTATAGCGGGTATGGTGCTTGAGATTGGTGGTGTGGAATGTGCACTGGTGGAGGGATGGGTATTTGATCATTGTGTGATTGTAACCCAAACATGAAAGCTTGTAACTATCTCACGGTGATTCAATAAAATTTTTAAAAATGTACAGAGGTTAGGGTGTTTGCCTGGAACGCAACTGACCCAGGTTCAATCCCTGGCACCCATATGATCTCCTAAACCCTAGCAGGAGTACTCCCTGAATGCAAAGTCAGGAGTAAGCCCTGAGAACTGCCAGGTGTGACTCAAAACCAAACCAAACCAAACCAATACAAGCTAAACCAAAAATATTAAGTTGTGTAGCTAATAAAATTAACAAACTATAATTATAACACAATTACTTTTCCATTTTCCTGGGAGTAGCTACAGAAGATACTTTTATTTATATCGCCTGATTGTAAGAATATTAGAATGTTCAATGAACTGGAAGACATCATATTAAACAAAATAAGACAGAATAAGAAAGATAAACACAGGATGATTTCACTTATATGTGGTATTTAGAAAAACCTGATGAGGAAATTCAATGGTTTAAAAGGAGATTTCCCTAGTTCACCCTTTATCCTGGAGTATAGGTAGAAGAAGTAAAGAAATAGAGTGGATTGGAAGGGAGAAAAGACAGATGAGAAGCAACGAGGGTGGACAGAGGTCAAGGGGATTCAGGTACATTGGCGGTGTTGAGGAACAATAAAGCTAAATACCCAATCCACAGAATCAATAGCACTGAAATCATGATACCTAAACTTTAAAAACTGAACTTAAAATAGTGCCTGTCAAAATGGTAACTTGGGAGGGTTGGGGAGTATGGGAAGAAACCTGGGAACATTGATGGAGAGAGTTGACACTGATGCTGGGATAGACATTGGAATATTCTATGTCTAAAACTCAGCTATACCTAACTGTAAATCATGGTATTTTAATAAAAAAGAAAAAATTTAAAGCTTCTATAACACAATGGCATTCACTCAACTTGATATTTTCTTTTTGTGCCCACCCCTAACTGAAAATTTAAATAACGACTTTTCCAGAATCAATTTAGTGTACCATAAGTAACAACCCAGGAGGTCACTGAACTCTTAAGTCTATTCAGTACTTTTTAACATTACTGATTTAAAATGCAAGCAGCCTATCTACTAGTAAGAAAGAGAATGATGATGATAAAATCTTCTCATGCATTTTGCTTCTATGTTCCCTGTCACATTTTTTAAAAATCACACACCTCTTGCTTACTGAAATTTTCCTTCCTTCCTTCCTTCCTTCCTTCCTTCCTTCCTTCCTTCCTTCCTTCCTTCCTTCCTTCCTTCCTTCCTTCCTTCCTTCCTTCCTTCCTTCCTTCCTTCCTTCCTTCCTTCCTTCCTTCCTTCCTTCCTTCCTTCCTTCGTCGCACCCAGCGATGCACAGAGGTTACTCCTAGCTGTGCACTGAGGAATCTCTCCTGGTGGTGCTCAGGGGACCATAACGGATGCTGGGATTCAAACCCGGGTCGGCCGTGTGCAAGGCAAATGCCCTACCGCTGTGCTATCGCTCCAGCCCCTTAAGAGGTTTCTTTAAGGGTTACTACCAACAATTTAGAATTGTTATTTGAGAAGAAGACTGTTGTATTCTTGCTAGATAGAGGTTTGAGTAAAATCTCAAAATTAGAAGAAGTTAAAGTGAAGCCATGAGGCACCTGGGGAAAGGTAATTACCATGGGCTTCTCCCGTCCACGCTAACCCCTGCTGTCAAACAGTCCCAGTCTTTGAAAGGATAGTAAACAAAAGTTTCTGAGGTTATCTTAGTTTGAATTTTCTTACTTGGGCCAGAATTATCTGAGACAAATTTGGGTACCCAAGATGCTGTTTTATTAAACATTTTTTTAGAGCTCACAGTAGACAATTTTTTTTGTGGCCTTCAGGTTGGATTTCATCTATATTTCAATCCATCATGCTAGTCCACACTGATTCTAAAGTTTGGTTGAGTTCTTCTCTCCGTTTTTTTTAAAAAAATTTATTAGTGAATCACCGTAAGGTACACTTACAAACTTACAAACTTTTGCATTTACCCATCCCTCCATCACTGCCCATTCTCCTCCACTAATGTTCCCAATATCCCTCCCACCAGCCCCACCCCATCCCCCTAGACAATTTTTAAAACGTTTTTACTATTTTTTAATTAAATTACTGTGAGATTCACTTATAAAGCTTTCATGTTTGAGTTTCAGTCATACAATGATTGAATACCCGTCTCTCCACCAGTGCACATTTTCCTTCACCAATGTCCCTAGTATCCCCCCCTTTCCCATCCCAACCCTGCCCCTGCCTCTATGGCATACAATTTACCCATACTCTCTCTCTCTATTTTTGAGCTTTATGATTTGCAATATAGATACTGAGAGGATATCAAGTTTGGTCCTTTTTCGACTTATAGCAAACATCTCCCATCCCAAACAATCTCTCCAACCATCATTGACTTAGTGATTCCTTCTCTATTCCAGCAGCCTTCTCCCCAGCTCAAGAGGCAGGTTTACAATTATGGAGCAATATTCCTGGACCTAGGGTCTACTATCCTTGGGTGTCAGTTTCACATTATGTCATTCAGTAAACCATTTTTAAGTGGAACTTCCATTTCGAAGGAAAAATCATCTGTAATTTTAGATTCTAGTAATATTGACCAATATTATTATGTTTTATATCTTTTCACTTCTTTGTTTAAATATAATTTGTGGACATATTTTCTATATTTGGGAGTGGTTAAAGTTAGTGTGCCAAGCAATATGTTGAATTTATATACTTATTGTTATATACAACATTATTTTTGAGATATTACAATTAAAAAGAAAAATATAATGGAATAAAGTTAATTATTTTACTGATCATTAAATCTATATTTAAGTATCTCTGGAATCATGTTGTAATTTTCATTCATCGATTACTATCACTAATTGGTAGCATTTTTATTTATAAAATTACAAAAATGGTGAGCTATTGACAAGGAAAAGGGGGGAAATGAGTGTGATCCTTAGTTCTCTTAACAAATACAAAGGAGAAAGAAACAGAATTATACACAAAATGGGAACTCACTGTGAACATAAATTGGAAAAATGGGTATGGCAAATGAACTCAAAATTAAAGAATAATATCCATTGCAATTAAAATTATAAGAGCCAAAGGTCAAGATAAATTTCTAAGAGCAGCAAGAGCAAAGCAACAACTTACATTAATAAAAAAACCATAAAACTCACAGCATAATCTATCTTAATAAAACCTACAGCCAGAAGAGAATGATGTACAGACAATATGTTGAATGAGGTAAACATCTAAACAAGAAAGCTCTATCTATCTAGATTAACACTCAAATTTTAAGTAGAATGACAAAGCTTAACAGGTAAACAACTAAAGAAATTTATGGCCACTAGAAAAAAGTATATAACTCACCATCTAGGACTAGAAGAGGAGTTGGGAACCTCCAAACTTCAGCGCCACATTTCCCAACTCTAATAGATAAGTATGAGTTAAGGATCCAAAAGCTCTTCTTCTACAGACCTTTTGGAACACCCTCTTCTCCTCCGTGGGAACCCTATGGTTGTGTAAGTGCCTGCACAATGTCTGTTGTCCATCGACTTCACAACTCCATATAATTGAAAAACCATGGGATCTAACTGGAGACAAAGCATACTCTGATGATTGCCCCTCCTCCTTTTAATCATGGACCACACTACCCATCGCTTCTTCTTTGTACCACTGAGTCCTGATTCCTCCTGACCTCTTTCTCTGGTATCTGCCCCTTGGATCTTAGGCTTATATCATTTGGATGGACCCATATATTTGAGTAAAGCATCCCAGTTACCTCCCCGGCCCCTGTTCTGTCCTACATGTAGGTATAACCTTGGCCCTTGTTACTTGGGCTGCAGCAGCTATTACCAATTAGTCACACACCAAATTCTCTTCTCTAGTTCCATAATTATCACCCATAAAACACAGAACTGTATAAAACCTACTAGCTTTTAAAATTAGCTTCTAAGGCACAAAAGTACAGAAGTTCCAGGGTGCTCTGGAGCCCATCAAAGGACTTGGCACCATTCAAAGAGGACCTAAGAACAACAATCTTCATGGTGGTGATAATAAGTAAGGAAGCTCTGGCAGAGAAATTCAATTAATTTCAAGAAAAAATGATGCAAAATAATGAGGAATACATTGAAATGGAGTTTAAAGGGATAAAGAATACAGTAGCAAGTTACATCAACAGAATTCAGAATACCAAAAATTCTATCAATGATCTTGAAGATAAAACACAAGATGGAATCGTTTAACTGAGACTTAAACCTGAAAGCTTTGTAACTTTCCACATGGTGATTCAATAAAAGAATAAATTTTAAAAAACACAAGATGAAATCACAAAAGAAGAAGCAATAGAAAAAACAACTTAATATTCAATGGACAATAGCAAGTGGAACAGTCTTTTAACATGCATGGCAATCAATCATGTTTGAGGTAATTATAAAATCATTTTCATATAAATAAGAACTAGAGATCTTTGCTACATTGAATCCAGTCCTGCAATGAATATTAAAAGAGCCTCAGACATGCAAGGGCAAAAAAATCCAAAATGGGCATCACCCATTTGTATTAATAAGTTCTATGGATGTCACTGGAATAAACGCTCCCAGTAAAAGGCATAGAGTGGACTAAAATTCCAGACCTCATTGTGGCAGTGGAGATGTGCTGCCCCTCCCTGTCTCCCTGCCTCTTGGGGTCCTAGCTGCCACGCCCAAGATCTACTTTTGGGCACCATATCAGCGCATCAGCTGTCTGGATCCAGAGACACAGCAGTGAATCCCAGAACACAGCAGCTCAACAGAGATTTCTCCAAACCCCGTACTGAGTCAATTCCACTGGAGCACCTCAGATGGAGCAGGTGTGCCCTCTCCACCCGCTCCAGATGAAACCCCCGCAGCCACGAGCTTCCAGAAGCACAATCCAGCAATGCAAGTTCAAGGACTAAGACTCCAGGCTTCATGGGGGCAGCAGAGACCGACTGTCCCTCCCTGTATCCCCGTCAGCTTGGGGTCTTGGCTGTCACTCTCAGCATCTGCGTCCAGGCATCATCTCAGCACATTAATGGCAAGATCCAGAGAATCCCAATGGTATCTCAAAATGGATTAGCTCCCTACAGAGATGTCTCCGCACCCCAACCGTTTACAATTTTAGAATTACAGAAGAACGCGGCCGTGGAAATGATATTCATAATAAGCAATAGAAAATAAATTATCTAGCATCTGCCCCTGGCAGGCTGGCTTTAATGGTGGTGGGAAAATTCAAGCAAATCATAATGCCCCAAAGTAGAGAGAGAGTATGGGGAAATTGTCTACCAAAGAGGCAGGGGCAGGGTTGGGATAGGAAGGTGGGATACTGGGGACATTGGTGGTGGAAAATGTGCACTGGTGTGTAAAACAGTAAGGCACGCTGAGGGGCGTGTACACTCGCGGGCTTTCCGGGTGGCTCTGTCTCACTGCCCGTGTTCGGCGCTCTGGAACCGCTGTGTGTGCTATCGGTCAAGGGCAGGCGACGGAAGGAAGAAGGCTAGACTGGTTGTTCGATCAGTTTATTTCATTCTCTCTGCTTCTCTCCCGGTTCTGGATCTTTTTCTGGATCTCTGGATCTGGCCCCCCAACCCACTCTTACAGCCTAGATAAATCCCCCCAGCATGAGGGGGTTGGGGCGTACACATAGGTGTGGTCACAATCAATAGGGTAAGGTTCCTTTCCCTCAGGGGATGCTTCTCCTAGGACTGACTCTCTTTCAGCAGGAGGATTCACCCAAGGGCGGAGTCCCATGAGTGTGTTTCTCCTCTTCTCATCCAGCAAATATATAAGCATTCATAATATTAATAATTTTGTATGGACACAATAAGAGATGCATTAAAGCTTATAAAATTGCTCTCCTGGGGCCATCTAAATCTCAGACTACAGTGCTCAGGCCAGATCAGTCTTTCCTATCCTTAGCAGGGTCCTAGTCTCATCATTACTTTTGGATCATGACAGCATTTGTCCATGATCAAGCTCTTAACTTATAGTTAAGAATTAGGCACTTTGGCCAGGCCCATCTTGATGCCAGGGTAGCACATAACTCACCGCTTGCCCTGGATCTGTCCTGTCCCTCGTCGGGACCCTGCTTTTGGGGTGCTTGGAACTGAGGGCAACTGAAGCTTAAGTGGAGAAAGCAGATGCCCGGGAATGAATAATATTCAAAGCCAATTAAGTCCTAAGTTACAAAATCATAATATTGTCTTCTTGTGTCTATACAAAAAGGACATTGCTTTAAAGTAAATTATTCAAAAGGCATAAGGGGAGGAGAAGGCAATATTAACTTATAAGTTCAGTATCCTAGGAAGGTCTGACCTTACAAATTAGCAGAGTCAGATTAGGGTGAGAAGCTGATTAACTGTTTTGGGGAAGAGAGCATAGAAATGATTACAGCTAAACAAAAGGATGGGAGAGATTCGGGAACACCTTGATGGGTGTGACTGGGGTAAGCCTAGACTCCGGGAAAAACCGGGATGAGCTCCTTGAGGCAAGGTGGGGAAAGGACAAAGTAATGTCATCCTACACTGGTAGAGGAATGGATGTTCAATCATTGTATGACTGAAACTCAAACATGACAGTTTGTAACTATCTCACAGTGATTGATTAAAAAAGGCATAGAGTGACTCAATAGATCAGAAAACAAAATCCATCTACTTTCCACGCCCTCGGCCCAGATGAGATCCGGAGCAGCCGCGCATGACACGGCCCCTCTGCTCCTTAAAAACTATGATCCGGGAGGTCTATTAACCCATTTTGGCACCCAGAGTCTTATAGAAATGCATCTAGACTATAAACTGAGCTAAAACCACAGAAATCTGCAAAACCTATAATCTTTATTCTCAGCAATGGAAAACAAACTATCAAATGATGCCTTTTCAGCACGTTTGATTGTTGGGGGAAAATTCCAAATAATAATAGTTAGTTCTCTGTTGAAATATTGAATGTATTCAAAGTATAGAGAGAATAAAGAATAAATTGGCCAAAAAAGAAAATTCATCTACTTTCTGCTTACAGGAAACACACCCAAAGTCACAGTTTAAATAAAGGATCAGAGTGAAAGTATGGAAAATGGTCATACAAACCAATAGAAACAAAAGTTGGGACAGCTATCTTTGAGCAAAAGAATGAAAACGATTATACAGAACAAGAGAAGGAATAAAAGTTGGGACAGCTATACTTAGAGCAAAAGCACTTAATTTGAAGAAAATAATTAGATATAGAGACAGATAGTACTTATTGGAAAGGGAACTGAAGATCAAGAAATACTTACTCATCAGCATATATGTGCCAAATGAGGGGCCAGCAAAGTTGATAAAACTTCTACTCACAAAGCTAAAGAAACACATTGATGCAAACACAATATTGGTAGAAGACTTTAACAGTCTCCTTTCTCTATTAGACAAATTAACCAGACAGAATATCAGTAAAGATACAAGATCCCTAAATAAAGAATTAGAACAGGGATTAATTGACAGGTACAGGGACCTTACTCCTCAAAAAGCTAAATTCATATTCTTTTCTAGTGTACATGGATCATTCTAGATAGAACACATACCAGGGCATAACTAAAACCTAAGTTTACAAATACAGAAATAATATTAAACGTACTCTTAGACCACAATGCCATGAAGGTCGAAATTGTTCATAAAAAGAAGATGGGGGGCTGGAGCGATAGCACAGCGGGTAGGGCATTTGCCTTGCACGCGACCATCCCGGGTTCGATTCCCAGCATCACATATGGATACCCTGAGCACCGCTAGGGGTGATTGTTGAGTGCAGAGCCAGGAGTAACCCCTGAGCATCACCGGGTGTGACCTAAAGAGCAAAAAAACAGATGACTGGTTAAAGAAACTTTGGTACATCTACACAATGGAATACTATGCAGTTGTTAGAAAATATGAAGTCATGAAATTTGCATATAAGTGGATCAACATGGAAAGTATCATGTTGAGTGAAACGAGTCAGAAAGAAAGAGACAGACATAGAAAGATTGCACTCATATGTGGAATATAAAGTAGCAGAGAGGTCCGAGCTAACAATGATGCAACTTCCAGCAGAAATTCCTCTGGACTTAGTTACTAAAATACTAAAATACAGAAATTCAAAGCCTCGATGCTGCTATTGTGGCCACACGACCTCATATCTCTTCATTCTCAGCAATGAAAACAAATGATCAAATGCTTCCTTTCCAGCAGGTCCGACTCTGGGGGGGGTGTGGAAACTCCAAACAATAATAGTGAGTTTTTTGTTTGAATATAATCAAAGTAAAAGAGAAAGTAAAGTGAAATTTATCAGCTACACAGGCAGGGTGGGAGGCTCGGGGGTTGGGGGGTGGGGGGAGGTTCACTGTGGTTCTTGGTGGTGGAATATGTGCACTAGTGAAGGGATGGGTGTTCGAGCATTGTGTAATTGAGACTTAAGCCTGAAAGCTTTGTAACTTTCCACATGGTGATTCAATAAAAATAAATAAATAATAAAAAATAATAAAATTCGTTTAAAAATTTTAAAAACATGCTCACACTAGGAAAAACAAAAAGCTCAAATCAACAATCTAAATACATGTCTTAAATAATTGTAGAATAAACAGAAAATACATTCAAAACCTAGTAGTAGAAAAAAATAATTGTGATTAGAATTAAAATAAGTGGTATAGAAATCAAGAAAGTAATACAAAGTCAAAATCAGGAGCTAATTATTTGAAAGATTAAACAAGATAGACAAACATTTGGCTATACTCATAAAAATAAAAGAGAAAATGCCCAAATAAATCTGATCATAAATGAAGGGGAGAAAGAAGCAACCTCCTTAGAAATTTAAGATACCATGAGAGTTTACTGTTTACAGTTAACAATCTTAAGCTGTTAAGTTGGAGAACCCGAAAGAAATGGATAAATTCTTATGTTATGTTCCAAAACTGAGTGAGGAATAAACAGAAAGCTTAAATTGGTCTATCACAGGCAAGGAAATTAAAAAAAAAAGTAATTAAGAATCTCCCCAAGAACAAATTATCTGGTCCAGATGGATTCACTGGTGAGTTCTATCAAACCTTCAAAGAAGATTTTTACTCTTCAAACTTTTCCAAAATATTGGAGAAACAGGAAAATTTCCTAACAGCTTCTATGAAGCCAGTATTACACTGATATTCAAAAATGATAGGGATACTATTAAAAAGAGAAAAATTCAGACCTATTTCTGTAATTGACGTCAACACAAAATACCACATTAAAATCTTAGTGAACTGATTCCAAGAGCATATCAAAAAGATCATACACCACAATAATGTGGGATTCATCTCAGGGATACATTGGTTGTTCAACACATGCAAATAGAATAACACAATTAACAGGGAGGTACTAACATTAATATATAAATTGATAAAGAAAAAGCTTTCAACAAGATCTGAGATCCATTCATGCTAAAAAGCTAAACAAAATCAGGTTACAAGGAACCTTCCTTAAAATGGTTATGGCCATATATATATATATAACAAGCCAATAAAGAGTATCTTTCTCAGTGAAAACTCTGAAAGTACTTCCTCTGAGAGCATACATATAGTAAGAAAGTCCACTATCTCCACTTTTATTAAATATAGCATTGGAAGTTCTAGAAACAAGCCAGCAAGAAAAAGTTATCAAAGGAATTGAAATTGGAAAAGAAGTCAAATATCACTATTTGTGATGACATGATAATATAAAGAGAATACCAGAAAGAGGCCACTAGAAGTTCCTAGAAACAATAAATCAAAAAGCAAAGTAACCAACTAAAAAATCAAAGCACAAAAAACCTGCTGCATTTCCAAATGCAAAAAATTAATTAGAAGAAAAAGAGATCAAAGAGTCTAGTCTGTTCATAGTGTCCAAAAGCATCAAGCATGTAGGAATCAATTTAACAAAACATGTGAGAGATCTGTATCATGACAACTATAAATAACTAATGAAAAAAACCTTAGGAAATGAGAAAAAATTCCTATTAATGGATTGGAAAAAGCAACATTGTCAAATTAAACATCCCGCCTAAATTATTATCTAGATTCAAAGAAATCCCTATCCAAATTATGACTTAGAACACTCAGTAAGAAAGTTCTTGTGGCATAAAAACCCAACAACCATAACCATATGGAGAAGTAAGAAGCTGTGATGTATCTCACTATCTAACTTGAGCCTATACTACAAAACTACAGTGATCAAAACAGCACACTACAGGAAGAAGACTATGACCAAAGGGTTCGAATCAAGTACCCAAAGACAAATCAAGACAATCCTTAAATGTATGATCAACTAATTTTCAACAAAGAAGCTATGTACATGAAGTGGAGTAAGGATAGCCTCTTTAAAAAATGGTGCTGGGAAAATTGTGCTAACCAATGTAAAAAAAAAATTAAGATTCTTCATGGAAAAAGAAATCCGGGTCAAAACTAAAAGACATCCGACTCTCACCACTTCTGTTCAACATAATACTGGAAGTACTTGCAATAGCTGTTAGGCAAGAACAAGATATTAAGGGAATACAGATAGGAAAGGAAGAAATCAAGCTCTCACTATTCACAGATGATATGATACTGTATTTAGAGAACCCTAAAGCCTCTACCAAGAAAATCCTAGAAACTACTGACTTGCATAGTAAAGTCGCAGGCTATAAAATCAATACCCAAAAGTCCGTGGCTTTCCTATATGCAAATAATGAGAGAGAGGAAAGTGACATGAAAAAAGCAATCCTATTCACAGTCATACCTCAGAAAATCAAGTAACTTGGAATCATCTTAACTAAGGAGGTAAAGGATCTGTAAAAAGAAAACCACAAAACGCTACTTCACTAAATAAAAGAAGACAGGAGGAAATGGAAACATATCCCCTGATCATGGATTGGGAGAATTAACATTTTTAAAATGGCAATACTCCCCAAAGTCCTGTACACATTCAATGTGATCCCCATAAGAAAACCTATGAAATTCTTCAAAGAAATGGATCAAAACCTCCTTAAATTCATATGAAACAACTAACCCCCAAGAATAGCTAAATGAATTCTTGGGAAAAAGAAGACGGGAGGCATCACCTTCCCCAACTTCAAACTCTACTACAAAGCAATTATAATTAAAACAGCATGGTACTGGAACAAAGGCAGAGCCGAAGACAAATGGAACAAGGTCTAATATCCTTACACACACCCTAAAATACATTATCATCTAATCTTTGATAAAAAAGCAAGAAATGTGAAGTGCAGCAAGAAAAGTCTCTTTAACAAATGGGGCTGGCAAAACTGGACAGCAACATGCAAAAAAGTGGGCTCAGACCTTTACCTAACACCATGCAGAGAAGTCAGATCAAAATGGATTAAAGACCTCAACATCAGACCAGAATTCATTAGGTACATTGAAGACAAGGTCAGCAAAACCCTCCACTATGTTGAAGCTAAAGGTATCTTCAAAGATGACACTCCCCTGACCAAGCAAGTGGAAACAGAGATAAACAAATGGGACTGTCTTAAACTAGGAAGCTTCTGCAATCCAAAAGATACAGTGATCAGAATACAAAGACATTCTACAGAGTTGAAAGGCTATTTACCCAATACCCATCTGATAAGGGATTGATATCAAGGACATACAAGGTACTGGTTGAACTCTACAAGAAGAAAACATCCAAGCCCATAAGAGAATGGGGCTAAGAAATAAACAGAAACTTTCTCAATGAAGAAATCCGAATGGCCAATAGGCACATGAAGAAATGCTCTTCATCATTAATCATCAGGAAGATGCAGATTAAAACAACAATGAGATATCATCTCACATGACAGAAACTTGCCCACATCCAAAAGAACAAAAAAAAACTGGTGTTGACACTGATGTGGCGAGAAAGGGACTCTCCTTCACTGATGGTAGGAATGCCGACTGATTCAACCCTATTTGAAAACAGTATGGACTATCCTCAAAAAAGTAGAAATTGAGCTCCCATTTGACCAAGTCATACTACTTCTGAGAATATATCCTGGAGATACAAAAATATACTAGAAATGACATCTGTGCTTGTATGTTAATTGCAGCACTGTTTACAATAGCCAAAATCTGGACAAAAACCGAGTGCCCGAGAACATATGACTGGTTCAAGAAACTTGGTACATCTACACAATGGAATACTAAGCAGCTGTTAGAAAGGATGAAGTAATGAAATTTGCTTATAAGTGAATCTACAAGGAGAGCATCATGTTAAGCGAAATGAGTCAGAAAGAGAGGGACAGACATAGAAAGATCACACTCATTTGTGGAATATAAAGAAACAGAATGAGAGACTTACACCCAAGAATAGTAGAGAATAATAACAGGAGGAATGCTTCATGGCTTCGAAGCCGGCCTCACATGCAGGGAGAAATGGCAGCCCAGATAGAGAAGGGAACATCAATTATGGGTGCTTGGAGGACTCCCTCGGGATGGGAGATGTGTGCTGAAAGTAGACCACAAACTGAATGATGGCAATTCAATATCTCTATTGCAAACCACAACACCCATAAGGAGAGACAGAAAAAGGGAATTCCCTGCCACAGAGTTGGGGTGGGGTAGGGGGGATGTGGTGGGAGTGGTGGGAGGGGTACTGGGATCATTGGTGGTGAAGAATGGGCACTGGTGAAGGGATCGGTACTCGATCATTGTATGACTGGAACGTAATTACAAAAGTTTGTAAATTGTAACTGTATCCCATGGTGATTCATTTAAAAATTAAAAAAAGAAAAAAACCTAAAAGGCATCCAACTGAATTGGAGAAAATATAACACTGAACACATCAAATAAAGGTTTAATATAAAGGGGTAATATCCAAGATTTATAAAACATTCACAAAGACCAACAAAAAATACAAAAACCCTGTAAAATTGGGAGAGAAAATGAAAAGACATTCCTCTGAGGAAGAGAGATGGATGGCCAGTGAAGAAATGAAGAAGTGTTTATCGTCACATACTATGAAGGATATCCAAATAAAATCAACAATGAGGTGTTTCACCAATGAGAATGGCACAAGTTTTTAAAAAGAGGAATTAATCTGTGTTGGCGGGGAGGTGGTTTAAAAGGAACTCTCATTTATTACTGGTTGGAATGTTGTCTGGTTCAACCCCTGTGGGAAATAGTATTGAGGTTTCTCAGAAAAATATGAAGAGAGCTGCCATATGAACCAGCAATTCCACTTATTGGTATTCACCCCAAGACACAAAAACATTCATTCAAGAAACATATGTGCACCATTATATATTATTTATTGCAGAAATTAGTCCAATAACTAAAATATGGAATCAACCTAGGTTACCAACAACAGATGAATAGATTATGAAGATGTAGTATATATACACAATGGGATACTATGCAACTACATGGAAGGATAAAATCAAGCAATTCATTGCAACTTGAATGGAACTGGAGGATACCATGTGAAGGCAAGTTAAAAGAAGAAAAATTACCAAATGATCTCACTTATCTGTGATATATAGATAAATAGGACAAGGGAATGCAAAGAAAAGTGAATGAAGTTCCTTTCCCCCTACCCACAAACACTGATTGTTTCTGGAAATTTTGATGAAGATGATTCTCAGTGGTGTGAGTTGATATCTGATTTTAATTTACATTTTACCTGATCATTAGTGATGTTGAACAGTTTTTTCATTTTTGTTTTCATTGAGAAAATTTATGTTCAACTCCTCTCATTTTTATGGCTTGCTTTTTTTGCTGAACCTTGTGATTGCTTTATATATATATGTATATATGTATATATATATGTATGTGTGAATTGTCCTTCTGTCGGTATATAGCATGTGTATATTTTCTCCCAATTCAGTAGGTTGTCTTATTTCTGTCCAAGTTTCTTTAGAAGTGCAGAAACATTCCAACTTGATGTTGTCCTGTTTGTTTATTTCTGCTTTTGTCTTCTTTGTTAATGTAGTTGAATCATTTAAAACTCCTCTCAAGTCAGTATCATGGAGAGCTCTGCCTATATTTCTCTTTATGTAATTTAAGGATTCATGTCTAATATTTAGTTCTTTAACCACTTTGCATTTTTTTGTGTTTTAGATAGGAGCGGTAAAGCTATCCATCTAAAGCACACACTCAGCAACAATGAAAACACAAGATATAAATTACAAACAAAAAACTTTATAATGTTCCTGTAAAGGTGTCAGGCAGGGTGGGCAGGAGGAAACATGGGGACAGTGGTAGGGGGAAGTTGACACTGGTGATGCTATTGGTCTAAAACACTATATGCCTAAAATTTAAAGATTAGTAACTTTTAAAATCATTATTAAAATTTAAAAAAATAAAAGGAGAAAGACATATACCAGATGACCTAACCCATATGTGGTGTATAAATGAACAAAGCAGAGGATTATAGAATCCCCAAGGAAAACAGACTTTGAGTCCAAGTACTATTGGCTGTAGCCTTGGAGCCCTCTAAGCACCACTGTGTATGGCCCTCGTGGGCCCCCAAGAAAATCCAGGCTTAAAAAGCAACTCATTCTTGAGTTCTAGGTTTGAACCCTGTAGTCTTATTGGCCAAGTTTTACTGGGAATTTTCCCTGAGCACTTTTTAGGAGCACCCTCATTTAAAGAAAAAGGAAAAGGGAAAGAAAACAAACCATGAGATACTGTAAATTAACTGATTAAGGGCTAGACATGACCTAGGGACAGCAGTGGAGCACTCTGCCAATGTGTGTATTTCAGTTGCATTGTAATCCTAAAACATTAGTATAAATACTATTAAAAGTAAGGTACATCTATGAACATTTGATTAAAAAAATAAAATAGAAACTATTAATTAGGAGCAAGGATACATCTCAGTGGTACAGCACGCTTTCCATGTATCAGGCACTCAGTTAAACTTCTAATACAAAAAGTATAGAATACAGTGATTCAATAAAATTTTAAAAAATATTTAAAAAGTATAGAATAATAAAATAAAATGTGGTTCAAAAGCTCAGAGTGACACACTGTCTGCCAAAAAATTTAAGCAAGATCTGTATTCAAGTTTAAAGTGTTTTGGTGTTCCCGGCCCCTCCTACCGCTGCTGAGATGTGACCCCGGGGGCCGCACGCATGTGCGGCTCCTCCGCAGCTTCACGAGCGTGAATCCAGACCCAGCTGAACCAAATTCAACATGGGCAGCTACTTGCAGAATGTCTCCAGCCTGAGAACCAAGCCGTGACCCCATGCCCGCCCAGGAGGGGAAAGGTATTTCCCTCTCTCCCCTGTCCCTTCCCGGGGATGAAGGGCGTGGGGACCGCCATATTATGACGACCACAGATGGGGTTTACAAGCTTGCAATGATCCAATATCCGGAAGAAATCTCCCTGGACTTAGTTGTTAAAGTACAGAAATCCAAAACCGCACGCGCAGTAGCGGCCGCGCGACCTCATTTCCCTTCACAACAGGTCTGACTCTAGTGGGGTGCCCCTAACAATAATGGTGAGAATTGTGTTGGAATATTGAATGTAACCAAAGTAAATAGAAAGTAAAGTGAAATTTATCAGTTACAAGGAGGGGGGTGCGGGGGTGGGCGGGATGGGAGGCGCACTGTGTTTTTTTTTTTTCCGTGGTGGGATATGGGCACTGGTGAAGGGATGGTTGTTTCAGCATTGTATGACTAAGACTTAAGCCTGAAAGCATTGCAATTTTCCACATGGTGATTCAATAAAATAAAATTTAAAAAAAAGTGTTTTGGTGTTCCGTAAACTCATCACACATTCCAGAAGGTTCATTTTGAACTTTGAGATTTGAATATAATGATATTAGAGATAAGTAATCATAAACACGAGTGACTAATGAGATATAGAACTTGGGTAACAAGATGTTTATTAAACTAAATATGAATTGTGACAGATATGTATTGATGTTAGAGATCTTTAAAATTATACTATAAGCTACTAGTGCCCACTGAGTTAGAAGACCTAGAAAACACACTTTTCTCAAATTTTTACCGCTATGGTTGAGTCTTCTGCTACATTTTAGGCAGCTCCCCATAATGTAATTTATTTTTACTTTCTCAGTACTAACAAATGAATGATTGAAATAGATTTTCAATTCGATCGTTCTGACACGTACATCCATTTTCCCCCACTGTATCACACTATTTAAACTGACATTACACTGCTTAACCTGATATAACATAAAACTTTTTTTCAAGGATTGGAAGAGGGAAAATAAAACTGTTTATTAAGTTCTACAAGAGGCAGGCACTGTAAAAGTGTTTTTCATAGAGACGCTTGTTGAAATACAAAACATTTGAAAATTTTATTTATTATACATAAAGATGGGCTGGAGCGATAGCGCAGCAGGTAGGGCATTCGTCTTGCACTCGACCCACCCGGGTTTGATTCCTCCACCCCTCTCGGAGAGCCCGGCAAGCTACCAAGAGTATTCTGCCCGCACGGCACAGCCTGGCAAGCTACCCGAGGTGTGTTCCATATGCCAAAAACAGTAACAACAAGTCTCACAATGGAAATGTTACTGGTGCCTGCTCAAGCAAATCGATGAGCAACGGGATGACAGTGACAGTGACAGTGACAATACATAAAGGTACATGAGTTTTTATAACCATCCACCATTACTGTTCTTTATCGGCACTGAAGTATCTCTTTAAACAATCTTTAAACAATTTCTTCAGTTATTAATGCCCTTTTTCTAGCCCCTTAAGTTTGAGTTAGATACTTTGATGTCTGATCTGGTATGTCTTCTGTCAGTTGTAAATATTTATTTCCCTCCTCTTCCTCATCAAAAATTACATGTCCTATGTCCTGTCAACTAACAAATTAGCTAATAATTCTTTATTATCATAATTATTATATTTTCCTTTTTGGTCACACCCAGCGTTGCACAGGGGTTACTCCTGTCTCTGCACGCAGGAATTACCCCTGGTGGCTCTCGGGGGACTATATGTGATGCTGGGAATCAAACCCTGGTCGGCCTCATGCGAGGCAAATGCCCTACCCACTGTGCTATTACTCCAGCCCCATAAATTTATTACTAATTCTTAACACAGGCCTTTTCTTACTGAAAATTAGTGATGGGGACATATGGTTTACCATTAAATCTTATTTCAAAGGAAGGTGCTATTGGTTGACTTGGCCCCATGGAGACCACTGGAGGAAGTATCTTGAAGGTGGGAGTAAGATATTTCAGTCAGAGAGACTTGGAGTAGATTTTCAGTTCTGTTACAAATGAGCTACACATTATTGCAATAGATATTTTTCTGTAGTAGTTTATCTTTATTTATAAATTGAGTGACAAAAAGTTATTGTCATCCACTGTAGTACTAAAGTTTTGCAACTTTTACTAATGATTTCTTAATGAATGTTAAAAGTACAGTATAAATGGTATGTGATGTTGTCTGAAATTCCCATTAGAGATAATTTTTAAAAAGAATTTAACAGTTACACAGTGACTTAAAGAAGCTACAAACTGACTGCATAACAAAAAAATCCTGTATAGTGTCACTTAGATGTACGGCTTCAGGAAAGTTGACTACTGTCATGGTCACTGTTATCCCGTTGCTCATCGATTTGTTCAAGTGGGCACCAGTAACGTCTCTCATTGTGAGACTTATTGTTACTGTTTTTGGCATATCCAATACGCCACGGGTAGCTTGCCAGGCTCTGTCGTGCGGGCACGATACTCTCGGTAGCTTGCCGGGCTCTCCGAGAGGGGTGGAGGAATCGAACACGAGTTAGCCGCATGAAAGGCGAATGCCCTACCGCTGTGCTATTGCTCCAGCCCCTGTTGACTATTAAGTGCCAATATATGAAAAAAGTTGGAAGAACACTATTTTAATAATGATAAGAAAAACACACAGTAAATGTTAACTACTACTCTTATCAAGATGTATATAAATTTAATATTTTAATTTGCTACAATAACTACTGAAAAAAGTAGTAATGCCCGCCAGAGAGAGTTGGGGCACAAAAAGATATATATTAGTGTGATGGAAATAGGATTTAAATATTATGTAAAACATATACCATAAGCTGAAAATGCCAAGTGATCATGAGATTTAGATTGATTTTCTTATGACCCACTAGCTATTGCTTCATTTTACCAACTATCCTTTGACAGTAGTAGAGGCTTGCTTTGAGTTTGAATACACAGAGCTCCACTAACTATACTGGATACTGTCAAATTTCCTCAAATTATCATGGAGGTGTGATGAAGGGGTTGTGTTGTGTCTTATAGATTTTGCTAAGAGTACTGAATTTTTCTAAGTAAGGTTTCAGCAGAAATAAGTTGATCCTCTTTCTAATATTATAAAGGGAAGACTTTAAAGTTTAGTTTCCAATTAAAAGTCTAGAAATATTTTTCATAACTATCGCTTACACCAAGATTTGCATGGATTTATTGTTATTATCACTATTATTACTATTGCTTGAGAATGACTTAAACATTATTATCTATGATTTTTCTGAAGACTGGGATGATGGAAGGGTTTTATCAGAGGTGAATGTGAGGGAGAACCTTAGCAGGATACATACCTGATGACTAAATAGAATAGTTGACACAGAAACCACTGGATATTTTCTAGTGTATAGAATTCTATGAAAAAGTAGTCTTTACCATTTTAGAGCCTACCATAGATACGCAATTAAGTTCCATGTTAACAATGAATATCACTATATCACTTCCATATATTTTTTTTGGGGGAACACCTGGAGTGCTGAGGGACTACTTCCTACTAGTTGTCCCAAAGCGATTTCTGGTGGTGCTTGGGGGAACATACATGGTGTTAAAATCGAACCTTGGCCTCCTGAATGCAAAGGACACACTCTAGCCCATTTAAATATCTCCCTGCCCTCATCCTTACATCTTCTACATATTTCCCCATAAATGTAAGGGGTAGCTACTTAAATTTTTTTTTAATTTTATTTAATCACTGTGAGATACTTACAAGTTTTCATGTTTGATTTACAATCTCACAATCATCAAACACCCATCCCTTCACCAGTGTACATTCACCACCACCAATATCCCAGGTATACCACCTCTTTCCCATCCTCCCCCTGCCTCTATGGCAGACAATATTCCCAACACTCTTTCTCTACTTTTGGGCATTATAGCTTGCAACACAGACACTGAGAGTTCATCATGTTTGGTCCATTATCTACTTTCAGCATACATCTCCCATCCCAACTGGTTTATCCAGCCATCATTTTCTTAGTGATCCCTTCTCTATTCCATCTGCCTTCCTCCCTCCACTCATAAAGCAGGCTTCCAGCTATGGGGCAATCCCCCTGGCCCTTGTATATGCTGTCCTTGGGTGTCAGCCTCATGAGATGCTACCCTACACTCCACAAATGAGTGCAGTCCTATGTCTGTCCCTCTCTTTCTGACTCATTTCACTTAGCATGGTACTCTCCATGTTTATCCATTTATAAGCAAAATTTCATGACTTCATCTCTCCTAACAGCTGTATAGTATTCCATTGTGTAGATGTACCAAAGTTTCTTTAACCAGTCATCTGTTCTCTGACACTCAGGTTTTTTCTAGGTTCTGGCTATTGTAAACAGTGCTGCAATGAATATATAAAAATAGATGTCATTTCTACTGTGCTCTTTTGCATCCTCGGGATATATTCCCAGAAGTGGTATTGCAGGGTCATATGGAAGCTCAATTTCTAGTTTTTTAAGGACTGTCCATATTGTTTACCAGAAAGGCTGGGCCAGTCGGCATTCCCACCAAGAGTGAAGGAGCGTCCCTTTTTCCCCACATCCATGCCAGCACTGGTTGCTTTTGTTCTTTTGAATGTGTGCCAGTCTCTGTGATGAGATGATACCTCATTGTTGTTTTGATTTGCTTCTCCCTGATGACTAGCGATGTGGAGCATTTTTTCATATGCCATTTGTATTTCTTTTTTGAGGAAACTTCTGTTCATTTCTTCTTCCCATTTTTGATGGGGTTGGAGGTTTTTTTTTTTTACAATTCTTCAAGTGTCTTGTATATTATGGATATTAATCCCTTATCAGATGGGTATTGGGTAAATATTCTTTCCCATTCTGTGGGCTCTTTCTGTATTTTGGGCACTGTTTCTTTTGAAGTGCAGAAACTTCTTAGTTTGATGTAGTCCCATTTGTTTATGTTTGCTTCCACTTACATTCTCAGTGCTGTTTATCCTTAAAGATGCTTTTGTAGCTACTCTTTTTGACAGAAAATAAACTATTCAGATACCCAGTACAATGGAGTAAGGGTCTTTTCAGAGGTTTGAATTACACCACTTTTCCTTTCTGAATGACTTACATTGGTACCTGTTCTTGGGAACAAAAATAAATTATACAAGGATTTTCACTGCTACAACAAAAAATGAAAATGATGTTCACTGTTTAGAGCTGCTGTTTACATCCGAAAATTCATTTGACGCTCCCAGCTTCCTTCCCCAGAAACCACTTTATACAGCCTGCAATTTTATCATATAATTTCTGCTTTTACTGTGTGTTAGTGTAATTTTAGATGTTTTGAGCTATTTGGAATGATTGGCAGGTTGTTTTGGCTCTGGAGTACTTAAATGTTCTTTCCATACAAATCAGTGGTAATTACTCCTCTGCTTTAGGTCAATTTGACCTACAAATGATTTCATCAAAATGCTCTATTTTCAATTGCAGGGAAAACTTGAAACATTGTGCTGTCATAATTTTACCTTACTAGCTATCACCACCACTTAAAACTATGAACAAATATATGAATCATTATATATTTTCATCTTATCCTTGAATTGCAACAGCTATTTTAAGTATATTTGTATTTATTTTCCATATATAAAATTTATCATGTATACTTTACATGTTTGAATTTAATTAAATGTTATATGTTCATCTGTATTTATTTTAATATTATATCACATAATATGTGATATTATATCTTATTTGTGTATCACTGTATATATACTTTCTTTAATTTTAATATTGGAAAACTTTGGAAGTTTGATTGATACCATCATTTGGAATGCTATTGATAAAATTGAATATCACCGTAATGCTTAGATTTTTATGTCAATTGAATTCCTTTTTTGTTTGTGACCAGACAATATGTGTTTTTTTATTGAATTGCTGTGAGATACAGTTGTAAAGCTTTTATATTTGAGTTTCAGTCATACAATGATCAAAACCCATCCCTCCACTAGTGTATATTTTCCAGCACCAATATTCCCAGTATTCCCCCATCCCACCCATCCCCCTAGCCTCTATAGTGGACAATTTACGCCATACTCTCTCTACTTTTGGGCATTATGGTTTGCAATACAGATATTGAGAGGCTATCACGTTCGGCCCTTTATCTACTTTCAGCAAACATCTCCCATCCTGAACAATCCCTCCAACCATCTTTGACTTAGTGATCCCTTCTCTATTCCAGCTGCCTTCTCCCCCAGCTCGTAAGGCAGGCTTCCATCCATGGAGCAATATTCCTGGCCCTTGTCTCAACTGTTTTTGGATGTCAATCTCATATTATGTTATTTTATATTCCACAAATGAATGCAGTCATTCTATGTCTGGCCCTCTATTTCTGACTCATTTCACTTAGCATAATACTCTCCATGACCATCTACTTACAAGCAAATTTCATGACTTCATCTTTCCTAACAGCTGCATAGTATTCCATTGTGTAGATGTACCAAAGTTTCTTTAACCACTCGTCTGTTCTGGGGCACTCGGGTTGTTTCCAGATTCAGGCTATTGTGAACAGTGCTGCAATGAACATACAGGTGCATATGTCATTTCTCCTGTGCACCCTCCAGATATATTCCCAGAAGTGGTATTGTGGGATGGTATGGGAGCACAATTTCTAATTTTTTAAGGAATGCCCACATTGTTTTCCAAAAAGGCTGGGCCAGTCTGCATTTCCATCAACAATGAAAGAGAGTCCCTTTCTCCACACATCTGCGCCAGCACTGGTTATTCTTGTTCTTTTTCATGTGTGCCCATCCCTGTGGTGTGAGATGATTTCTCATTGTTGTTTTGATTTGCATCTGGAGATCCCTGATGATTCGTGATGTAGAGCATTTGTTCATGTGCTTTTGGCCATTTCTATTTCTTTTTTGAATAAGCTTCTGTTTATTTCTTCTCCCAATTTATTGATGAGGTTAGAGTTTTTTCTTGTACAATTCTATTGGTATACAAGATGTGTTTTGGGGCTACTTCCCACTGGATACTCAAGAATCCCACTGCTTGGCAGTGTTTGGAGCATCATGGGGTTCTAAGTATTGAATCCAGGATCCACACATGCCAGATATGCCTCTGGCACACCCGGGTTCGATTCCTCTGCCCCTCTCGGAGAGCCCAGCAAGCTACCAAGAGCATCTCGCCTACACAGCAGAGCCATGGTGTATTTGATGTGTCAAAAACAGTAACAACAAGTCTCACAATGGAAATGTTACTGGTGCCCACTTGAGCAAATCGATTAGCAATGGGATGACAGTGATACAGTGATACACAATTATATTAATTTTATGCCATTAACTTATATTCTAATTATTTCTTCCATTTTCTATTCTCAAGTGTACTGTGCTAAGTGGTAGAGGAATTTTAATTTCCCCATATTACTCCAAACAAAACATATTTTTCACTAAAAAATAAAAAGGCAATCAGTACACTTTTTTACTCATAGAAATATATTCTCTTTTTTTGCTTTTTGGGTCACACCCAGCGATGCTCAGGGGTTACTCCTGGTTTTGCACTCAGGAATTACTCCTGGCAGTGCTTGGGGGTCCATATGGGATGCCAGGGATTGAACCCGGGTCGGCAGCGTGCAAGGCAAACGCCCTACCCACTGGACTATTGCTCCGGCCCTGAAATATATTCTCATTTGTTTATTTTTGACACATAATGTCTCCATCTTACTCTACTTCCACCATGGTCTTCTTTCTGGTTTGGGGGAGTTGGTAGTTAAAACTTCTTTTATTCAATAAAGTTCCCTCCCTATGGTCCAGTGATAAACTGTTTCAATTATTAATTAAATAACAAGAAAGAAAAGTTAATGATGGTGTTTGCATTTTAATAGCACAATTAATGTCATTGTTTTAGAAATACTTGAAAACTACTGGAAATATCTGGCACATAACAGGATTTTATCATTCTTTTACTCTAAGCCATATTTACTTTCCTCTTTCCTGTGAAAGAAAATACTTTAGTATTAACTTGGAAGCATTGCTGTCATAGAATGCAAAAGAAGACACAGAAGTCATTACTGTAGTAAAAAAAAGAGGAAGACAGGAAAGCATGTTTACCATATTGTATGATTAAGATTTTGTTGCTTTTTGTTTTGTCGTTTTGTTTTTTGATTTTTGGGCTACACCTGGCCATGCTCCGGGGTTACTCCTGGCTCTAAACAACCCCTCCTGGTTTTCTGATGGTATCATAAAAGATGCTGATGATTGAATCCGAGTCAGTGGCCTACAAGGCAAGCACCTTACCCACTGTACTAGCTCTCTGGCCATTTGTTGCATTTTTGTACCATGGGAGCCATCTACTGGTGTTTGAGATTGGGGAAAAATGCTACTTTCTTTTTCTTTTATACATTGTACTCTCCCCGCTTTTTATTGTTCAATTGAACAGCAGAAAATAATTTTTCCATCTGGTCGAAGAAGAAATAATTTCAAGATTAATTATTTATTGACCAATATATTCCAATAACAGGAAAATGTCACTGTCACACAGAAGTCAAAACTTTCAAGTCTTGCAGTCTTTGGGTACAAAACACAAAGATTGGGTGAAAGACCCATTAAAAATTGTGTTTTCTCCATCCCCATCAAAAAATGGGAAGAAGAAATGAACAGAAGTTTTCTCAAAAAAGAAATACAAATGGACAAAAGGCACATGAAAAAATGTTCCACATCGCTAGTCATCAGGGAGATACAAATCAAAACAACAATGAGATACCATCTCACACCACAGAGACTGGCATACATTCAAAAGAACAAAAGCAACCGGTGCTGGCATGGATGTGGGGAAAAAGAGACGCTCTTTCACTGTTCTTGGGAAGGCCGACTGATCTAGCCTTTCTGGAAAACAATATGGAAAGTCCTTCAAAAACTAGAAATTGAGCTTCCATATGACCCTGCAATACCACTTCTGGTAATATATATCAAGGATGCAAAAAAAGTACAGTAGAAATGACATCTGTACCTATATGTTCATTGCAGCACTGTTCACAATAGCCAAAATCTGGAAGCAACCCAAGTGTCCTAGAACAGATGACTGGTTAAAGAAATTCTGATACATCTGCACAATGGAATATTATGCAGCTATTAGGAGAGATGAAGTCATGAAATTTGCTTATAAATGGATAGACATGGAGAGTATCATGCTAAATGAAATGAGTCAGAAAGAGAGGGACAGACATAGAAGGACTCATTTGTGGGGTATAGAATAACATCATATGAGGCTGACACCCAAGGACAGTAGATATAAGGGCCAGGAGGATTGTCCCATAACTGAAAGCCTGCTTCATGAGTGGAGGGGAGAAGGCAGATGGAATACAGAAGGGATCAATAAGAAAATGATTGCTGGAGGAATCAGTTGGGATAGGAGTTGTGTGCCGAAAGTAGATAATGGATCAAACATGATGACCCTTCAATGTCTGTGTTGCAAGCCATAGTGCCCCAAAGTAGAGAGAGAGTATGGGGAATATTATGTGCCTTAGAGGCAGGGGGAGGGCGGGAAAGGGGGTGTATACTGGGGATATTGGTGGTGGGGAATGTGCACTGGTGTTGGGATGGTTTTGATCATTGTGTGATGGTAACCCAAACATGAAAGCTTGTAACTATCTCACAGTGATTCAATAAAATTTTTTAAAAATCATATATCTATTGGACTCCATGCAAAAAATTGTTTTAAAATTTGTATTCTATTTTAAATTTGCAATATAGGGGCTGAAGAGCTAGTACAGTAAGTAGGGTACTTGCCTTGTACGCAGCCAACCTGAGTTTGCTCCCTGGCATCTCAGATGGTTCCCATAGTCCCAGCAGGAGTGATTCCTGAGCTCAGAGCCAGGAAGAAGCCCTGGTCACTGTCAGGTGTGGTCGAAAAACAACAATTAAAAAGTCACATGAATTTATACTATTGGTGGAACCTACAAAATATATAGAATCCTGTTGGCCAAGGATTCTGGGGGATGTAATTCATATGTTTCTAATGTCTGTAACATGGAGGCAAACAAAATAAAATGGAAAGCTTCCCTTTTCAGGGGACACAATCCTTTGAGTTTTAATACTCAAAAATTTTGAATTTTAAGGAATAGCTGACTCCCTATGTTAAATATTTTGTCTGAAACCTGGCATCATTTCTCTTCTGATGAAAATCCTGAGTGATTTTCTGAGAATCTGATTAAATGGTTGCTAAGCAAGTGAACTATGACTCATAATTGAGAAACAATTTTGAGGTATTCTTCCTCTTATTTTTAAAGGAATCAAATTACACATCTCCCCAATGTTTATCTTGTTCTGCTGGCTATTTCATGGAAGACTTCTTGTGCGTGACATATCAAGTAATTTACTTGATGAGTAATAGTTACATTAACTTAGAGAAGGGCAGAATAGAAGATTATAAAAACCACATAATGACTCAGATAATCTTAAGTAAATTACTTAATGACATAAACAGCATAAAGATTTGTTCTTGACTGTCCATCACAAGTATCTAAATTACTCTTCAACTTCAGATTGCCACTCAGTAACGCACAGCAATGAGTGTAAAATCTTCAAATGTTTTTTGTTCAGAGACATTTTTTGGGGGATGAACTAACTACACCTTTCAAATGTTAACAATAAAGAGAACACGTAACTGTGAGGTTAATACTAAACATTTCTGTGATCCAAACTTAGGGACTTAGGCCCTCGAACGACTAGTTGATTCTTTTGCTCCAGGTCAAAACTGCTGGAGCATGAGTCTCAAAAATAAAAGCCAGATATAGTCAGAAGAAAGATACAATATAAATATAGAAAATATATAGGTTTATCCCAGAAAAGGGTGGAATTTAGTCCAGGCAGGGAAATGTTGTATTATCTCGGTTTCAAGATATCTATAAGGTTTCATTAATTAGACGCCTGATGTGGAAAATAGCCATTTGGGTAGAGGAAAGACATATATAGCATGACTTTATACATATTTATATATACGTATTCGGTAATATTGCATCATGAAATAATGTAATTTTCACAGGAATCTGTAAGGTGATTTAATACCAAAGTAAATACAGATGGGGAGGTGGTGGAGAATAAAAGGAGTAAGATTAATTCATGTGGGGAAAGACTGAAAGGTATATCCTTTGATTTATAACAAATATTGAGGAGTCAGTCATATATGCAATGATATGGTAATGGGTTACAGGGATTGATATCAGAGGCAAGACCAGTCAGTAGGGCAGATATTATGGTTCTAACAAGAGTATGAGAGTTTGAAATAGGGGAAAGGAAGATATTAGAAAGGAGTGATACCCAAGATAAGCTTTTACAAAGAGGCCATGAAAAAATCCACCAACAGGCAAATGGATGGGATATGCCACATCACAGTGAACAAACTATAGAACCCAGGTGAACATTAGAAAGAAAACTTTTAGTGAAAGAAACAAGGCCCCGAATGCCACTTAGAACACATATAAAATACATATGAATTCACTGTACCACTGTCATCACTGTCATCCTGTTGCTCATAGATTTGCTCAAGCAGGCACCAGTAATGTCTCCATTATGAGATTTGTTACTGTTTTGTCATATAGAATACACCACAGGTAGCTTGCCAGGCTCTGTCGTGCGGGCGAGATACTCTCGGTAGCTTGCCGGGCTCTCCGTGAGGGATGGAGGAATCGAACCTGCGTCAGTTGCGTGCAAGGCAAACGCCCTACCTGTTGTGCTATTGCTCCAGACCTGCATATGAATTATATGTATGTATGATATTTACATATATATGAAATGGAAATAGCACTGTAGCACTGTCTTCCCATTGTTCATCAATTTGCTCGAGCGGGCACCAGTAACGTCTCCATTGTGAGACTTGTTACTGTTTTTGACATATCGAATACGCCACGGGTAGCTTGGCAGACTCTGCCGTGCAGGCGGGATACTCTTGGTAGCTTGCTGGGCTGTCCAGAGGGCCGGAGGAATGGAACCTGGGTCGACCGCGTGCAAGGCAAATGCCCAACCCACTGCGCTATTGCTCCATAATGCAAGGAGGTGTGCGTGAGAAACTACAGGGGTTAAGACACTTACCTAGCATGCAGCTGACCTCGGACAGATCCTCAGCACTCACACATTGTCCTCTGAGCACTCAGAGCTGCAAGTATGGCCCCCAAACTAAAGAATAAAGTGTCACGGGGAGAGTAGAGGGGTGTCCCTCTTGGACCATAGCCTTCAGGATGCAGGGTGTAACCCTAGAGGCCCCTAGCCCCTCCAGGTATGGCTCTTGGATCCCGAGCACCAGCACTGTGTTTTGTATAGTTCACACTGAATCTTCAGGATCCCTGAGCAAATGAAACCCCCAGCCCCCATAAGTTCAAGGAAATAACAAATACACACCAAGATACTAGTCTCTTTGTAAGGAAAATTGGGAAAAATTTAACAAGATTTTAAGTATTAGCAACATTTTATTTCTTGGGTTGGGTACAAGAACTGAAGCACTGTCCTCCCATTGTTCGTGGATTTGCTCGACCAGGAACCAGTAACGTCTCCATTGTGAGACTTGTTGTTACTATTTTTGCTGTTGTTGTTATTACTGTTTTTGATATACCAAATATGCCATAGATAGCTTGCCAGGCTCTGCCGTGCGGGCTCGATACTCTTGGTAGCTTGCCGGGCTCTCCGAGAGGGACAAAGGAATCAAACCCGGGTCGGCTTCGTCCTCCAGTCCAGGGTCCAAGAATGACATGATTTTATTGCAGTTTTGATGGGCTAACCCGTAGATATCAGTAGCTAACATACTCATGAGGAAACTGTTACGATCAGCCTTTAAAAAAAATTTGGGGGGCTGGAGTGATAGCACAGTGGGTAGGGCGTTTGCCTTGCACGCGGCCGACCCGGGTTCAAATCCCAGCATCCCATATGGTCCCCTGCGCACCGCCAAGGGTGATTCCTGAGTGCATGAGCCAGGAGTGACCCCTGTGCATTGCTGGGTGAGACTCAAAAAGCAAAAAAAATAAGAAATAAAAAAATAAAAAAATGTGGGCCACACCTTGCATTGCTCAGGGTTCACTTCTGACGGGGCTCATATAATATGGGGTGTGGGGACTGCAACCTGGGTCGATGCAAGACAAGCACCCTATCCACTGCACTATCGCTCCGGACCTGGACTCTGCTTTTGTGCTCTGTCCTGGGGATATATAAAACGGAGCGGGGAGTGCATTTTAGAGATTTGTTGGAGGAGGTGGTCTATCAGTTCCATTCCTGACACTTCTTTCTTTGGTCTTTTGGGCCAAACTGGCAGTTTTTAGGGGTTATTCCTTGCTCTGCACTCAAAGATCACTCCTGGCGGTGCTTGGTTGGGAGAGGCTTGCGAAACCATACGGGGTGCCCGGGACGGAATTCTTCCAAGCAAGAATCCTAAGCAGCCACCTCCTCCAAGGATAGATACTTTTTGCCGTGATCTCTTCCAGAACGAGGTGGCACAGAGCCCCGCGTGCTTCTCCATCCCGCGCCTTTGCCTGCGCAGACACCAGCAAGTCAGGAGCCTTCCCCCCTGTCCTGTGACTCGGCCCCGTCCCGTCCCCGCTGCCCTGCGCTCTGGGCCAGTGGCTCTACCATGCTGCGGGGAGGCTCCCGGTGGCCAGCAGCGGGGCCCGGGGCAGGGCATGGCGCCCCCTGCAGGCCCACAGCGTCCTCGCCGGCAGGACGAAGGTGCGAGAAGGAGAGCGGCGCGGGGCCGGCGGGGGAGCGGCGCGGGGGCGGGGCCGCGAGGGGGGCGGAGCCGACGGCGCCGGCGGGGCCGAGGCGAAGGCCAAAGGCAACAGTTCGCGACGGCGCCGGCGGCGCTGGGCACGCTCGCCCGGCCGGGGGCCGATCTGCCCCTCAGGAAGCTGCCGTCCCGGCCCCTTCCCCCTCCCCTCCCCTCCCCCTCCCCCTCCCCGTCTTCCTACACCGCCTGCGCGGCGGCGGCGGCGGCGGCGGCGGCCGTGATCGCGCCCACCGCCCCCGCCACGTCCATCCCTGCCTGCTCGCCCGCCCGTGACTGTGGCGTCGGCGGCGGCGGCGGCGGCGGCGGCGGTGGCGGCTCTACCATGGCGGCGGCGGGGAGGGGGGAGAGTAGTTGTAAAGTAGACACCCGCCCTTGCCTCAGAGAAGGTGAGTTCCCGTCTCGGGGTGCGGGGGCGGCCCCATCTCCTGCGCTGCCTCCCTCTAAAGCCGGTCCGAGACGGGCTGGGCGCGGTCCGCCCCCGGGCCCCCCCCAATGCCCCCCCCAACCCCCCCCAACACCCTCCCGATGGAGCGCAGGAAAGGTCGAGTTCGCCCCGCCCCGCCCCTCTGTATTGGCCCCGAGGGCGTGACGGCGACGGCTGCCCCGTTGGGCTTCCCGACTCCCCTCTCTAGGAAGGGGCCCCCCCTAGGAATGCGAACTTCAGGTACTCACACCACGGCACGAGTTGGAAGGGACAGACCCATCACACAGTCCGGATGCCACTAGTGTGCTCTCCGAGAGGAAGGTGCGCTTTGGTAGGAGCGAGGAAGCCAGGTTAGACGGGCCGTTCGGGCTACACGCTCAGGGACAGAGCCAGGGGGACGTGATGGGTCAGAAGAGATCGAATAGGACACCCACCCCCCCTGTCAACACGGAGGACAACTCTGCTGAAAGTCAGCGTCCTGCAGGGTAGAAACTTGTCTTAGGAGATATTTGAAGGGAGAGAGGGCTAGGGATTTGGGGAGGTCACCGTGCGTTTGTGAGCTTTAGAGTAGGATCGGTGAGATTCTAGGATCCTAGTGTCTGGGGAATGGGACTGTACGGTGGGAATAATGTGGCAGAAGCACATGTTTCAGGAAGCACTTGGAGGAATTTTTCTTTGCGTAGAGGTCCGACCTTTACGCAAAGAAAAAGGTTGAGGGGCAAGGTTCACGGGCCCAATTTAAAGTTGGTTTTAGTTTTTATTAAGCGTTGGCCTACCAAAATATATATAGGACGCCGAACATAATGATATATTTGACTATTTCAGTACTATAAGGGGTGGTTAATTCACACAAAATTCTTTATACTTCCAGACAGCCTGCTAAGAGAAAACTCTACAGTTTGCCATTGAATGTATTTTAAAGCAGTTTTGAAATGCTTCTTAATGTTGTTGAGACAGATTCCATTGTGGAAGATCTCAGTAAAGCATTTGTCCTCATGAATCTTGAAATTTCTGTGTTTTCTGTGTTATCCTTTCGTTGCTTATGTGTTTCTAAAGTGAAGATCATGTACCCCCAAGATAGCATGGGGAATTTTCAGTCTCCTTAGGAGGATGCCCATTAAAATTACCCCATAAAGTGATTCTTCTTCAAACATTTTTGAGGGGGTGGTCCTAAGCAGTGCTTCCAGATCCCAGGAACAAACACTCCCTGCCATATTCATATTCAGCCATTGGGGCTGGAACCAGCTCTGGGAGGGGGGCAGAGAGTGCACATAAAGACGACACCGGGGGCTGGAACAATAGCACAGCGGGTAGGGCGTTTGTCCCCTGAGCACCGCCAGGGGTAATTCCTGAGTGCAGAGCCAGGAGCAACCCCTGTGCGTTGCTGGGTGTGACCCAAAAAGAAAAAATAAGACGACACCGGGCAGTGCTACTCCAGCTCTGTTGAGGGAGTGAGGAGAGCTGGGATGGGAAGAGCGGTGATAGGAATGGAACCAGTCCTTATGGTTGTACTCCAGCCCCTATGCTGTCCCCCCAACCATATTCAAACATTCTGAAATGATAGATCCCAAATCTTTCACACCTTTCACTTCAGAAAAATGGCGAGCCAGTGAAAAACCAACAAAATCTTACATATTTGACTAGGTACATTAACTAATGCCATTTTCCCAATGAAGAAATGAAAATATGTTGTAATATATATATTAAAAAATTAACTCTTACTAAAGGCAACCTTTGAAAAACTTTGGTCTTCCATCAAACTGGGTTTGTACAATTGTTATGGGGTGAAGATGAAATCTCTTGTATTTTTCGTCTTGGTTTTAATAAGCAAAGTTTCTGTCTTCAGCAAGACGGAGAAAACATTTTATACTTTTAGTTAAAATCCTAATTCAAAATCCTAGATTCTCATGATCCTTTGACTATAGGTTTATCCCTAATATGGGAAAGTGGCTTTTTACCTGATTCTTGGACTGGTTTAGTTGCAGTGTATTTCTGCATACACAAGAATTAATGGTTTCAAGATATATACATCAATAAAGTTGCAGCATTAACTTATCTACTATTACTAGCGGTAAAATGAGGAGAAGCCAGCATAGGAGTTTGATGTAGTTAACGGAGTTTCTGTTGCTAGAACCTAGCTAATCTTCTCGAATTTGTGTTTGCTTGTTGCTTGATTATTTGGGTGGGTGTTTTGATTTGATTTGATTTGGTTTTGATTTGGGAGCTACACCCCGTAAAGTCAGGCATTACTCCTGACTCTCGAATCAGGAATAGTGCTTGAGGTGTTCAGGGGACTATATACAATTTTGGGATCAAACCAGGGTCACACACCAGCAAGGCAAGTGCCTAAACCCCTGCATTAAACCCCTGCATCTTTTAAATTTTGAAACTGAACAGATCCAAGCTTCCTGGATTAGAGTTATGAAATAGAGTTATTGAATTGGCCAAAATCTGAAGATGCTTTCACATCTTAAGTGTGAACCATGATTTTGCAATTAAGCATTGAGTCTTTTGAGGTTATTTCCATGGCTGTGTAGTGATCCATAAGAAACAGTACCTCATAAGCCATAAGAAACATTGATCAATAGTCAAAAACAGATAGTAATTGAGTAATGAAACATTGACAAATAGTCATAACCAGGTAGTAATTGAGTAATAAACTTAGCATTGTTAGCTTTGAGACAATTTCTTGGGGTATGAAAACCAAAGGTAATTTTACCTAATTTTTTTAAAATCACGAATTGTTAACTCCAAGCAAAACCCTTTCACCTAACAAACAATAAATATTTCATACAGTGCTAAACACTCTTAAGTTTCAATTTTGTATATTTATAAAAGCGACAAATGGTTCCAGATGCACAGTGCATAAGAAAAGAAAAATATGCTGCTTTCTGGATTTGTGTGCTATATTTTGCTTCTTTGCTTTCTAGGTCCTAGTTAGGACTTACAGTTGCTATAAATGGTGGAAAACAATTGTCAAGATTCCAATTATTACAAGTCCAATCTTGATAGAACTATTAAAAGTGGCTTGATAAGCATTTGCCGATGATAGCTAACAATTCTGAGGATCTATTAATAAGCAAATATCGGTGCAGATTATACTTTGCCAAATAGGAAGATTAACAGTTGCCAAATAGGGAAAATTAGAATCCTCCTGAGATTATATATGGGAAATTGAGTAAAATTTTGAAAGCAAAACAACAAATGAAAGAAATGTTAGGGTAATCCCTGAGCACAGAGCCAGGAGCATTGAGTATCACCAGGTGTGGTTCAATCCCAGTCAGTCCCCCTCAAAAAGAGAAATGTCCCGTGAATATACATATGAGAAGACAGATATACACCCCAAATTCACGGTTCAGAGGGTTTTCAAGTTTTGGGGGATACTTTGTATTTCATTAAGTTTTTTCAAAAATATTTGATTACTCAAAAATAAATTTGCACCTAGTATAATTATATGGTCCAGCATAATCATAGGAAAAATCAAACCAAAAATAATACCCATGTTAATTTACCTCTTTCTTTTGTGAAAAATAAATGATTACCTGGGTTATATTTTACTTTTTGGGTCACACCCGGAGATGCACAGAGGTTACTCCTGGCTTTGCACTCAGGAATTACTCCTGGCGGTGCTCAGGGGACCATATGGGATTCTGGGAATCGATCCCGGGTGGGCTGCATGCTATCACTCCAGCCCCTGGGTTACATTTTAGACTAAACGATAATCTTGATTTTTATGAGGTTAATAAGTCTTTTGTTTTTATATTTTGGGCCAGGCCTGGTGTTGCCTGGGGCTTACTCCTGACTCTGTGCTCAGGGATCACTCCTAGTGTAGCCTCATGGGACCATATGTGGTGAGGATGGAACCCAGGTCTATGTCATAAAAGACAATTACCCAACCCTCTGTTCTATCCCTCTGGTCCACAGTGGATTGTCTTTTCACATAACAATGACCTAACAAGGCTTTCTTTGTTAAAAAAATTATTCTTCAATGTTTCATATCCACCCTAAGAAATCTAGTTAACAGTCTTTCCTTAAGAATCACTAATTGAGGGACCTGCAGTGAGAGGACCAAGGGTAGGGTGCTTGTCTTGTGCAAGGTCAACCTGGTTTGCCTACCTGAGTTTGATATGCGGCATCCCATACGATCCCTCAAACCCTCCAGGAGTGATTCCTGAGCACATAGTCAGGACTAAACCCTGTGCTCCACTGGTTGTGGCTCAAACACACAAACAAACAAATAATTAACTGAACACTTATTAGTGTGCCAAGAACTATGCTTAGTGTTCAGTATATACTAAGAAAATGAAACTATATTAAATAACCCAATTATGATGTATAATAAAAATTAGAAATGAATAATTAGGAAAATACAGTTTTAAATATGTCTAATCAGACTCCTGCATCATCAGGACTGTTCCTTTGTTTATTATATACTCTATCTGTGGTGTCATATATAAGCAAACACATTATATTCTTTTTTCTTTTTGGGTCACACTTGGCGATGCTCAGGGGTTACTCCTGGCTCTGCACTCAGGAATTACTCCTGGAAGTGCTCAGGGGACCATATGGGATGCTGGGAATCGAACCCGGTTCTGCCGCATGCAAGGCAAATGCCTTACCTGCTGTGCTATCTCTCTAGCCCCCACATTATGTTCTTTATCAGTGACTTTCAATCTTTTTACAACCATAGACTTCTAAGGCAGAAATAAAAAGCATTGTTTATAAGAAGAAGATATGTATCAATATTTATAATAGCATTGCTTCATATTCAAGGGGTACCATGTGTTAAATGGTAACCTTTTACTCATTCACAGACTGACAGGAAATTTCTGCAGATTGACACCTGTCCACAGAGAAGCAGTTGAAAACTACTGTTCTAAGTCGAATATAAGAAAAATAATAGCAAACTGAGAGTTGATATTTAATTATCAGCATTTAACAGAGTTGGGATGTCTGAATAGAAGTTAATGGTCATGTGCCAGTATTTGAAAACGTTCATTAAGGATGCCCCCTCATATTGCAATTTAGCTCTATTCTTTTCTACCTGAAACTAATCACTCAGAAACACTTACACACTGACTAAGCCGTTGGAATGAATGGCAGAGTGGTTTTCAGAAGCAAAATATCTATCATGGGATCAAGCAAAGTAATGAAATTACACAGGTATGACTCCTGGATTAACTAGCCACAGAGCGCTTATGATTATGAAAGTTCATGATTTAAAGATAAAGTAGGGATAGGAGAGATAGTAATTGGGTTAAAGCTCTTGTCTTGCGATCCTGGTTTTCCCCAGAACTTTTGTGTAAGATTCCCTGAGTACTTTCAGGGAAGTACTCCTCAGCACAGAGACAGGAGTATTTCTGGAACACTACTGGGTGTTGTACACACTCCAAATAATGTATTAATATATTATTAGTGGATTTTATTAAATATACATGATTAAACTAAATATAAAACATGTCTAAGTATTATATTACATAAAATTAATATACGTGGGGCTGGAAAAATTGAATAGCATGTAGGGTGCTTGCTTTCATGCAGCAGAACTGGGTTTGATCCCTGGCATCCTATAGAGTACCCCAAGCACAGCCAGGAGTGGTATCTGAGCACAAAGCTGGAGTAACCCCTGTGCACAGTTGGGTGTGGCACTGGCCCCTCAACCTAAGATATAATCCTTATGTATTGTTATATAGAAAGTGACAAATATATAACTATCACTCCCAATTAATTATTTTGTTTATTCCACTGCATTTAATAAATGAAAAGATCCCTCAATATTGTTCAATTATGGTAATTTTTGTAAAATAGCCAAAATACGAGGCTAAGAGGTCCAGGTATTCTTTTGTTAGCCGGAGAAAAATAAATATTCTAGATAACATTATAGCTCTAGGTGTTCATAATATGAAACTCTGTAGGTCAACTGCTTTGCATGCCAACGTTCAGGAAGAGGAGATGCTTTTGTTATTTTTAGTGTTTAATTTTTTTCTTTTTTGGGTCATACCCAGCGTTGCACAGGGGTCACTCCTGGCTCATGCACTCAGGAATTACCCCTGGCGGTGCTCGGAGGACCATATAGGATGCTGGGTATCAAACCCGGGTTGGCCATGTGCAAGGCAAACACCCTACCTGCTGTGCTATTGCTCCAGCCCCAGTGTTTAATTTTTAAAGTGGTTAAATACATATAACATAAAAATTTATACTTTAAGCGAGTAATTGAAGTACACTCACAATTTTATACAATCATTAACATTATTCCAGAGTATATTTATCATCATTACAGTAAAATTTTGTACCTGTAGTCAACAGTCTTTATTTCTTAACTCTAAGAACTTTTTAGGGGACCAGGAATATAAATCAAAAGTCTGAAACTCATACTTTGCATACATGAGGGCTCAAATTTGATCCCGAACCTTATATGGTACCCTTTGCATCACTGTTTATGGCCGTGGTGACCCTAAACCCACTGGATCCAGGCAGCATGGGACTAGAGCATTGCACCACTATGCTGGGTTAAATTAATATTTCCAGGAGTAACCTCTAGGCTCCCAAGAATTGCTTGGCACATCCTCCTCTCACGCCAACCCACTTATTGATATGTGTAGTTTCTAGAAATAGCAGATTCCAAGAGTTATACCTAATTTATTAACAATTTGTAACCTGAGGAAGTAGTTTATTGTTATTACAGAGCATTATATTGCAAAGTAATTTCCCTCCGTACTTTAATTGTGAGTGGGATCATAGATTAAACATTGGTCTTATTTGTACCATATCCTATGATTTTAAGCTCTCATCCTATTATCACACTTACATTCTCTTCCCATCTTGAACTTAGTTTTTGACAGTACTTTTGTATATTCCCCCAGTGTTTTCGTTAAGATGCAAAAAAGAAAAAAAATCATGTCAGCTATTATTTCAGCTCTCATTTTATTATCAGACTTACATTCTCTTCTTCTTTTGAACTTAGATTTTGACAGAAATTTTGTGTATTCCCACAGTGGCTTTATTTATTTATTTATTATTTTTATTATTTTTATTAATTTATTCTTTTATTGAATCACCATATGGAAAGTTACAAAGCTTTCAGGTTTAAGTCTCAGTTATACAATGCTCGAACACCCATCCCTTCACCAGTGCACATATTCCACCACCAAGAATCACAGTATACCTCCCCCCACCCACCCACCTCCCCAGCCCCCCACCCCGCATGTGTAACTGGTAAATTTTGCTTTACTTTCACTTTACTTTGACTACATTCAATGTTTCAACAAAAAACTCACTATTATGGATTTGGAGTTTCTTTTTTCTAATTTAAATTTATTTATTTTTAATTAGTGAATCACCGTGAGGGTACAGTTACAGATTTATACACTTTTGTGCTTATGCTTCCTTCATACAAAGTTCGGGAACCCATCCCTTCACCAGTGCCCATTCTCCACCACCAGTAAACCCAGCATCCTTCCCACCCTCCCCAATCCCATCTCCCCCCACCCCACCCTGCCACTGTGGCAGGGCATTCCCTTCTGTTCTCTCTCTCTAATTAGCTGTTGTGTTTTTTAATAAAGGTGTTGAGTGGCCACTGTGCTCCGTCTCTAACCCTCATTCAGCCCGCAATTCCCTTCCCCCACATGGCCTTCGACTGCATTAAAGTTGGTGATCCCTTCTCTGAGTTGCCCTTTCCCCAGAATGTAAGTTTCATGCTGAGTGAAATGAGTCAGAAAGAGAGAGACAGACATAGAAAGATTGCACTCATCTATGGTATATAGAATAACAGAGTGGGAGACTAACACCCAAGAATTGTAGAAATAAGTACCAGGAGGTTGACTCCACAGTGGTTTTATTTAAATGCAAAAAAATATAGCTAGTATTAGAAACTCCTAGGTTTTAAAGACAGGATAGTCCAGTCCATATTTGAGAACATGCTGCTTTGTTATTAAAAATCTCACTCTAGGAGGCCCAGTGCATAGGATAGCAGGTAGGGTATTTGCCTTGCATGTTGCCGACTCAAGTTCGATCCCTGGTATCAAATAAGGTCCTTGGAGCACCACCTCGAGTAATTCCTGTATGCAGAGCTAGGAGTAACCCCTGAGCATCAGAATATGTCCCCAAACCAAAACCTTTTACTCCATGGGCCAAAGATATAGTACAGGGATTAAGGGTTTCCCTTGCATGTGAATGGCCCCCGTTTGATCTTCACATATGCTCTCTCTTGCACCATGGTGAGTTATCCCTCAGCACAGAGAACATAGTACTCCTTGATAACCTCTGGGTGTGGCCCCCAAACAAAAATACACCACTGCCAGGTTGCAATAAACTGGATTTTGTTTCTGAGTAAAATCTTGCTCTCTAATCCATATCTCTTTTCCAAGCATATGATGGCATAAAAAATTCAAATATGTCAACTAATAAAGAAAAATGACTAGTGTAATGCTAGGAATATGAAAACAAAATATCTAAGATCAATGAAGCGTTATTTACCTTCCTGTATTCAAAGATGTTTGTTACAGATGAGTGATGAAGTCACTTAAAAGCATTTAGTATTTTGTATTTGATACTCAAAAGTGTAATTTATTGCTTAACCTTAGCTCTCCTAACTTCTAAGAATAAATGATTACCTCCCATGAATTTAGTGTACATATGTATATGTAGAAAACTGAACTATGTACAGCTAAATGATAAAAATACTATTCTAATTTACTGAGTATAAAGATTGACAGTTATAATGACTAAAATTTTGTACTTGATAGTAGAAATGATGTGTATCTACCAAAATAAATTTTTTGGAGATAATTTACTTTATGATTTGGATATAGAAAGGAAAGACAGAAAATGGAAGAATAGGAGAAAATATGCTAGAACTCCGAATATTTTATTTAAGTCCTTAAAGTCTGGATGAAATGTATAGATACATAAAACTTCAAAATATTTTGGTTTGGTTTTAAGGCCACACCTGGCAATGCCCGGAGCCTGTTCTTAGCACATTATTCAGGGGACAATCCGGTGCCTGAGGTGAAACTGGTCCTCTCACATGCAAAGCAGGCATATAGTCCTTCAAGCTATCTCTATAGCCCAAAATAATCTATTATGTTTCCTGCTAATTTTCATGGCTTAGAACAAGGTAGGATATTTGGTGTCTTTTATAATTCTCCACCAAAATTTTGCTTCTGGTATGTTCTCCTGTCCATAATACTTCGTTTTCGAGTCCAGGAATGTAGTTCGGCTGTAGATAACTTGCCTTGGATGTGATGGAAATACCTAGCACTGAAAATTAAAATACATTTTCCATTGATGGCTATCAGACATGCATAGTCAAGTACAAAAGGAACTTCAGCAATAGAAACCTGAAAAGTTATGGTATATTCTAAAAACATAATGATTATGATGCAGTTTCTATTATACTATTGCTTTTTACAACTCTTAGTGTATTTTTAAAAAATTTTATTGAATCACCGTGAGATAGTTACAAGCTTTCATGTTTGGGTTACATTCTCACAATGATCAAAAACCCACCACTCCACCAGTGCACATTCCCCACCACCGATATCCCGGGACTCTTAGTGCATTTGGAATTAAAAATATAACTCATATTTCATGGCTAACCAATGAAAAGACCTATGTTTTATATTCTAATGAGTTAAGAAAAAAGACATGCAAAGATGAAAATACACATCTCCAAAATTTCTTCAGATATACAGGTTTTTCCTAAAGTAAGTAATACCACTTTCAAAGGCAAGGGTGACTTTGAAAGAATGCTTAAGTACAGTAGTAGCTTTGGGGATGCTTTTGTGGGGATGCTTTATGGTTTTATTTCCTTATATGAAGGTAGATTTTTAGGGGCGACTGAATAATATCTTTTCTGAAAAGGGATTTGTATTGTCCAACTAAGTCTGGGAGCCTCTGTGTTATACCTTGGCCCCCATTTTTTTTTAACCAGAGCCAGTTTCTAAGCCCTAATTACTTGCCAGAATACTGACTCTTGTTCCAAGAAAAGTACTAAGTAAACGTAGGTTTTAGGTATACAGACTTACATGCCACATTATGCTTACCATCAACAATTTAATTTCTCACCAACATTTTTCTTTCTTTCTTTCTTTCTTTCTTTCTTTCTTTCTTTCTTTCTTTCTTTCTTTCTTTCTTTCTTTCTTTCTTTCTTTCTTTCTTTCTTTCTTTCTTTCTTTCTTTCTTTCTCTCTCCTTCCACCCACCCACCCTCCCTCCCTCCCTCCCTCCCTCCTTCCCTCCCTCCCTCCCTCCCTCCCTCCCTCCCTCCCTCCCTTCCTTCCTTCCTTCCTTCCTTCCTTCCTTCCTTCCTTCCTTCCTTCCTTCCTTCCTTCCTTCCTTCCTTCCTTCCTTCCTTCCTTCCTTCCTTCCTACAATGCTTTGGGGAGTATTGCCATTTTGATAAAGTTAAATCTTCCAATGCATTAGCAGGGGGTATCTTTCCATGTCCTCATGTCCTCTTTTATTTCCTGAAGTAGCGTTTTGTAGTTTTCTTTATACAAGTCCTTTACGTCCTTAGTTAAGCTGATTCCGAGGTACTTTATCTTTTGAGGCACAATTGTGAACAGGATTGCTTTTTACATGTTGCTTTCTTCTCTCTCATTATTTGAGTATAGGAAAGCCATGGATTTTTGGTTATTGGTTTTATAGCATGCAACTTTACTATACAAGTCAATTGTTTCTAGGAGTTTCTTGGTAGAGGTTTTAGGGTTCTCTAAGTATAATATAATATCACCTGCAAATAGTGAGAGCTTGATTTCTTCCTTTCCTATCTGATGTCCTTAATGTCTTTTTCTTGCCTAACCGCTATTACAAGTAGTTCCAGTACTATATTGAACAGAAGTGGAGAGAGTGGGCATCCTTGACTTGTCCGTGATCTTAGAGGGAAGGCTCTTAGTTTTTCCCCATTGAGGATGATGCTCGCCATAGGCTTGTGGTAAATGGCTTTGACTATATTGAGGAAAGTCCCTTCTGTTGCAATGTTGGGGAGAGTTTTCATCAAAAACTGGTGCTGGATCTTTTCAAATACTTTCTTTGCATCTATTGATATGATTATATGGTTTTTATCTTTTCTTTTGTTGATATTATGGATTATGTTAATTGATTTCTGAATGTTAAACCATCTTTGTGTCCCTGGGATGAATTCCACTTAGTCGTGGTGTATGATCTTTTTGATGAGATGTTGGATTCTATTTGCTAACATTTTTGTTGAGAATCTTTATATCTGTGTTTATCAGGGATATCGGCCTGTAGTTTTCTTTTTTAGTGTTGTCTTTGTTTGCTTTTGGTATTAGGGAGAAATGTGCCTCATAGAAACTGTTTGGGAGAGTTTCTGTTTATTCAATTTCCTGGAAAAGCTTGATAAGAACTGGCAAAAGGTCCTCTTTAAATGTTTGGAAGAATTTGCTAGTGAATCCATCTGGACCTGAGCTTTCGTTTTTGGGAAGACTTTTGATTACAGTTTCAATTTCTTTGATATTATTAGGTCTATTCAGGTATTCCAGATCTTCTTTTGGTTCAACTTTGGGAGATTATAGGAACCCAGGAATTTATCCATTTCTTCTAGGTTCTCTTGTGTCATGGCATTCAGCCTTTCGAAATAGTCTCTGATGATCTTTTGAATTTCTTTGGTTTCTGTTATGATGTCTCCCTTTTCATTTCTGAGTTGATTTATTAGGGTTCTCTCTCTCTTTCTTTGTGAACCTTGCTAGTGGCTTATCAATCTTATTTATTTTATCAAAGAACCATCCCTTGGTTTCATTGATCTTTCAGATTGTTTTTTGGGTTTCCATGTTAATTCCTGCTCTACGTTTTGTGATTTCCTTCTTTCTGCCTGGTTTGGGCTCCTTCTGCTGTTGTTTTTTTTTTAAGATCTTGAGCTGTGAAGTCAAGTTATCTATGTAGGCCCTTTCTTCCTTCCTGAGGAATGCTTGCAGAGCTATAAATTTTCCCCTTAACACAGCCTTAGCTGCGTCCCATAGGTTTTGGTAACTCGTGTTTTCATTCTCATTTGTTTACAGGTATCTTTTGATTTCTTCCTTGATTTCCTTCCTGACCCACTCGTTGTTCAACATTGAGTTGTTTAATTTCCAGGTGTTTAATTTGGTTTTCCGTGTCTTTGTGTGATTAAATTCTAATTTCAGTGCATCATGGTCTGAAAAGATAGTTGATACAATTTCAATGTTCCTGATTCTATTGAGGTATGCTTTGTGACCCAACATGTGGTCTATTTTGGAAAATGTTCCGTGTGCACTGGAAAATAATGTGCATTCTCTCTTGTTGGGATGCAAAACCCTGTATAGATCTGTTAGCCCTCTCTCTTCTATCTCTTCCTTCAACGCCAGTGTTTCCTTGCAGAGTTTTAGTCTTGGTGATCTACCTAGCAGTGATAGGGCAGTAACACAGTAGAATTTAAATGGGACAAATACAAATGTGTTGAGGCTCCGAAGAATTTCTATTTCTCTGTGTTTAGAGGACAGAGTTTAACTAGCTCAAAATAAAATAGAAGTTTGTATGTTAGTCAAAAGTTAGCACGAGTATGATGTGACCACCAAAAATGTGGAAAAAATTTAGGCTATATTAACAAAATATAAATATTCAAAATGAGGTTGTTAATATAGGTAACACTATTGAATTGTGCACTTAAAGTGGTTAAGAGAATCAAGCTTAAGTTTTTACCATAGTATTCAAGAAATGAAGTGATGGTATGTGATTCCACTTAGGATGATTGTGTGTAGGTTACACTTTATGATAGTAGAGACTTAGGAAAACTAGTGAAATGTGCTATATGATTGACCTTAGATTAATTTGCAAATAGAAGCAAGTAATAAAACTTTAATGGAAGAATTTCTGTTTCAGAAGGATTATTTGTGCTATGACTTCCAGGAATAAAACTGCGCTCTAGGAAATGTTTTCAAAGGGTAGTCCCTGGACCATCATCACCACTAAGGAACTGAAATAATGGTCCACCATCACCATTATGGAACTAAAATATATGTTCTTGGCTTCAATTAAAAACTACTGAATCAGTAGTCCTGAAGATGTGTCTACTAATTTTCTGTAACAAGTTTTCCAGGTGGTTTTGGTGTCCGTTGAAGTTTGAGACCTCCTAATATAGAGAGATGTTTCAGTTATGTGCCTGCACACAGACACATAGATGTGCACATGCATACACAGACACTCACATCAAAGTTTCTCTTTTTAAAATGTAACAGTGATTTTCAACCTTTAATATGCAATAAAATCACCAGATTATTTTTTTTTAAAAGGAAAAAATAAGTTTGACTGAAATTGCCCGTAGAGATACGGGTTATTTGATCTGTGATGGAGCTTCAGCAATGGCATGTTTAAGAAACAGTTAAAGTAATCTTTTTTTTTAAATTTTTTATTGAGTCACCATGTGGAAAGTTACAAAGTTTTCAGGTTTAAATCTCAGTTATACAATGCTCGAATACCCATCCCTTCACCAGTGCTCATATTCCACCACCAAGAATCCCAGTATAGCTCCACCCCGCCCCCTCACACCCCAAACCCCCCCACGCCCCTAGCCCCCCACCCTAAGCCCCCCCGCCTGTGTAACTAATAAATTTCACTTTACTTTCACTTTGATTGCATACAATATTTCAACAAAACTCACTATTATTGTTTGGAGAGTCTCTCCCCTAAAGTCAGACCTGCTGAAAAGGAAGCATTAGATAATTTGTTTTCCATTGCTGAGGATGAAGAGGTATGAGGTCGAGTGACCACACTTAGTGGCCTCTCAGTTTTGGGTTTCTGTAATTTAGTATTTTAGTAACTAAGTCCAGAGAGATATCTGCCAGAAGTTGCATCGTTGCCAACTTGTACTTCTCAGTTCCATTATATTCCACATATGAGTGCAATCTTTCTATGTCTGTCTCTTTCTAGTTAAAGTAATCTTAATATGCAATCAGGATTGAGAAATACCGTGATAGAAGGGGCAACTAGGATCACTAGATTGGTTAAGAAGAATACTTTAAAATCTTGTTATTAGACCTCATTCCAGTCAATTTTTTATAGAATGAGATATTGCCAAATATTGCTTTTTTATTCCTTCTTTTCAAATATCTTTTCACTTTACACTAAAACACTGTTAACTTTTTAGGTACTATCCTATATCCCAGCTCTTAAACCATGGGTCCTACACCATATGATGCTGTATTCCTGACTGTAGGAGTCAAGGAAAATTTGGTAACAATAAACATAAAACAACCACAAATTAATTCAAAACAAATTGCTTAATAAATGTGAGGTATTTCTAAGCAATGCTTACCGTATCTCAGGTGAAGAGGAGTCTTTATTTCCCTTTTTTAAAAAATTAATTTTTTTATTTTATTGAAACACCGTGAGATAGTTAGAAGCTTCCATGTTTGGGTTACAATCACACAATGATCAAACACCCATCCCTACACCAGTGCACATTCCCCACCACCAATATCCCCTGTATACACCCCCTTTCCCACCCTCCACCTGCCTCCATGGCAATCAATATTCCCCATACTCTCTCTCTACTTTTGGGTATCATGGCTTGCAACACAGACATTGAGGGGCAATCATGTTTGGTCCATTATCTGCTTTCAGCACACATCTCCCATCCCGACTGATTCATCCAGCCATCATTTTCTTAGTGATCCCTTCTCTATTCCATCTGCCTTCTCCCCTCCACTCATGAAGCAGGCTTCCAGCTATGGGGCAATCCCCCTGGCCTTTGTATCTACTCTCCTTAGGTGTCAGCCTCATGTGATGTTATTCTATACTCCATAAATGAGTGCAGTCCTTCTATCTCTGTCCCTCTCTTTCTGACTCATTTCACTTAGCATGATACTATCCATGTTTATCCACTTATAAGCAAATTTCATGACTTCATCTCTCCTAACAGCTGCATAGTATTTCATTGTGTAGATGTACCAAAGTTTCTTTAACCAGTCATCTGTTCTAGGGCACTTGGGTTGTTTCCAGATTTTGGCTATTGTGAACAGTGCTGCAATGAAAATTTAGGTACAGATGTCATTTCTACTGTGCTTTTTTGCATCCTCGGGATATATTCCCAGAAGTGGTATTGCGGGGTCATATGGAAGCTCAATTTCTAGTTTTTGAAGGACTGTCCATATTGTTTTCCAGAAAGGCTGGACCAGTTGGCCTTCTGACCAACAGTGAAAGAGCGTCCCCTTTTCCCCACATCCACGCCAGCACTGGTTGTTTTTGTTCTTTTGAATGTGTGCCAGTCTCTGTGGTGTGAGATGGTATCTCATTTTTTTTTAATTAAATTTTATTGAATCACCGTGTGGAGGGTTACATAGTTCTCAGGATTATGTCAATTATACAATACTCAAACACCCTTCCCTTCACCAGTGCCCCTATTCCATCACCAACCACGCCAGTATACCTCGTGCCCCCCCCGTCCCCGCCCTTGTAATTGATAAGTTTCACTTAGTTTAAGCTTTATCTTGGTTACATTCTATGTTTCAACACATAACTCGCTATTGTTGCTGGGGTTTCAAGCAAATCCCATTGTTTGTTACATAACTTTTCTATTTTTTCCCCCCTCGACCCGCGCCACCGAGTTCATGCCTGTTTAGTATTCACCACGCTGCCTGACAAAAGAAAAAAAACCGGAAAAGATGGTTATTTCCTGTCATCAGCCAGCGTGGGGCTCTGGCTTAGTTGATAGTCTGGTAGAAAGTCTGCAGTTTCTGGAACCAAAAGTAGTGTGCTGGTATCGGCCCCGGCTCGAGATTCCACCAGCATCCCGCTGTTCCATGTACACAATACTTTATTCCCTTGTATCCCATTCCCATGCCACCAGGTCCGTATCAACTTAATGGACTTCATACTATGGTTAACGCCATGCCGCGTTTCTTCCCGAGAAAGAAGGATATTTCTTCTCAGCTGGCGTGGGGATATGGCTTAGTTCAATCTAGAGAGATGGCTACCATTTTGGTTGCCTTCAATATTTCAACAAAAAACTTACTATTCTTGTTAGGGTTTCCCACCAAAGTCCAACCCGTTAAAAGGGAACCATTTCATATTGCTGATGATTAGATGACATTAGGTCGTGCGGCCACGGCAGCGGCCGCGCAGTTTTGGGTTTCTGTATAAAGTCCAGGGAAAATTCTGCCTGAAATTCTATCACTACAATCTTTTACCCTTTTATGGTGCTCATAAGATGGGAAAACCTAGAGAAATACCGGGCCCCCGCACGGGCGGAAGTGGGAAAGCTCCCTTGTCCTCCTCAGTCATACTGGAGCTGCGGGCGCGGAGAAGTGGAAAAGCCCACGTGGCTGCACTCTCTTTAAGTGTCCGAGGTGGGCGGAGACCGGTACTTCCCCGCCCTCGATCTCCTGCCAGCCGCGCCGCGCATTTGGGTGTGTGTCTCCATTTTGTACTCAGAGAAGTGGGGTGGAGGCTGTGCTGTGCCCAGGAGAGGTTGAGGGAGAGAGAGAGAGATTAAAAAAAAAGAGAGAGAAACGCCGGGCCCCCACACGGGGGGCCTGGCGGAAATGCTCAAATCACATACTGTAGGTTGTTGGTGGGCTGCTGGTGTCCAAAGCAGCTCCCTTGTCCTCCTCAGTCATACTGGAGCTGCGGGCGCGGCGAAGTGGGCTGGTATCTCATTTTTATTTTGATTTTCATCTCCCTAATGACTAGCGATGTGAAGCATTTTTTCATATGCCTTTGGCCATTTGTATTTCTTTTTTTGAGGAAACTTCTGTTCATTTCTTCTCCCCATTTTTTGATGAGGTTTGAGGTTTTTTTCTTGTATAATTCTACAAGTAGTGTCTTCCATATCCTGGATATTAATCCCTTATCAGATGGGTATTGGGTAGATATTCTTTCCCATTCTGTGGGCTCTTTCTGCATTTTGGTCACTGTTTCTTTTGAAGTGCAGAAGCTTCTTAGTTCAATGTAGTCCCATTTGTTCATGTTTGCTTCTACTTGCATGGTCAGTGCTGTTTCATCCTTAAGGATGCTTTTAGCTTCAGTGTCATGGAGGGTTCTGCCTACATTTTCATCTATGTACCTTATAGATTCATGTCTGATATTGAGGTCTTTAATCCAGTTTGATCTGACTTTTGTGCTTGGCATTAGAGGTCAGAGTTCATTTTTTGCAGGTAGCTATCCAGTTTTCCCAGAACCACTTGTTGAAGTGATTTTCCTTGTTCCACTTTGCATTTCTTGCTCCTTTGTCAAAGATTAAGTGGGCATATATTTGGCCGTCTGTGACAGTATATTCAATTCTGTTCCATTGTTCTGCAGGTCTGTTTCTAGCCCAATACCATGCTGTTTTTATTACTACTGCTTTGTAGTATAGTTTGAAGTTGGGGAAGGTGATGCCACCCATCTTCTTTTCCCCAAGAATTGCTTTAGCTATTCATGGGGGTTTATTTTTCCATATGAATTTTAGGAGAATTTTGTCTATTTCTTTGAAAAATGTCCTGGGTTTCCTGATAGGGATCACATTAAATTTGTATAGTGCTTTGGGTAGTATTGCTATTTTGATATTGTCAATCCTCCCTATCCATTAGCAGGGGATGTGTCTCCATTTTCCTAGTGTCCTCTTTCATTTCTTGAAGTAGTGTTTTGTAATTTTCCTTGTATAGGTCCTGGGTGAAGAGAGGTCTTGAGTAGGAAAAGTTTGAGAATCCCTGAGATATAATAACTGCCGTTATATGTATAAGAGACTTACTTTGTTATCTAAGACATTGATTTTGCAACACATTTGATCATTAGAATTATTTCTGGAAGGACTAAACCACTCATGTTATTTTTTATTCAGCATGTATGAATTTGAAAAGATGTGAAAATGAATTTGATATAATTGATTAACAATTATTTTAAGGGCCAGGAGGCAGCTCAAAGGACTGGAATGCATGCCTTGCAAGGTCCAAGATCTATTCCCAGTCCCTTATGGCCCTCTGAGTACCACCCTAGTGACTCCCAAGTGTTCCTGGGCTGAACACTGAACTGCTATGCCCATACAGCTTGGAAGAATATTTTCGGGAATGGTCCCAGGCTCTGGTACTTCTGGGGAGATTTCCCTTCTGAAGAATGATTTTTACATGACATTTGAAATTTTGAACAAAGATTTAATAATTTTTCAATTGACTAAGAAAATATGTTACGTAAAGAATAGGTTAATCATTTTAAATATGTTTAACATGCATCATCACTTCTCTATCTTTTAATTTAAGATTTTTATATTTAAACTGTTAATTTTCTGAAGTTTGAACATCAAAACATCATTATAAAGGTGATTTGCTATTTACAAGTAATTGTAGGTGAATTTATTGATTGTAAGGTCAGAACTCCATTTACTGAAGCAGGAATGTTTGTTGCTTAAGCTTAAATGTAGTCTGTTCATATCAAGTACTCTTAAGTTCAGGTTTTAATACCTTCTTGTTTTGCTATATATTAATTTTTCTACTATGACCACTACCCTCTTTTTTTTTTTTTAGTCTCACAATTTCCTTATTTATTTATTTATTTTATTTTATTTTTTTGGAGCTCCACAAGGCTTCATTAAGACAAAGTACTGTGATCAACTATAGGCTGCTTCGTGTAAATCTACCAACTTCTTTTTTTTTTATAATTTATTTATTTTTAATTAGAGAATCACCGTGAGGGTATAGTTACAGATTTATACACTTTTGTGCTTATACTTCCCTCATACAAAGTTCGGGAACCCATCCCTTCACCAGTGCCCATTCTCCACCACCCGTAAACCCGGCGTCCCTCCCACCCTCCCCACTCCCATCTCCCCCCCACCCCACCCTGCCACTGTGGCAGGGCATTCCCTTCTGTTCTCTCTCTCTAATTAGCTGTTGTGGTTTGCAATAAAGGTGTTGAGTGGCCGCTGTGCTCAGTCTCTAGCCCTCATTCAGCCCGCAACTCCCTTCCCCCACATGGCCTTCAACTACAATGTAGTTGGTGATCGCTTCTCTGAGTTGCCCTTTCCCCGGAACGTGAGGCCAGCCGCGAAGCCATGGGGTCAACCTCCTGGTACTTATTTCTACAATTCTTGGGTATTAGTCTCCCACTCTGATATTCTATAAACCATAGATGAGTGCAGTCTTTCTATGTCTGTCTCTCTCTTTCTGACTCATTTCACTCAGCATGAAACTTTTCATGCCCATCCACTTAACTACAAAATTCTTGACTTCCTTTTTTCTAACAGCTGCATAGTATTCCATTGTATAGATGTACCAAAGTTTCCTCAAACAGTCATCTGTTTTGGGGCATTCGGGTTTTTTCCAGATTCTGGCTATTGTAAACAGTGCTGCGATGAACATACATGTGCAGATGTTGTTTCGATTGTACTTTTTTGATTCTCTGGGATATATTCCCAGCAGTGGTATTGCTGGGTCAAATGGGAGCTCAACCTCTAGTTTTCTGAGAATCGTCCATACTGTTTTCCAAAAGGGCTGAACTAGCCGGCATTCCCACCAGCAGTGTAGAAGGGTCCCTTTCTCCCCACATCCTCTCCAACAGCGGTTGCAAACCATGAGATACCACCTCACACCACAGAGACTGGCACACATCCACTACCCTCTTTTTAAATTTTTAAATTTTTTATCTTGCTAGTATGATTTTATTTTATTTTATTTTTATTTCTTAATTAATGAGTCACAGTGAGGGTACAGTTACAGATTCATACATTTCTTGCTTGTTTTTCCCTCATACAGTGTTCGGGAGCCCATCCCTCCACCAGTGTCCATTTTCTACCACCAATGAACCCAGTATCCCTCCCACCCCCGCCCCCCCATCCCATCCCCCCCACCCTGTCTCTGTGGCAGGGCATTCCAATTTGTTCTCTCTCTCTCCTTTTGGGTGTTGTGGTCTGCAATAGGGGTATTGAATGGCCATCCTGTTTGGTCACTAGTTCACTTTCAGCACGCATTTCCCTTACCACGCGGGATCTCCAATCACATTTTACTTGGTGTTCCCTTCTCCATTTGGTATGACTTTCCCCAAGCGTATGCGGCCAACTTTTAAGCTATGGAGTCAATCTCTTGGTATTATATACTACTATTTTTGGGTATTAGTCTCCTACTCTGTTATTTTATATTCCACATATGACACTGACCCTCTTTTGGCTCAAGCTTCATAACCTGTTTCCTGTGGCTTACTCATATTTCCATTTTAAGTCACTCTTTCTCTCTCAATAAATGATTAATTCAGATGTTCCAATAAGCTAATCATCATTTGGCCCGATTCCAAGCTTTCAATTTTGTCCCTCACATTCTTGTTCCCCCATCTACTTAATTTTACTATACACTTTTTACCTGAAATGTATGTTTTTTTTAGTTTTTATTTTATTGAATCACCATAAAAAATACAAAGCTTTCAGGTTTAAGTCTCAGTCATATAATTATTAAACCCCCATCCCTTCACCAGTGCACATGTTCCACTACCAAGAACCCCAATATACCCCCCTCCCACCCACCACCCACCTAAGTAGCTAATGATCTTCACTTTATTTTCTCTATACTTTGAATACATTCAATATTTCAATAGAGAACTCGCTATTATTCTTTGGAATTTTCCCACAACAATCAGGCCTGCTGAAAAGGCATCATTTAATAATTTCTTTTCATTAAAATGTATGCAATTTTTTAAAATAATTATTTCATATTTTATTGAGTCACCGTGGGCTCCACAGTTACAAAGTTGTTCACGATTGGGTTTCAGTCATAAAATGTTTCAACATCTGTCCTTCACCACGTACATTTCTCACCACCAATGCATCTTTTAAAATTTTTTTCAAGACTTGTTTTCTTCTAGAAAGTTTTAGTGGTATTTTTTTGCTTTGTTTCTAGGTCACACACACAAGGTTCAACCAAGTGTAAGGCAAATACAGTACCCAGTGTAACCACTCTTTACCCTCCTCCAACGATTTCCCTAAACTTTTCATCAGGAACACACTGTACTTTATGTCTAGTTACATTTGTGATATTTTGTGATTTCTGAATCATAGTTCTTCTTGTATACCTCATATCTTCTTTTTAAATTGCAAATTTCTCAAGATTAGGGAATATTTCTTATTTTATTATTTCCAATGTGTGGGAAAGTTATATGGTTTTAATGGAAAATGTCAAGGTGATACAAAGTTTTATGTTTGGTTAGAGATAGTATAGTGGGAAAGAAGCTTCCCTTGTACTCGTCTCATCTGGGTTCAATCACAAGCACCACATATGGTACCCGAGCCTTCCAGGAGTGATTCCTGAGCACAGATCCAGGAGGAAGCCCCAAGAACAGCCGTGTGTGGCCCCCAAACCAAAAATTCCCAAGGTTTTATGGAAAATTCCACCAGGTGACACACATGACAAGTTATTTTAATCTCATGGAATGCCGATTTTGTAACTTTCAGAATATGAAAAATGCCAGTTCCCTTCAAGGCTAAAAAAGAAAGCTATTATGAGGAGACATTAAATAAGGTTAATTTTTAAAAACTCTTTCCAAAATGATTAGTAGAAGATTCCCAAACTTAGTCTCAATAAATATCAATAAACCTAAATGGTCCTTACTGGCATTGAGGACATGAATTAGTATGATGTTATAGGGAATGAAAAAAAATGGATACAAAATAAACATATAAATTGACATTAATATGAAACTTATTTACTGTAGAGAGAAGTAGCCTAGATTTTTACAAAGAAAAAGGGACCAAGAACTTGTTTGTGGAAAGGAAACAAAGGTCTAGGCAATATATTTAAAAAACTATAATGGACCCCAGTAACCTCGTTTTCTTTGTGAAAATTATCTAGGGCACTAATAATAAATAGCTGGGTTAAAATACTCAGTCTTAATTAGTACAGATTTTGTGTTTACCAACTTCATTGTCAGTGTCAAACTTTGACTATAAAAATGGGAAAATCCTGAATTAAAGATTGATCTAATGTTCCCATATTTCGTCTTCACCCTCATCCCCACCCTGTCTGCCACTTTGATAGGCACATTACAAAGTTCTGGTGGTTGCAATTTAGATCTAATTTTCCAGTGTTGTCGAGTCTGTGGTTTGGATATGCCATTCTCCCACATCACCTGTATATACTCTTGATTTTTTTGAGGATCTCCATACTATTTTCATAAGGCTGCACCAATTTGCTTTCTAACCAGTGGTATTCGTTTTTCCTTCAAATCTTCTGCAGCAGTTGATCTTTACTGTCCTTTCGATAATAACAGGCCTCACAGATATAAACTGACACCTCACAGTTTTGATTTGCTTTCCCTAACAGTAAGAGATGATGAACATCTTTTTTGTGTCTTGTGGTCATGAATATGTCTTTTGGGGAGAAATATTGCTTTAGATCCTCTGCACATTTTTCTTTGGGGCCATACCCAACAATGTCCAGGGCTTATTCCTGGCTCTTTGCTCAGGGATCACTCCTGGTGGGGCTTGAGGGACCATATGGGGTGCCAGGGTTTGCTGCCTGCATTGCAAGTGACCTGTATGTTGTACTATCTCCCCAGACCCACCTCTGCTTATTTTAATCAGGTTACTTGTTGCTGAATTATAAAAGCTCTCTGAGCCCTGAGATTTTTAATAATGCCTTTCATAATGGCTATCCCAAAATGTTTCATGAAGTTAATTAAATTACTGGTTTTCCCATAACTTTTTCTTTTGAGTGTTGTGGCATAGGCTTACACTAAATATTAATACTTGCCATATCAGACATTAGATGCATAATTAATGTGTCCATATTAAATGCAATAATCATTAAGCAAAATATTTTATTGGAACCTGACATATATTCGGATTTAAGGTAGTATGAGAAATCACAGTTGAAGTATGAAAATGATAATTCTGTATATTTATTATTATAACATATAGTCTGTTTTATTCATAGATGTTTTTTGCAATGAACAAGAAAAGGCTGAACATTTTACAAATAGATTTTGTAATGTTTGTGGAGTAGTACTACAGTTTGAATCACAAAGGATTTCACATTATGAGGTAGGTTAAAATAATGGGGATTTTTAAAAAGTTACTTTTTAAATGTAGCAGGTAAAAGTCAGGTTATCTTTTTTCCTTGGAATTGTATGAAGGATGTTATATTATTTCTCTTTGATAAGAAGACTGACTCGGAGCGGGGCAATATTTACTAGCTTAAATTTGGATTTTAACTCGGCCATTCCTCCACCAGTGCCCATTTTCCATCACCAATGGTCCCATCATCCCTCCCACCACCCCAACCCCATCGTCCCCCCACCTCCCACCTCTGTGCCGGGGCATTCCCTTTTGCACTCTCTCTCCTTTTGGGTGTTGTGGTTTGCAGTAGAGGTATTAAGTGGCCATCATGTTCGGTCTATAGTCTTCTTTTAGCCTGCATCTCCCATCCAGAACGGACCCTTCTAGCACCCTTTAATTGGTGGTCCCTTCTCTTTTTGAGCTGCCTTTTCCCCCAGCATGTAAGGCCAGCTTCTAAGCTGTGGAGTAATCCTCCTAGTACTTAGCTCTACTGTTCTTGAGTGTTGGTCTCCCATTCTGTTACTTTACATTCCACAAATGAGTGCGATTTTTTATGTATATCCCTCTCTTTCTGACTCATTTCACTTAACATGATCCACCTGTATACAAATTTCATGACTTTATCTTTTCTAACAGCTGCATAGTAGTCTATTGTGTAGATGTACCAAAGTTTCTTTAACCAGTCATCTGTTCTCAGGCACTCGGTTTTTTTCCAGATTCTGGCTATTGTAAACAGTGTTGCAATGAACTTATAATGCAGATGTCATTTCTACTATACTTTTTTGCATCTCCGGGAAGTATTCCCATAAGTGGTATTGCTGGGTCAAATGGAAGCTCAATTTCTAATTTTTTGACAAGTGTCCATACTGTTTTCCAAAAGGGCTGAACCAGTCAGCATTCCCACCAGCAGTGAAGGAGATTTAGTGCTTTTTATATCATACAACTAATAAAAGTTAGTATCTAGAATACATAACTGATTGAATATTAGAGCAATTAACATATAGAAAAATAGAAAGTGACATTAACAGGCTATTAAAGAGATCATTGACTTCTGATAATATAGGAAATGCAAAGTAATTCATCATGAGCTGTATTATCAAAATCATCATACTGGGAAAAATTAAGATCTTATAGCAGTAACAGTTTGGGAGAATCTATAAGAGAGAATCATTCATAGCACTGCATTTGGAGTTGCAAAGTCATCCAATATCTTTGGAGAGAAGTTTTAGAATAATTTTGGGGGGGCATACCGGGGATTGAACACAGGTTTCATGCATGCAAGAACGCATTTTACCACTGAACTACATGCCCCACCTTATAATTATTAAAGTTAAAATTCTTCATAAATTAGTAGGAAAATGCTACTTTCAAGTACCTTGTTTAAGGAAACTATTGGACATCATGCCTATTAAGTTATATGCGTGCATATAATGAATATAGAAATGCTTGTACTTCCAGAAATAAAGGTAAACATAACTTCCTCCTGTAGGGAACTTTATGAATAATATATGAAATGGCATACAGAATGTATTATGAATTAATTTAAACTATATATAAAATAAATACATTTAAGCAATATAGCAGATAACAAAAATCAAGTTAAAAATAATTTACATAGATTGTTCTATTTTCATAAATGATTAAGTTAACAATAATATTGTTAGTGAATACATATGTAATGAAATAAAAGCATTAGGAGAATGATATAGAGAAACTTAAGAAAGTGGATGCCTACATAAATAAACTGGGAAAGGAAATATTAAGGGCATTAAGGGAATAGCACTATATTTGTAAAGTTTTAACTCCTTTTGAAAAATCACATGAAATAGAGTAAAATGTAGGTATTTGTTAAAATTGGATGATGGGCATAGGTTTTAGCTTTATTATTTCCTGTTCTTTTCTATTTGATGTATGTATTTAACCATTAAAATTTTGTTATAAGAGTGACTCAGTAATATACTCAGAAATGTTAATTTTCCTTCTCCTATACCAACAGTTTAATCATTCCTTTTTGTTTATTTAATTATTTTCTTACCACACCAGGGGTTACTCTGGGCTCTTCACTCAGGAATCACTCCTGGTGGGCTTAGAGTATCATAAGAGATGTTGGGAATCAAATCCAGGTCTGCTGCATACAAGATAAGCACCCTATGCACTGTACGGTGTACTTACCCCCTGTTAAGTCTTTTTATGTATTTTGCTTTACATTTGTTCAGAGGTTTTACAATATGTTTAACCCAGAAAAGTGAATTTCACCACATAATATGATTTTCAAGGTCTCTAAGACCTTATATAATAACTCCTTGTACCCTCAAGATCTCCCATTGTTCTTTATGACAATTGGAACTCTGCAATTGCATCATAGTTCAGAAGAGGGTAATTGGATGGAAATAGAACTCATCCCTTAGCCTCACAGAAATTCCACCCAATCCTTAACACAGTATCTCATTAGATAGAATCTTGTCAGATCATCACATCTTGCCGAAAGGGAGCCTAGAAAATGTACTCTTATTTGGGAACATTATTTACAAAGAGTAACGGATTTTATATCGGGCAGCAACGATAAATATTTTAAAAACAATAAGAAAAATTTTCAGCATTTAAATTACAAAATTATTTTAAATTATGAAAATATATCTTAAATAATATTAAGATATTTGTTACCATATGACACTTTCACATTCTTGGTATATACCAAATATATTAAAACTCAAAAGTGCTGATGTCAAACTTGAGGAGTGTAAGCTCTGTTACTGAATAAACAAAGTTACACTGTATCTTTTTTTTCCAGAGTGAAGAACATGCTCAGAACGTCAGGTTTTATTTTCAAAAGTATGGAGAACAAAACGAACTGACTGGTAAGAAAATGCAGAAGTTTATTCGGAATTTTCAGGTGAGTAGCCTGTGTTGCTTTGGTAATTCTAACCCTCGAGTCATCAACTCTTTCTAACAAGATTGTGTCTATTTTAGGTGCGTAGAAATGAAGGCAGAGAGGAAAATAAATTTTGTGATCTCTGCAACATGGCTTTTAGGTCCTCAGTTGCTGCTCAGTCTCATTATATGGGAGAATCCCATGCTAAAAAAGTAAAGCAGTCAATGAAGCAGCAGCATCACGTAACTCCACGATATCAACAACACAAAGGTATGATTATGTTCACCTCTTTGGCATCAATAGAACATTTATCATTTTTGCAACTCTGACATTTTTAACTGGGGTGTTTGTCATGGCAATAACTTGACTCCTCTTCTGCCCAAGTAGTCTCTTTCTGTGTCCTAGTCACTTAATGTGAAGATTATAGTTGCTAGTTGAATTTTAAGAGATGTTATGACCACTCCTTTTCAGTTTATTTGATCAAGATGAAAGTAATTGATTTGCTATGTTGCTATAAAGAAATAATAAGTGCACAGAGCTCTCTAGTTCTAATTAAATCATAGAACATAAAATGTTAGCTCCTTCCTTTGTCTTCACAGCATACCTCAGTTTTGTTTTTAGTACTTTGCAAAACATTATCTCATATGTGTCTTCAGCACTGTGTATTGTTAGGGTGCAGATTTCCTGACTATAATTGTGAACAAAATGTAAATTATATAATCTCTTTACAGTATCACCGTTTGATTCTTTTTTCTTAGCAACATGAAAAAAAACACCACTAGTATCATCAATCAATAGTTTCTGAGTATTTTTTATGCTTAATTTCAAAGATACAGAAAATTTCATAACACTATTCTTTTCCTCTTTCCTGATATATTGGGTAACCAGTACATATGAAATCATACCCAAAAATGTCACTATTAGACTGAGGTGGGAGAAAACACCCTGGAGAAATCAAGTAGGTTTTGAAAAAATGTGATATAGAGAAAAACACCATTAATTCCATTGAATAAGTGACTTACTACCTTCTAACTACATTCAACACGGAGAATAAAGCATACATGTTTTAGAAAATTAACCAACATCATTTTCAAATCATGGTATAGGTCTCATACAAAATTAAAATCTAGTAATTAATTAATATAATAAGCTAATAGATTTATAAAGTAAATAATAAACTGAGCTCTTAGTAAATTAAACCAGAAATATTTTAAAGTTTATTCTATTTTTCTAATTGTTTTGTTTTTCTGTCCATCTGTCTGAAGGATAGAATTAATATTATTTATAAGAAAAAAAGAATCTTTTGAAGCATTACCTTTAATTTTCCAAATTCTCAATTTGGTCATAGAAAGGAGAGTAAATCAGTATCTCTTGAAATACTTGGAATTGTGGAAATGTAAATTTTATAATTACCTAAATTTTACTTTATTTATGAAACCTATACTGAATAGATGCCTTACATTGCTACTTTTAAAACTACATCAAATTAGAAGTCTGTGCCATCTGTTTTACCTTTGCTGATTTCAAGAACCATCCTAAGACAGCTCTCATGCTTCTCTTGCTTCTTTAAATAAATAAATAAATATAATTAGGCAATACCTGATGTTGATCATTCTATCCTATATCTTTGTTAGAGAAACCTGGTGATAGACTTTTATATGTGTTTCATTCTTACAAATTTATTTTTAACCAGAGTGACTTTATCCAGCAGCCTTATATAAAAAGTTTAAAGATAATTGGGTTTTAAAGAATTCAGTCTTCTTTTACTACTGATAATGAATGCACTTCTAATAGTTGATTCATACCTAACATTTCTCATAACGACTATTTTAGCAGGTATACCTATTATTACTTCTGCAGAGTCAAGTTTTCGGAAGTCCTCTGCTGTCAAGCCTCGTGCCGGTCGGACTAAAGACAGGACTATGCGTTCCTCTTCCAGCGGTGATTTGGATTTGAATAATCCAGACAAGTATTGCAAGCTGTGTCTTGTTATATTTAATAGTCCATTTATGGCCCAGCAACATTATGCTGGGAAAAAACACAAGAGGAATGAAGATAGGAAGACAATTATAGATAAGTCAAAAGAGAAAACTCATCCAGAAAAAGCAGATGCAAATGGTAAACAGTTTATATACCCCAAAACTCTTTCATGGACAGTTTGTGTTGCATAAGGCATGGTGATATATATATATATATATATATATATATATATATATATATGTATATATAATTTTACTCTTTTCTTTTTGGCTTTCGGGCCATACCTAGTGGTGCTCAGAGTGTACTCCTTGCTCTCCCCTCAGGGATCACTCGTGATGGTCTTGGATGGGGTACCTGGAATTTAACCCAGAGTGCTGCATGCAAGGCAGGTGTCCTACCTGCTGTACTATCAGTCTGGCTATACCATTTTATTCTTATTGATGAGAAGATTAATAGTATTTATAGATAGATCACAGAAGTTTAAATAAATAAAGACTTTAGGTACCATCTAATTCTGGCTGTTGTTTCCCTAGAAAATAAGACCCAGAAGGGTTTAGATGACCCTTATTATATGATAATATAATATCTAATATTATATTGTATTATATTGACATGGATACCTATAATAGCATAGGTATCTAAGGAAGAATTTAAAATTAGTATAAATGTGGTCGCACTACTGTATCACAAAGTATGGCTTAATGTCGTTTGGTGCTAGGCTTATCATTCTGAGGAATATAGTTAAGGAGGAGTGACTGCACAAAACTTTTTTAAACAAAATACATCACTGAAGGAGACTGCAGACATGGATTTTTGTGTACATATTTTTGGTAACCAGAGGAGAGGAACATCATAGTTCAGAAAAATAATCAATGAGAAAGTATATTATTTAGATAGAATTGGGAAGGAGAACAAATTAACACAGGAACTAAGTGACAAAACATTCAGGCATTCTAGGTTCTGATGCTGACTTGAGTATCTGTTTGGTCTTCTAACCATATTTTCCCATTTCCCTCTCCACACCATACAGACACTTACTCAATACTAGTGTATTTTATTCCCTTTTCATGTTCTCCCTCCCACTCACTTTTCCCCCATTAACTGGTATTTTTCTGTTCTTTCCATATTAGACATTTCTGCTATATGTAAAAATGTTTATTTGTCCCTTATTTGAAATCCTACCCTTGGTCTTGTGCAACTCCTCGTGCCCTAGTTCTTCTCTGGTATTTCTAATTCTTTTAAAAAATTTATTTGGGTTCTGTTTAAAAATTATTACCTAAATGTAGTTGTCCACATGATTTCATTCCTGCCCTTACTCTACAAACATGAACTAATCAGTTCTCCCTGATTTCATCTCTCAGCTGTATGCTTATGATATTTCTGTAAAATTTTAGAGCCATATATTGAAATGTCCCTTTGCTTTTGGTTAACTACTACTAAATCTCTGTTGTGCTATTAATTCTCCTGAAATAAAGTTTACTTCCTTCAAGGCTTATCTTCTGTGCTTCATTTTACCTGTACATCTATTTATAGCTCCACATTTCTTTATTTATGATTAGATTATAAGGCCTTTTAGTGAAGTTAATTCATTTAACACTTCTGTATTTCCAGTGTTTAAAATAGAAGCTGGCAAAGAGATGGCCTACCTCAATAGAAATTAGTTTAATATGTGAATCATTATGATGTTAATGTTTTTGAGTTCTTTTTGTGTTCATATCACTTCTTGAATAGTTTGATTCATCATATCTACATTAGGTAAAAGGAACTGAATAAACTATGAGAAATATGTGCCCTATGGTCACTTCTGAACGGATGATCATTTCAAAATTTTGAAGTTTCAAGGTTACTATAATGAGAAACTTGATTTGATGGGTTCTTCATCTGGCTGGGGATTGCTGATCACCAACAGAATCCAGTCAATGAATTCAAACTGAAGTTTAAATAACAGACTTTCAACCCAGCTTTGACTATTCTATTTTTAAAATAGTAAATATTTGAGTATTTGAAAAATAGCTAGAAAATTTTAATTAACTAATAAGAATTTCAAAGAATTCAGTCACAGCAGAAGTCAGTGTTACAAGGAAATGCTAAAACAAAAATAATTCAACATATGCCACTTTAACAGTTTCACTTCTTACCCCTTTTGCCTTTCTGTCTCCACATCCGTTGCAATATAATATGATTTCATGTTTCTACCATATTAACCTCTTTGTCTTTATTTGCCATTCTCACTGCTTTTTTTCTTGCCCGTCATCAACCTCTGCTCTAATTAGCATAGAACTGTCTACCATAATGATATGGAACTAAGATATGTAATCCTCATTTGTTTTATTTGGTTTATAATGCTAATTTCTAACCACATTATTTCATTTAGATACTTAATCTTTAACTCAGTGTATTTAAAACTTAATATTTTCTAAACCCAAGTAAAAATTTCCAGTATTTCTTTGTCAGTAGTAACCTATACTTAAATCTTTGAAGGCATCTTTGATCACTAAATTTCCTTTTATTCTATCAGTAACTCTTTTCAAGTAAAGAAAATGCTTTTTATTGAAAGAAATTAAGGAAATGTTTAAGGGATAGAAAGAGAGAGATACATGATCAACAGAAAACAATGGCTTTTCCTGAGTGATAAGAGCCTTTACCAGCAGCTCATACCAAATTTTCTTAGAACTATTTCTTTGTGTACATTTGCATGCGTTTCCATTGCTATATCTCATACTTGAATGCTTTAACAGTCTTTTCCAAAGCTTTACATATATTCCATTTTTATTCTCTCATTCCTAACAATATTTCAATCCTGAATAAATTACCCAGTGTACTGTTTATATTTTACATTAAGGATACTGCTATGTAAAATTATATAGCTTTCTATATTCTGAAGTCTTGATATTTAATCTCTACAGACTTTTAGTCTCATTATTAATACTTTCCTTCACTCTTCATCATCAGCAGTAATTTAAAACATACAATACATGACTGAAACGTAAACACGAAAGTTTGTAAGTCTGTAACTGTACTTCATGGTGATTCATTTAAAAAATAAAAGCAAATTTAAAAAAATACAATACTTTTCAAGACTTCATCCAATGTTCTAAACTCCCTCTCCTCATATATTCTTTAACCTTGGGCTCACTTCAAGCTGCCCTTTTTCTTTCCCTTTTATCCAAGTATTATTTTAGTGAAGTAAAAGTTTCATTAAGAGAAATTTAGAGATATGCAAGGGGAAAAAACAGAGAGAGATGTATTCAAGAGAGAACACAGGTTTCTACAGAGAGAAAGAAGAAAAAGTGAATTTTTATTGTACATCTGTGTACAATGTTCCATCTGTGCTATTACTGTTTTCACTCTTATTTATTTAGTCCTGAATGCACTGTTTTTGGACACACATTTCCCTAGCCCTTTCCATGCCATCATGCCCATTCCACTCAAAACACTCATTTAATATCACTTTCTCCTTTTCACTCATAACTTTGCCCTTTATAGCCTTTTCATGAGTTCCCCCACTATCTTAGTTAAAAACTGGCTCTCTTGAAGATTATGTAAGTATGTTACTATTGTTATGCCCACTATTGTGTTATTCTCAGGAGATCTACCCCCCCCCGCATTTGGGTCACACCAGCGATGTGCTGTGGTTACTCCTGGCTCTGCACTCAGGAATTACTCATGGCAGTGCTCGGGGGACCATATGAGATGCTGGGAATCGAACCCAGGTCAGCCGCATGCAAGGCAAACGCCCTATCTGCTGTGCTATCGCTCCAGCCCCTCAGGAGATCTCTGTCACTAACTTCTTCAAAACCACTATGATGTTATCTTCTGCTTTTTGAGCTGCACCAGATGATGCTCAGAGCTTAATCTTGACTCTGCACATAGAAGTCACTCCTGGTGGGTCACTTATGTATGGGGAACTAGGGATTGAATGGCGTCAACTGTGTGTAAGGGAAATGCCCTACCTACTGTATTATGGCTCCATCCCCTGTATCTTCTGCTTTCTAAATTTCTATATCCAGCACCCTATTAAACAATTTTACTTGGATGTATCAGAGATTTTTCTGACTCTGATAGACATGTAAACTCAGGTTCATTATTGTTTAATTTTATACTTCCTAAAACAATACTTCCTTCAGAAGTTTTGATTAGTTAATAGGATCACCACCTCTCAATTGCTATACTATCATTCTGATTGTTACCAGAATCTCTTCTATCCAAAGGATTCTCTAGAGGCCTTCTTTTCCTTTATTTCCTACATTCAGTTACTAAATTTTGCCAGAATTTTAAAAAATGACTGTAGTCAGGATATTGTATTTATAATGTGTTGACAGCTATGTTTTTTTTTAATTAATTTATTTATTTTTAATTCGTGAATCACCCTGAGGGCACATTTACAGATTTATACACTTTTGTGACAGCTATGTTTTTAATGTAAACATCACCTCACCAGTGTAAACATTACCTCACCACCGTCAAAGGATCCCCACTGCCACCCATGCCCCTGTGTCACATCTTGTTCACCTACCACCCCTCTAACCTGTGGTTCACAGTTTGTTTTCCAGTACCAAGAGTTTGTTATCAATTGATATATCTATTCTCTTAATTTGTTTTCCTAAACACCACAGATAATGAATCATCTGCTACTTGTCTTTCTTCGTCTAGCTAATTTTGCTCAGCATAATGCCCTCCAGTTCTGACCAAGTTGCAGCAAAATGTGTAGTTTCATCTTTTCTTACAGCTGCATAGTGTTCCATTGCATACATACACCATAGTTTCTTTATCCACTCATCTGTTGTTGGACATTTGGGTTGTTTCCTTGTCCTGGCTATTGTACTAAACACTACAATGACCTAGATATCCTTATATTTTTGAATATGTGATTTTGCATTTTGGAAATGGATGCCCAGAAATGGAACATCTGGGTTAATATGGAAGATTTATTCATAGTTTTCTTTCTTTTGAGACATCTATTTTCCTTAGATGCTGAATCAGAAAATGTTCCTACCAGCAATGAATGAGAGTTCCTTTTATTACACCACATTCCAGACAACACTGGTTGTTTCCAGTATTTTTATGTATGTCACTCTGACTGGTGTGATACGATACCTCACTGTTATTTTGATTTGTATTATCCTAATAAGTGACTAGGAGCAATTTTTCATATGCTTGTTGGCCATCTGTATATCCTCTTTGTGAAAGTGTCTGTTCATTTCCTTTCCCCATTTCTTGATGGGGTCATTGATTTCTCTGTTGCTTAGTTTTGTGAATGCTTTATATATGGGACATATTTATCTGATGTATTATGTGCAAATTAATTTTCCCACTCAGTGTGGTGTCTTTTTATTTTAGCCCAAAACATCTTTACATTTTATCCCCAGCTTCTTTTGCCATGCAGAATTTTTTTTTTTTTTGCTTTTTGGTTCACACCTGGCGATGCACGGGGGTTACTCCTGGCTCTGCACTCAGGAATCACCCCTGGCAGTGCTCAGGGGACCATAGGGGATTCGGGGAATCGAACCTGGGTGGGCGACGTGCAAGGCAAACACCCTACCCGCTGTGCTATTGCTCCAGCCCCGCCATGCAGAAACTTTTAAATTTGATGTAGTCCCTTTTACTATTTTTTCCACTTCCGTTGTCATTTTTTTGCAGATGAGATCAAATCCTTGAAGATGGCTTTGAGATCCAGTTCATGGAGCATTCTCCCTATATTTTTCTCAATTTTTAATGTACTTGGGTCTATCTAGAGGTCTTTAATCCATTTTAATGAACTTTTATGAATGCTGTAAGATTGGGAGTTTCATTTTTATTACATGCAGTTATCCAAATTCCTTATACCAGTTTTTGAAAAGGATTTTCTTGTTCCAGTTCATTTGCCCAGCCAGAGCCTTTATATAATTGTCTATAGATATGAAGGTTTATTTTTGAATTTTCAATTTAAATCCATTGGTCTTGCGGTCTGTATTTCAGATTATGAGACTGAAACTTCTAACTACACTTAGAAGGCAATTTGACTATCCTTAACTCCAGTATCATGGTGTTTTGATTACTGTATTTGTAGATTCCAGACATGTAGACCTGGAGAGGTGGTACAATGGGTAAGACACTTGCCTTGCATGTGACCAACCTGTGTTTGATCCCTGGGTCCCGGAGTTCTGCCAGGAGTGAATGCAGAACCAAGAGTAAGCCCAGAACACAGGCATGGGCCAAAAAAACAAATAATTAAATAACTCACAAAAATTCCAGAAACATTATAACTGCAACTTCTTTTTCCTTAGAATGACTTTGGATATTAGAAGAGGTTTTGGTTCCATACAAATTTTATTAGTGATTTTTCTGGATTTGGATGGAAATTGAACTGAATCTGCATAATACTCTGGGTAGGATGGTCATTCTGACAATGTTAATTATTCTCACCCATTAACATGGAATATTTTTCCATTTCTTGGTGTCCTATTTATTTCACAAGTGACATAATTTTCAGGGCACAGGTCATTAGAATATTTTGTTGAGACACCAGTTTTTGCTACTAAGTTTAAATTAAATATTTGATATTTTGAAAACTTTTTAATGGGATAGTCTTTTCATATCTCTTTTGCTTTGGTTAATTATTTGCATATAGAAATGTAGTTGATTTGGTGTGTTGATATTGTAGTTTGCTACTTTGCTATAATGGTTTACTGTTCTGAGGAGTTTTCTATGGCATAGTTAGACATGTTCATTTATGGCATCTTCTACGTATTATCATATTGCATGCAAATAGCAATAGTTTTAGTTTTTCTTTTACAATTTTAATTCTTTTGATATATTTTTCTTGCCTAGTTGCTGTGATGAGGTGTTCAATTACTGAACAATAAATGGGTGAAAATGGGCATCTATACCTTCTGCCCAATCTCAGAGAGGAGGCTTTCAGTTTTACTTTACAGAGAATGATGCTGGTGGTAGTTTTGTACTTTTTTTGGTAAATGCTCTTAAACATCTTGAGGAAGTTTCTTTCTATGCTTATTTGGTTGAGTTTTTTAATAGTGAGTATTGAATTTTACCCAAAAAACCCTTCTTGTATAGGAACTGGAGTGATAGTACAGTGGGTGGGACATTTGCCTTGCATGCAGTCAACCCAGGTTCGATTCCCAGCATCCCATTTGTTCCCCAAGCACTATCAGGAGTGATTCCTGGGTATAGAGCCAGGAGTAAGCCCTGAGCATTGCCAGGTGTGGTCCTCAAACAAAAATTCTTCTTAACACTTCTTGTATCGATGGATATGTTTATGTGAGTTTTTCTTTTTAAAAATTGATTTGTATATTTTCTTCCTCATGAAATGGGATTACAGTGATACAGTGATTTTCTTCCTCAAGATATTTATGAGTACTTACAAAATATGTAATAATGTATGCACTGTAGCACTGTCGTCCCACTGTTCATCAATTTGCTCGAGCAGGCACCAGTAACGTCTCCATTGTGAGACTTGTTGTTACTGTTTTTGGCATATCAAATACACCACGGGTAGCTTGCCAGGCTCTGCCGTGTGGGCAGGATACTCTTGGTAGCTTGCCAGGCTCTCTGAGAGGGATGGAGGAATCGAATCTGGGTCCGCTGCATGCAGGGCAAACACTCTACCCGCTGTGCTATCGCTCCGCCATAATAATGTATGTCATATTAATTAATTTGTATATGTTGAGCCATTCTTGCATCCCTGGAATGAATAGAATTTCAATGTGGTGTATGATATTTTGATATATTATTGGATATGCACTATGCAAAGATTTTATTGAGGATTTTCACTTTGATATTCCTCAAGGGCATACATCTGTAATTTTCTTTTTTAATTGACATCTCTATCTGCTCTTTACAGTAAGATAATGTCAACTTCATAGAAGCTGTGATAAAGGATTCTAATTTCTTTGATATTTTGAAAGATTTTGAGTAGTATATGTAGTAGGTCTTTTTTGAAGGATTGATAGAATTTACCAGGGAACCTGACTGTACCAGGGCTTTGGAAAAATTAAGTCACCGTAAATTACAAAGCTATTCATGATTGGAGTTTAGGAATACACTGTTTTAACATCAATTCCTTCACTAATGACCACTTCCCTCCACCAATGTCTGCTACCCCGTTTTCCATCCAATCCACAAGCCTGCCTCTATGGGAGGCACTTTTTTAATACATTTTGACCCTGGTTTACAGTACTGTTTTTAATGAGGCTTTAAATTACTGTTTCAGCTTTCTTACTCATAAGTGATATGTTCAGGTTTGTTACTTCCTCTTCACTTAGTTTTAGGAGGCTTTATGATTCTAAGAATTTATTTATTTCTTCTAGGTTCTCCAGCTTGGTATCATAGAGTTGTTCACAGTAGCCTATTCTATTTTTTTTAATTTTTAATTTTTATTTTTTAAAAAATTTTTTTTATTGAGTCACCATGTGGAAAGTTACAAAGTTTTCAGGTTTAAATCTCAGTTATACAATGCTCGAATACCCATCCCTTCACCAGTGCACATATTCCACCACAAAGAATCCCAGTATAGCTCCACCCCGCACCCCCACACCCCTAACCCCCCCTACGCCCCTAGCCCCCCACCTTGTAACTAATAAATTTCACTTTACTTTCACTTTGATTGCATTCAATATTTCAACAAAACTCACTATTATTGTTTGGAGAGTCTCTCCCCTAAAGTCAGACCTGCTGAAAAGGAAGCATTAGATAATTTGTTTTCCATTGCTGAGGATGAAGAGGTATGAGGTCGAGTGACCACACTTAGCGGCCTCTCGGTTTTGGTTTCTGTATTTTAGTAACTAGGTCCAGAGAGATATCTGCGAGAAGTTGCATCATTGCCAACTTGTACTTCTCAGTTACATTATATTCCACATATGAGTGCAATCTTTTTATGTCTGTCTCTTTCTTTCTGACTCATTTCACTCAACATGATACTTTCCATGTTGATCCATTTATATGCAAATTTCATGACTTCATGTTTTCTGATGGCTACATAGTATTCCATTGTGTATATGTACCAGAGTTTCTTTAACCAGTCATCTGTTTTGGGGCACTCTGGATTTTTCCAGATTCTGGCTATTGTAAACAGTGCTGCAATGATCATAGAAATGCAGATGCCATCTCTACTATACCTTTTTGCCTCTCCGGGATATATTCCCAGGAGTGATATTGCTGGGTCAAATGGAAGCTCAATTTCTAATTTTTTGAGAATCGTCCATATTGTTTTCCAAAAGGGCTGAATCAGTCTGCATTCCCACCAGCAGTGAAGAAGAGTCCCTTTCTCCCCACATCCACGCCAACACCGGTTGTTTTTGTTTTTTGGGATGTGGGCCAGTCTCTGTGGTGTGAGATGATATCTCATGGTTGTTTTGATCTGCATTTGATCTGATGATAAGTGATGTGGAACATTTTCTCATGTGCCTCTGAGCCATTCGGATTTCTTCTTTAGGAAAGTTTCTGTTCATTTCATCACCCTATTTTTTGATCGGGTCGGCAGTTTTCTTCTTGTGGAGTTCAACCAGTGCATTTTATATCCTTGTTATCAACCCTTTATCGGATAGGTACTGCGTAAATATCCTTTCCCATTCTGTAGATTGTCTTTGTACTTTGGTCACTGTTTCTCTTGAGGTGCAGAAGCTTCTTAGTTTGAGAGTCCCATTTATTTATCTCTGTTTTCACTTGCTTGGCCAGTGGTGTGTCAGCTTTGAAGATACTGTTGACTTCAATGTTGTAGAGGGTTTTGCAGACCTTGTCTTCAATGTACCTTAGGAATTCTGGTCAGATGTTGAGGTCCTTAATCCATTTTGATCTGACTTTTGTACAGGGTGACAGGTGGTGGTCTAAGCCCATTTTTTTGCATGTAGCTGTCCAGTTTTGCCAGCACAATTTGTTATACATGCTTTCCTTGCTCCACTTGGCCTTTTTTGCTCCCTTATCAAAGATTAGATGGTCATATATTTGGGGGGATGTGTCAGAGTATTCAACCCTGTTCCATTGGTCTGCCGCTCTGCCTTTGTTCCAATACCAAGCTGTTTTAATGACTACCACTTTGTTGTAGAGTTGGAAGTTGGGGAGGTTGATTCCTCCCATTTTCTTTTTCTCAAGAATTGCTTTAGCTATTCGTGGGGGCTTATTGCTCCATATGAATTTCAGGAGTGCTTGCTCCATTTCTTTGAAGAATGACAAGGGTATCCCTATAGGGATCGCATTGAATTTGTACAATGCTTTGGGGAGAATTGCCATTTTGACAATATTAATTCTTCCAATCCATGAGCAGGGGATATTTTTCCATTTCCTCGTGTCTTCTTTTATTTCCTGAAGTAGCGTTTTGTAGTTTTCATTATACAAGTCCTTTACCTCCTTAGTTAAGCTGATTCCGAGGTATTTGATTTTTTGAGGCACAAGTGTGAATGGGATAGCTTTTATCATGTCGCTTTCTTCTCTCTCACCATTTGCACATAAGAAAGCCATGGACTTTTGGGTATTGATTTTATAGCATGCAACTTTACTATACGAGTCTATTGTTTCTAGGAGTTTCTTGGTAGAGGTTTTAGGGTTTTCTAAGTATCATCATATCATCAGCGAATAGTGAGAGCTTGATTTCTTCCTTTCCTACCTGAATGCCCTTAATATCTTTTTCTTGCCTAATCACTATTGCAAGTACTTCCAGTACTATATTGAACAAAAGAGGAGAGAGTGGGCATCCTTGTCTTGTCCCTGTTCTCAGAGGGAAGGGTCTTAGTTTTCCCCGTTGAGGATGATGCTTGTCGTAGGCTTGTGGTAGATGGCTTTGACTATATTGAGTAAGGTCCCTTCTATACCCATTTTGGTGAGAGTTTTCATCATAAACAGGTGCTGGATCTTGTCAAATGCTTTCTCTGCATCTATTGATATGATTATATGATTTTTATCTTTTCTTTTGTTGATTTGATGGATTATGTTGATTGATTTCCGAAAGTTAAACCATCCTTGCATCCCCGGGATGAATCCCACTTGGTCGTGGTGTATGATCTTTTTGATGAGTTGTTGAATTCTGTTTGCTAATATTTTGTTGAGAATCTTCGCATCTGTGTTCATCAGGGATATTGGCCTGTAGTTTTCTTTTTTTGTGGTGTCCTTGTTTGCTTTTGGTATTAGGGAGCTGTGAGCCTCATAGAAACTGTTTGGGAGGGTTTCTGTTTCTTCAATTTCCTGGAAAAGCTTGAGAAGAACTGGCAATAGGTCCTCTTTAAATGTTTGGAAGAATTCGCTAGTGAATCCGTCTGAGCCTGGGCTTTTTCCTTTTTCTTTTTGGGTCACACCCGGTGATGCACAGGGGTTGCTCCTGGCTCTGCACTCAGGAATTACCCCTGGCGGTGCTCAGGGGACTATATGGGATGCTGGGAATCGAACCCGGGTCGGCTGCGTGCAAGGCAAACACCCTACCTGCTGTGCTATTGCTCCAGCCTCTGGGCTTTTGTTTTTGGGAAGACTTTTGATTACCGTTTCAATTTCCTTGATGTTAATAGGACTATTCAGGAACTCCAGGTCTTCTTGGTTCAGCCTTGGGAGATTATAGGAATCCAGCAATTTATCCATTTCTTCTAGGTTCTCTTGTTTCGTGGCATACAGATTTTCAAAGTAGTCTCTGATGATCTTTTGAATTTCATTGGTTTCTGTTGCGATGTCCCCCTTTTCATTTCTGATTCGACTTATAAGTGTTCTCTCTCTCTTTCTTTGTGAGTCTTGCTAGTGGTTTATCAATCTTATTTATTTTCTCAAAGAACTAGCTCTTGGTTTCATTGATCTTTCGAATTGTCTTTTGGGTTTCCATGTCGTTAATTTCTGCTCTAAGTTTTATTATCTCTTTCCTTCTGCCTGGTTTGGGCTCCTTTTGTTGGTCCTTTTCTAAGGTCTTGAGCTGTGAAGTCAAGTTATTTATGCGGGCCCTTTCTACCTTCCTGAGATATGCTTGCAGAGCTATAAATTTTCCCCTTAAAACGGCTTTAGCTGCGTCCCACAGGTTCTGGTAGCTCGTGTCTTCATTCTCATTTGTTTCCAGGTACCTTTTGATTTCCTCTTTGATTTCCTTCACCCACTCATTGTTCAACATCGAGCTATTTAATTTCCAGGTGTTTGATTTATTTTTCTGCATCTGTCCATGATTAACTTCTATTTTCAGTGCATCATGGTCTGAAAAAATAGCTGGTACAATGTCTATTTTGTTGATTCTGTTGAGGTATGTTGCATGGCCCAGCGCATGGTCTATTCTGGAAAATGTTTCATGTGCACTGGAAAAGAATGTGTATTCCCTTTTTTTTGGATATAGAGCCCTGTATAGATCTATTAGCCCTCTCTCTTCTATTTCTTCCTTCAAAGCCATTATTTCCTTGGTGAGTTTTAATCTTCTTGATCTGTCCAGAGGTGATAGGGCGGTTTTGAAGTCTCCAACTACTATTGTGTTGCCCACAATGTCCTTCTTAAGGTCTGTTAGCAGCTGTTTTAGGTATTTAGCTGGCCCCTCATTGGGTGCATACACGTTTAGTGATTAATTCCTGCTGTACATATCCCTTAGTTAATAAAAAGTGGCCTTCACTATCCCTTCTAATCTTTTTCAACCTGAAGTCTATGATGTCTGATACTAGTAAAGCCACCCCAACTTCTTGAGGGAGTTGTTTGCTTGCAGGATTGTTTTCCATCCTTTGACTTTGAGTCTGTGTTTGTTCTGGCTATTCAGATGTGTTTCTTGCAGGCAGCAGAATGTTGGGTTGAGTCTCTGAATCCATTTTGCCAGTCTGTGTCTCTTAATTGGTGAATTAAGACCATTGACATTGAGAGAGATTATTGTCATAGGGTTTTGTGCCATCTTTCTGTAAATGTTTGTTGTGCTTGTAGGGGTTTTTCTTGTCATATAGTAGCACCTTTAGACCTTCTTTTAGGTTTGGTTTAGAGTCTATGAAGTTCCTGAGTTGTTGTTTATCCCCAAAATAGTGTATAATTCCTTCGAGTTTGAATGAGAGTTTGGCCGGATAAAGTATTCTTGGTGAGGAATTCATTTCATTGAATTTTTTCACTATATCCCACCACTGCCTTCGAGCTTGAAGAGTTTCCTCCGATAGGTCTGCTGTGAACCTAAAGGGTGCTCCATTGTATGTGATTTCCTTCTTCGACCTTGCGGCTTACAGTAATGTGTCTCTATCTGTTACGTCCATCATCCTAACTATGATATGTCTTGGAATTTTTCTGTTAGGGTCTCTTTTAGCTGGTACCCTTCTGGCTCCTTGAATCTGGATGTCTGCATTGTCCAGCTCTGGGAACTTTTCAGCAATGATTTTTTTGACTGTGGCTTTTTCACTGGGGTTGGTTCCCTGTCTTTCTGGTAGTCCAATGATTCTAATGTTGTTCCTCTTGAATTCATCCCCTAGGACTCTAATTCTCCCTAGAGCTATTTTGAGGTCTCTCCCCATTGATTGTTGTTGCCTGTAGGCTGCCTGGAGCTGATCTTCAAGCTCACTGATTCTGTCCTCTGCTGCAGTCATTCTATTGTTGAGGGCACCCACTGAGTTTTTTAATTCATCTACGGAATCCTTTATTTGTGACATTTCCTTCTGTAGGTTTTTTTTTTCTGTTCTCATTTCTTCCCGTAATTTCTCAGATGTCTGTTGTATCGTTTCTGTGAGGTCCTCCTTTAATGTAAAGAATACCTTGTCAATGGGGCTGGAGTGATAGCACAGCGGGTAGGGCGTTTGCCTTGCACGCGGCCGACCCGGGTTCGAATCCCAGCATCCCATATGGTCCCCCGAGCACCGCCAGGAGTAATTCCTGAGTGCATGAGCCAGGAGTGACCCCTGTGCATCGCTGGGTGTGACCCAAAAAAGCAAAAAAAAAAAAAAAAAAAAGAATACCTTGTCAAACTTTCGATTGAGTTGATTGAACATCTTGAGGATTTCACCTCTGAATTCTTTGTCGGAGAGCTCCAGTTTGTAGGTAAGGTCTAGTGATGCATCAAGACTCTTTTCTTCGTCCTCCCCTTGTGGCGGGGATTTGCGCTGTTTCTTCATATTGCTGTGGTAGTATGGAAAAGGGGCCTTGAAGTTCACTTCTGGTTGTGAAAAAGGATTCTGAATGGGCTTGGTCAGTGGTGATCAATTTCTTCTGTACTCCCTCTAGAACATGTCCCTCTCTGATGTTCGTCAATTATTTATGTGAAAGTTCAAGCAATACTTTTTGAGAGTGAGGTCCGTTAGCTATGGCTTGAATAGCTGCTTCTATTCATTAGTAGTTTTTGAAATTTGGAATTAGCTAGGAACTTATTTAGGCAGTATTTTAAGGCCCTCTAAGATGATAATCAGGGATATAGGTGATGAATATTGAGAAGTACCAAATAATTGCTTGGTATTTGAAAAAAAAATGACTGCGGCCGCGTTAGTGTCCGCTGCTCCGGAGGCCACGCCCACTTTGTTGAAGCCACGCCCACTTTCGTTGAGGCCACGCCCACTAACACAATGTGGCTGCGTGACCTCAGGGGGTGGGGAGGTGCAGGCGCAGATGGGATGGCGCCCGTTCACTCCACTAACCTGAAAAAGGGAGCGGAGCAGTGGGCCGGTGCTGGAAGGTGATGAGGGTCTAGGTGGGCGTTGCTCAGAAAGGGTGGAGCCAGGGTCCGAGGAAGCCGGTGCGGAGTTGGGGGGTGCAGGCAGATGGGATGGCGCCCGTTCACTCCACTAACCTGAAAAAGGGAGCCAGTAGCCTATTCTGACCTTTTATATTTTTGAGGTGTTGTACTTTCTCCCTATTCATTTCTGATCCTTTTTTTTTGTTTTCTCTCTTTTTCTTTCTTGTGAATCTAGTTAAGATTTTGTTGATATTATTCTATTGAAAACCCAGCTCCTAGTTTTATTGACTCTTTGTATTATTTTCTTCATGTCTATATCTTTGATTTATTATCTAATTTTAATTATTTCTTTCCTTCTCCTAACTCTGGGATTAATTTGTCATTCCTTTCCTGTATACTCAAGCTCTGTGATTAAGTTACTGATTTAAACTTATTATTTTTTCTTGATGATTTTTAAGTTTTAGTGCTTGGTATTTCACCAATCTCCTTGTTCCCATATTATTACATTGCTCTCCTATTTGTAGTGTAGCTTAATGTCCTACCTCAAAACTGTGATTTGCTTACTTCCATATTTGCCCCTCCCAAATCCATTCTTCATGCCACGGCTTAAGGAAAAAATTCTCTAAAAACACAGTTGACCATGTCACTTGAATTTTTTCAAGAAACAACTTAGAGTGCATCCTCTCTCTCTTATTTTTCCAAGAGAAGAGAAGAATAATCATCAACAGTAATAGGCAGTTGAAAAAACAACACCTAGAACAGGCATCACACACAAGATAGGATGCTTTGGCTCCTCAGTATTTCAGGGGCTCTGCAGAATCACAGAAACTTCTCTAGTAACTAACTATAGAAGTGATCCCTGAAACTACAGTCTTCATCACTTGATATTTTTAAAACACTTTTTTTCAGTTTACAATGCTACTAATAATGGTTCTCATGGACAGAATTCCAACACCATGGATTGATGAATCACCTGTGTATCCCTGCCAGTCCCAAATTCCCTCCTTTTCATTTCCCCAAACTCAATTGTGTGAATCAATTTTCCCATTATGTTGCCTTTGGACATCTGTTCCTGCCTAACTGTGTATCTTCAAGTCCCACATAGGAGAAAGATCATTCTGTCTGTCCCATGTCTTCTGACATCACTCAACATGATATCCTTTAATTCCACACATGTTCCTGCAAATTGCATGATTTTGTTCTTTCTTAGAGCTGCATTGTATTCAATTGTGTATTTGAACGACTGAAGCGATAGCACAGTGGGTAGGGCATTTGTCTTGCACTCAGCTGACCCGGGTTCTATTCCTCTGTCCCTCTCAAAGAGCCCAGAAAGTTACTAAAAGTATCCTGAATGCACAGCAGAGCCTGGTAAGCTACCAGTGGTGTATTCAGTATGCCAAAAACAGTAACAACAAGTCTCACAATGGAGACGTTACTGGTGCCTGCTCGAGCAAATCGATTTGAACAACTCAGTTTTACGACAAATACAATGTAAAGTCCAATTTATTCAGCTTTATGTATGACTCTTATCCTGTTAGTCTTATGACTGTCTTGTCTTTTATGCTTAGATATTTTTCTGCAATTCCAAATTTGAAAGTTCATGTATGCATTAATATGCTTTATTTACTCTATCTCCTCAATTTTCAATGATCCTCTCCATTCTTTTATTCAAGTTAGCTTATTTTTCATTAACTTATTTTTCCTTCTTCCAAGTTTAGGTAGAATTTTACCTCTAACTAAACCCCCTGGTTCTGACTCCCTAATTGTAATAAATACTTCTGCTTTTTGAACTACCATGCTCCACTAAGCCCACCTCTTAGTTTTTACCAAATGATATTAAACTCTTCTATTCATATATATATATATGTATATCTTGGATTTGTGACCACTTGCCTGTTTATTTATATTATAGTATGTGAGAGAGGCCACACCTGGCACTTCTAGTGGCTACTCTTGAGTCTGTGCTTCAAGGTCACTTCTGAAACTGCTCAGGGAAACATATGAGATGTCAAAGATTGAATAAGCCTGTTTAATTCTTTTTGTACCACCAAGAATATAGCATAATTTTGGTATCACATAGATGCTCAGGTTTACTGAACAGTTTATTTGAATTCAACATGCCATTTTTGATTAGAACAACCTACTATTGTTCTAATTCCTTGAAATTCCTTACCTTCTTTTTAAAAAAACTAAATTGTTTAGTATTCTTCCATACCCATCACAACTTCCTTCACTGTTCTAGCTTTTGGTATTCCTCTTCTTTCAATTTCTCATAGAGTTTACTTATTAATTGACTAATGAATTAATTATAACCCATTAACTGAGGTTTTGAGACAAGGGATTGTATTTTATTCTGCAACATTCTTTTCAACGTTCTTTATGGTGATTAGTACATTTATGATTAATAAATTTCTGATTAATATTTTTAATTTATTAGTCATGTATTATAGAGAGATAAACATAGTTTCAGGGATTTTTGAAAGTAATTTACATAGTTGTACCTCAGAGATTCTTCAGGATTGAAAAAGATTATATGAAACAGTATTTAAAGAAGCACCATAGAATATATCCTCAACAAGATCTATGTATTTGAAAGGTCTTTTCCTGTCGTAATATAAAAACTGTATGTAGTATGTTTTCTATTTTTCATCATACACTAAATTGTACATTAAATTGCACCTTTACCTACATGTAGCTTTTGAGTTTCACCATTGAAGAACCAGTCTAAGTATTTTTAACTTTGACTACATATTAGAGCTATGTAGAGAGCTTTTAGAAATCCCAATGTTCAAGAAATTAATCAAATAAATGATATTAGAATCTTTGAGACTTGCACAACCTCCCATTCACTTGCTAGTAATTCTGAGAGATAGCCAAAATTGAGAGTCACAATATTAAATAATGAGGCCTTGCATTTCATCCACTCTATGCTTTGAGGTCCTTAGTCCAGGGAGTTATGAGATATGACTATAATTAGGAGAAAGGTCTTGAAGGGTTAGGATATGAGAGATATTGAAAGGTATAAAATAAAAAGATTTATTTGCTACATAAAGTCAGCAACAAGGAGTCCTAGCAAGATTGATGGCATTAGTGTTGGACACAATCAATAAGCAGGCTTAGAAGGGAAAGTGGATAGAGTGAAAAACAAATTAAAGATCTCCTATGAGATTGTATAGTGGGTATGGAACTTTTCTTGCAGATGGCGAACCCAGATTCGATACTCAGTACCACATATGTTATGTGATCTGTTTCAGGAGTAATCTCTGAGCATAGAAAAAAGTGTAATCCACAAGCACAGCAAGGTGTGGCATCCCTGATATTAAACTGAAAAATATTGGAAAAATGTTCCCTGAGGACATCAGAATTTTTTAATGGGGCCAATAAATAGTTTTATATCATCACAGAAAGCGTTTATAGATTTCATGTATTATTTTCTGATATAAGAAAATTGGTTGAGCCGGGGCTGGAGCGATAGCACAGCAGGTAGCGTGTTTGCCTTGCATGTGGCTGACCCGGGTTAGATTCCTCCACCCCTCTCGAAGAGCCTGGAAAGCTACTGAGAGTATCTTGCCTGCATGGCAGAGCTTGGCAAGCTACCTGTGGCATATTCAATATGCCAAAAACAGTAACAAGTCTCACAGTGGAGACCTTACTGATGCCCACTCGAGCAAATCGATGAGCAATGCAATGACAGTGACAGTGACAGTGAAAGAATAGCAGCATATGAAAAATACAAGGGCTTCAATAGTAATAGTAAGACCACAATTCTAGACCCTCTGGATCTTTCATTAATGACGGCAATTCCTCTAAACCTATATATTGCTTGTATTACAAAATTCTGCTGCAATTTGTTGAGGAAATGGGAAGAACATTATATTTCACATTTGAATTATAAAAACTAAAATAATATTACAAATTCTATGAATTTCTAATACATTATTTATAATCATAATAAAGGTTTGATAATATAGGGCAATTATACTTTATAATGGTTGCACAGATAAGTAACGTAGGACACTTTCTATTTAAATTTTTTGGATTAAAAAATTAAATCACAGTGAGGCACACAGTTACAGAGTTTTTCATGAATGGATTTTAGTCATACAATGTTCCAACACCTTTCCTTTCACCAGTGCACATTTTCCATTACCAGTGTCCCCAGTTTCCCTCCTGGCCACTCACCCTGCCTACCTCAAAGGAAGTCAGTTTTCTTCCCTCTCCCCTCCTCACTCTCGCTGTCTTTCTTTTGGGCCTTATGATTTGTAATACAGCTACTGAAAGGTTATCAGGTATATATCCCTTTACCTACTTTCTACACTCAGCTCCTGTCCAAAATGATCATTTTCAACTATTATTGGCATACTGTTCCCTTCTCTAATGTAGTATACTTTTGGAAAAAGATAGAAAAACCTGATTTTAAACCTAGTAATTCCAATTTAATGAATCTGATGTGTATCTGTAAAGTGAACACTCACACAATTCTCATTGTAACTAGCATTGAGAACCCGCTCCCAAAAGAACTAAAACTTTTGCTCATCTTTCATAAATTGGATATCCTCAAAATGTACAGTTTAGACAAGTGAGTTGAGTCTTAATTTCTATAAAAATCTCCTTATAGGGTATCGTATTTTGGTATCAAATCATACAGAAAACAAAATCATAATCAGAAGGTGACAGCATGAAACCAAATCCCAAAGAGTGTAGTTTACCAGGAATTACTTATTAAGAATTTGGCACAATCTACTGAATTCCCTTGGAATTAAAATAAAGTATGTCAATAGTGAGTAAAGTTCTTACATTATTCTAAGTCAACATATTTCTCTCCCCTTCACAGTAGTGTTCTGTATCTAGGAATAATTTCAGCTTGGATAAGGCTAATGCACATTTAGTATCCTTTAGATGAATTGATGTTTGATTTGAAATATAGCAAATAGTCTTGCTTTTCACTAAAATCTCTGCAGTCACAAATATACTGCATTCTTTCTAGGTTTGTATTGTTTTTCTATGTGGCTTTTGGAATTTATAACTTTGTTTCCAACCAAAATATATGCCCTCACCTCCAGGTCCTTCTAGGAGTAATTTCTGAGCACACAGCCAGAAGTAAGCTCTTAGCACTGCCAGATGTGACCTGAAACCATTTTTTTTTAAAAAAAAGAGGGGCCTGAGCCGTAGTATGGTGGGTGGGGTGCTTGTCTTGTATGCCAATCCTAGTTTAATCCCTGGCAGTCTATATGGTGCCCTGAGCCTTCTGGGAGTGATCCCGGAACACAGAGCCAGGAGTAAGCCCTGAGAACAGCTGGGTGTGGCCCCAAGACAAAACTAAACAAAAACAAAAACAAAAGGTGGAAGAATTATGAAAGTAAGAAAAATCTTACAAAATATCCCCTGCCTAAAATTCTACCTAAGAAACTAAGTAGGAAGCAGCAGCAGTTCTTAACTCCTTTGAAGTGGTAAGTAGTAGTATTGTTTTATAATTTTATTTTCAGCTTTTATTCTCAAAGTGGGGCTCACTGGACCTTTCTTCTTTCTAAAATATGTTTATTTTAATAGATTTTTTTTTTGCTTTTTGGGTCACACCTGGCGATGCATAGGGGTTACTCCTGGCTCTGCACTCAGGAATTACTCCTGGTGGTGCTCAGGGGACCATATGGGATGCTGGAGATTGAACCCGGGTCGGCCGCGTGCAAGGCAAACTCCCTACCCACTGTGCTATCACTCCAGCCCCTTAATAGATTTTGATAAGCAAATGCACTATAATGATTTTCAGGATAAGTGAGTAAATTTACCTATATTTTAGAGATATTTCAAATCTTGGTTGGGTGGAAAAAGAATTAAAGGCAAAGAAAATTAAGGCGTTCAAGTGGCAAAGTTTGGTTAGACATTCTAAAATTGAGGTGCCTGCTACACTTGCATGTAGTGAGAATAAACAAATAACAGTGTCTTTAAAAATAGGCCAAGGCTGGGGCTGGAGTGATAGTACAGCGGATAGGGCATTTGCTTTGCACGCGGCCAACCCAGGTTTGATTCCCAGAATCCCATATGGTCTCCCAGCACGGCCAGGAGTAATTCCTGAGTGTAGAGGCAGGAGAAACCCCTGTGCATTGCTGGGTGTGCCCTGAAAAGCAAAAAAAAAAAAAATAGGCCAAGGCTGGAGAAGCAGTGTGGTGATGTTTAAAGAATTCTTTTACTCATGGGCCCTATAACTGTGACCAAGTCATCTGATTTTTCTGAGACTTCTCTTTCTATTAGGAAACACAAATTAAATAATGCATTTTCAGCTCTTGTTCAGCTATGTATTATAAGTATATCCATATTTATCTTTTTGATTTCAACTCTGCTTTTTCAGCATTTATTATGAGAAACTACGTTTGTCAGATTTGTCATATCACCTTTACATCTTTAGAAACGTTCCAATACCATATGCAAGGAATTGAACATCACACTAAGTAAGTAGTTTTTGCTAAAATGTCCATATGATATAAAAAATCAGACTTCTGTCAAACACCCTTGCATATATTTTACAAACTTTCTAGGCATTCATTAACCTATGACTTGATTCTGGATATGGCTGGCAGTATTCGTAACACATTACATAACGTTATCAGCCCTTAGAGAGTTTTCTGGCCATGTTTATGCACTAACAGAACTGCCTACCAGACACCCATTTGGACATGGCAGCATCCTCAAGCTAACCTTACAAATTCGAATATTCTCTGGAAGATTGGTTTAGTTTCAGGGATTTGTTGATCCTGTTACTATCCTTCCAGTGTGGAATAGTGGTTAAATTAAAGGTTTTGTTGTTAGGCAGACCTGAACTAGAATACCAGATCTATCTTTAAGACAGAATGTGTACCTCTGGACAGCTCCATTATAAAGTATCTATAATAAATTATATGTTAGGTTCCAGACCTGACATATAGATTAATAAATGTTTACTGTATTCCATTCTGTTATTTTAAGAAGACAATTTGTGAGGACAACTGTGAAGTAGGTAAGTCAAAAAACAAGATAGAGAGGCATTTAACTATTGTGTATTTGTTTTTTGTCTTTTTAAAATCAAAGTATAATTTTTCACAGTATTTTATTCTGATATAAAATAATATTAGTTGAGTCTGAATACTCAGGAACTAAGCTTACTTAACCAAATTTAACCCTTTTGAAATTTTTTAAAGAAATCTTGTGATAATAGAATTAATAGTTATACATACATATCTCCATAAAATTGAAGATATTAAAATTCACTCATGAAACGTGTACAATGTGACGTTCCATTCAGACCATTTTTATGGCGTTAAATATCAGAATATTTTTACTTTTGGTACTTTAATACTTTTATTTTTTTACTTTTACCTTTACTAAATAACCAAACAAACCTTAAAATTTAAGTATGACCTGAGTACTTAGTATCATGCAGTTTTTCTTCTTTATATTCATCTTTTATTTCATTCCAGGCCTGAAAATTTTATGTATGTGTGAAGTAAGTGTGAGGTGCCTGGGAAGTATCTGACTATTCCTTCTGCTGATTTTGGCATAAAAATGACAATTAATGGCTTTTGTTTTAAATTGGAATTTTTTTTATTTGGGAGGGCTTTTACATATTAATCTTGCTTAAAACAAAGAACTTTAGAATAACACAACCTAACAACAAGACCTTTCTGTTTTCTTCTTTGCAGAGAACCCGTTGTTACCAATCTAGCTAAAAAGCCCAAAAAGAAAAAGAACTATTACCAGGATAGTTGTTCGAATTACATAAAAATGCAGGAAGTCAGAGGATCAGAGCCCAGGATTTCCAGAAAAGTGGAAGAGAATTCTTCGGAAAGCCATAGATACAGAAAAGTGGTTGGTTCCAGATCCAGATATAGAGTGTCTGGAACAAGATTTACAAGTCATACTTTTCAGGAGCGCCCAAGACCATACAATATTTCACAAACATCAGAAAAACAGTTATCTCATCGCATACCAGATACTTCAAAGAAGACATCTGACTCTTTTCAAGATGAACTTGAAGATTACATCAAAGAGCAGAAAGCCAGAGGACTAGATCCAAACATTCATTTCAGAAAGGTAAAAGAGGACTCTAAAGAAACACAAAAGTATACTGATTCTGGACACAGACAAAGAACACTTGATCAAAATTCTTCATTTGATACTTTCCATACCTACCAACAACCATACAGCAGTTTACCAGTAGTAAAACAGTTATGTTACTGGCAACCAACTCATTCAAAGAGATCATCTGATTCTTTCCAAGATGAACTTGAAGATTATATCAAAGTGCAGAGGGCCAGAGGACTAGAGCCAAAGACTTGTTTCAGAGGGATAAGTGAAAGTCCAATGACAATCCATAATAACAGAGAAGATGTTAGTTACAGACCTACAGATACAATGGTTGAGCAGAAAGTCCCTTTTGGGACTTTTCAGTCATATCCAGAATCATACAATATTTCACGAGTAGTGAAGAACCAGTTACCTCCTCAGTGCTTACCAGCTCATGACAGCAGAAAAGGACTAGACTCTTTGACTTACTCTCAATCCACCAGAGACTATTTCTCAGAAAATGTGGCGTCTCTGACCCTTAATCAGCAAAAAACTAACTCTGGCCCCAACAGGGTAGAATATGAATTTGACAAACATGTTTCCTCAAAAATAAATACTAGTGATCTTCAAGTAGGATATAAAAGGAAACATCAGAAGAGAAGCCACCATGAAGAATGCAAAGAAAAGTCAGAGAAGGAGCAATCCAAGTATAAAAGAAGAAAGGATAATGAGGATATGGATCAACACGAGATCAAGAGCATACAACAAAGGGAAAAAGAGGGAGATAAAATCCATTCAGGAAAATCTAAACATGAAAAGAAGAAAAAGAAACACCATGTACACTCTGAGAAAGAGGAACGTAAGCACAGGAAAAATAAAAAGAAATCTGTTGAAGAAAAGTCAGAAGAAGAAATGCTTTGGGATGAGTCTATTCTTGGAATAACTTTAAGTTCAATATATGAAGAAATGAAGAAATAAGAATATGGCATCAGATTAAAACAGAAACGTCAGTGAAGAAAAGAAGAGGTAGGTATTTAGTAAGATAAGGTGAGGTTGGTGTAAAAATTTAAATTAAATTGAAAGAAGAAACAATCCTAAATTTACCCTCTTAAAATGAGATCATAAGAGCACATCCAAAACATGAAAGAAGGATACCCGTTGAAGAACAGAATAACTACTTTAGGATGTGTCTATTGTAGTAATTTGAGATCAGTTAATAAAATAGGTTTAAACAAAATCAAGATGGAAAAAAGAGAGGAAGATACACTACTCGTAATTTCAGGAAAATTATTTTTTGTAAAAAATTGAAATTGTATTGAAAGAAGAAGCAAATATGCCTATGCCTGATCTCTGAGCAAAAACATAAAAAAACAAGGAAAGAACATAGGGAACACAATAAGACATTTAATTTTTGTTCCTTAAAGAAGGAAGTTGAAGATTTTGGTTCATCAATTTCATGTTACTTGAATTTTGCTAAGTGGACACTTTAATAACTTCTAACAAAAGGAAGTGAACAAAAAGTATTCAGTACATCTTTTATTCTCATTACTGTTCCTCATTTTCTTTTTAAAATAGAGAAAATTATGTTTCATAAATAATGTAATTTCCCTTATCTTCAAAAATTGCTATGATAGTGAATTGCTTTCATGTTATATGATTATTTTAAGTGATATAGTAATCAGACATTACAAAATCAGTTTCTTATTTGAATTTGTATTAGTTTCAGTGGTATTCTACCATTGTTCTATTGGTATTCTATTCTATTGTTGTGTTTGTTTATGTTTTTTCTTGTTTCTCTCAGGAAAATGTGAAAGTAGTTAAATTTTGGTTTTGTTGTTGTTAACCTAATTTTCAGTATACTTTTGTATTTTCTGCTTCTGTTAATGCAAAATGAAACAATCTATAAGCTTAGAAGATATATAGTAGAAGATATATAGTTTTAAAAAAAGTTTTCAAGTGCTTGTACAAAATCAGCTATATTCTGGAAATGTTTACATTATATTAAAGTGTTTAAATTTCTACATTTTGTTCTACATAAATCGTTATTTTTAATCAAAAGAGGACTTAATTTGGAAGCAGGAATAGAGAGAGTTAATAGTTGGCAAATTTGAAGGGATCACACTGTAACACTACAATAATTTCATTTCTTCTTTGTCTTGCTTAGTAGAAGCCAATATTCAGACTTCAGTTTTAAATTAGAAAAAATATGACTACATAAATAATTTAAGCTGAAGAAATAGTGTATTTGTGGGAGACAGCTGTGACAATTCATTATCTTCAAGTTTTTTTCATGTGATGATTTGTTTTTACTCTGGTGTTCTATCATTTATAAACTAGTACCTACTGTAATCACTTTGGAATTACCAAGGTATAGTAGAAAGAATAATAAGCTGGGAATCCAAATACTAAGATTCTCAATTGTACCATCAAGTAGCTATGTCACCTTATTTGTATGCATACCATTAGAATACAACATGGAGTCATCAGGAATAGAAAAATTAGATTATAGTACTCCCTTGGTGTCTTAATTCCATCAAAAATTAAATTTAAATGAGTAGGTATCTACATTTAGTTAAGGCTTTTATTAGAGCTTTTCTTTACAATTTGAATAAAGCGGTAAGTATGAGCTGCAGCACATGCCTGATTGACTGTTGAATCAATAGTCTAAAAGAGAGTTAGATGACTCACAAATTAACTTTCTTCCATGAAGCTAATGTTATAAGATTATTAGGCATTAGAATATCACTTTCCTTCTTTTTTTAGAATCACATCTATCAGTAAACTACTGAAAGCACAGAGAAAAGGAAAACCAGAGTAAATAGATATCAATTGGCTACAAAAATGGCCAGTTATCTTTTCTGAGGATGTCAAAAAATGCAACATTTTCCCACAGAAATTACAATACAAGATCTGTTGAATTATAAGCCGTTTTTGAATTGATAAAATTATTTTTCAGTGCATTTTGTATTTAAAGGTGGGTGGTAAAAACTATCATAAGAATATTCACTAAGATACAAAATTGCTATGAATTTTTCAGAATTACTCAAAAAGATCAATTATTCATTACATTTTGCCACCATTTTAAGTAACTCATAAATTTTAAGTAACTCATAAACTGGGTAAATCATAAATTTTGAACATTGAATTCACTTAAATTGGGTAGTATTGAGAGTGCAAAAGTAGGCAATTAGGGTGTGGTGTTGACTGTACTTAGTGACTTGCTTTAGAAAGTGGTTTTTGAAGTTTGGAAGGCTGACTTTGGCACATTTGCTTGGACCTCAACCTCGGTCTAAGAGCAGTTGGAGTTAGGCAAATAAATTGAAATACTTAAGTATATTTACAAGTTTCATAGTTACCTTCACTTTGGGAGTTAAGTGATAAATATAAATAACTTGTGATAAAATAGTGATAAATCTGAAATTTAATAGTATAAGTATTACATCCTGTTTTAGGCTAAGTGAAAGATAGTACAGAACATATGTGAAGAAATATCATTTATGATATTACTTGTGAAACCAGTATTTGCATTTTTTAATTGCAGCATGGGGTGAGATACTTAACATTCATCCAGACAAAATTGCATATGGTCTGGGGAAAATTATCAGAAACAGTATTAAAACAAGTAAATTAATAGCATCTATAATATTCAGAGATATATTTTGAACTGAAGTAGAGGGTTAAATTTTGTGATAAATAGTGATATAAATGGAACTTACTAACTTACTGTAATGTAGACATTTAACAAATATAGGTGACTGTTGACACTATGCCGAGAGAAATTGGGTGATGGGAATGAAGAAAAGAGTCTCTCTTCTAAGTTGTAAAATGAGCCAGTAAACATCAAATTGCAATATAAATATAAATTTGATAAAAGCAATAATATGAGTGATGAAGTATGCTGTGGGTAGCAAGCTTAATGAGATGGAACATGCGCATTTTAGGAAGGATCCTTCAAGTGAAATAAAATATAAGCAGAACCATGTCTCTTGGTTCAGACTAAATGTGACTACCTGGATATCTAATAGGTTCCTCAAACATAGTATAGTCAAACCAAGTACCTGCTTTTTCCATTCCAATCATTCATTTCTTAGTTTTATCTGTTTCTACAAAGCCATCCAATTGCTCAAACCAAGAACCATTTTAAGCCTGTTCACTAGCATTAGAACAAATGTCAGTAAAGGCATTAGAACAAATGCTTTGATGATACTGCTAAAATATCTCCCTTAATGTACAATTTTTCTAAACTTTCATTGTGTTAATCTGAGACAATACTCTCTGATAAGACTGGGAATATAGGTTTGAAAGAAACACTGAATGAAGTTATCATAGCTTCTGAAGGCCAGGTGAGTGGGAAAAAATACTGTGAAGAATAGTCTAAAAATCCGAGGTATTTTGAAAAGTCCTCACGATTTCAGGACTATCCAGTGTTTAATCTCTGGGAGAACAAACTCATACAAACAAAGGAAGAAAAACTGCTGGTTTCAGAAATCAAATTATGCAAGGTTACAAATATTGTGAGTAATGGAAAGGGATAGTTGCTGTAGTAGTAGTGGATGGGATAAAAATCCAGAAAAAGCAGATCCCAGAAAGCATTATGATGGCAAAATTAAATTTCCAGTGTGAGTAACCCTTGATAGGCAAGAATTGTAGGAGACGATTTTTAACAGAAAGATGCAGACAGATGTTAAACAGAAACTGTAGGATATGTTTTCAAAACAAATGGAAAGAAGACATTTAGCGATTTAAAATAGACTCAGTGTCTCATGCCAATTGGTTCGGCACCTTCAACCTCTTTAGCTGGGGTCGGCCTGAGAGAATGAGGACAAACACACATGTACTGTCCAAACTTTAGAGGTGTCTGAGCAGTCTTGAGTTAGCACACAGGCTGCCTATTTATTCACTACAGTATGTATCACTTCCACACCACCATTCTCAGCACATAAGTTATTATTTAAGCTTCCATTGGTGCTAACAATTAGGAAGAACATCAAAATTCAATAGACACATTAAGAGTGAAGAATGGAATATTTCATACAGCCAATTAGCAGGCAACCTTAAAGTTTAGAGTAAGGTCAGGGCAGTTTCCTATTCTACTTTTTCACCACTAGAGAACCCTAAACTATTTTATTTTATTCTGTCTTGGGTGTATTTCTGCTACCTGTCTGTATTTTGTTCACTTCTGGGTGCATATTTGCTGTTTGTTCATTTTTTTTTTTTAGTTATAAGCTTTCATGTTTGGGTTACAATCTCACAATTCATTTTTTTAGCTTTTTGGGTCACACCCGGCAATGCACAGGGGTTACTCCTGGCTCATGCACTCAGGAACTACTCCTGGCGGTGCTGGGGAGACCATATGGGATGCCGGGGATCGAACCCAGGTCTGCCGCATGCAAGGCAAACGCCCTACCCGCTGTGCTATCGCTCCGGCCCCCTTACAATCCATTTTTTAAGACTAAAAATATCCCTGCCCCAGAGACAAACCCAACATTGGGATTAGGTTTAGAGGGATGAATTCCCTCATCAAAAATAGAGCCCAGACTGAATGAGGGCTAGAGACTGAGCACAGTGGCCACTCAACACCTTTATTGCAAACCACAACAGCTAATTAGAGAGAGAGAACAGAAGGGAATGCCCTGCCACAGTGGCAGGGTGGGGTGGGGGGAGATGGGATTGGGGAGGGTAGGAGGGATGCTGGGTTTACTGGTGGTGGAGAATGGGCACTGGTGAAGAGATGGGTTCCCGAACTTTGTATGAGGGAAGCATAAGCACAAAAGTGTATAAATCTGTAACTGTACCCTCACGGTGATTCACTAGTTAAAAATAAATAAATTAAAAAAAATAGAGCCCAGAAATTAACAGAAGGATATGAAACAAAAATTATTGCTAAGGAAATAATTGTGGAATAAAATGAATAAGTAAAGATTAAATTAATAGTATAAAAGAAAAGAATATGCACTGTGGTAAAGATAGTAAGGAAAATAACAGAAAAAGAAAAATGAAGGACCAGAGAGAAAGTACAGCTGGTAAGTCACTTGCCTTGCGAATGGTTAACCAGGGTTTGATCCCCAGCACTGTATGTGGTCCCCTGAGCACCGCCAATAGTGATCTCTGAGCACAGAGCCAGATGTGTGTGAGCACAGACAAGTGTGACAAAAAACCCAGAAACAAAAAACCAAAAAAAACAGACCCCCAAATGCAGGTTTTTTTTTTTTGCTTTTTGGGTCACACCCAGCGATGCACAGGGGTTACTCCTGGCTCTGCACTCAGGAATTACCCCTGGCGGTGCTCAGGAGACCATATGGGATGCTGGGAATCGAACCCGGGTCGGCCGCATGCAAGGCAAACGCCCTACCCGCTGTACTATCGCTCCAGACCCCCAAATGCAGTTTTTAAAATTACACAAATAACAGATAAAATACAGCCAATAGAGTTATAAGTAAACTTATAATGAGTCCTATATTGTGCTAGTCTGAACTTCCACAACCCTACCACATTTTTTCAGTATAGACACTCATTCCACAACTTCTAGGTAATGGCTTTGTCTGAAAGGAACTGAATCTCAAGTCCATGACTTCTCAGAGAAGTCATCATGCAATGGTGAGATAATGTAGGTATACAAAAGCCAAGGTTTTCTATGTCAGTTTCCGGTGACAGAAAGATAATCCTAGTTCCTGGACTCACTATGTTAAGATGTTTGTTAGGACACTCTTTAATTTCTCCATTCATTCTGTTTCCCTCACTACTTCAAAAGTGGTTTTTTGTTTTAGTGTGCAAACAAATATCCACCTTAAAGTCATTTTCTCCCAGAACATTACCTATTACAAGTAGGATCAGCAATAATTCTAGTGAATAGACACCAAAATTGGAATAGAAAGCGGGTGATGAGAATCCTGTCATCAGTAGTGGGTAAAATACTAATAATGGTTAACAAAGTATTACTATGACGTGTTATAGCATGTTATAATATAATTACAGTAGTACACCTATTAAAACTATGGCTGATACTAGTGGCTGATACACAGTTGAGAAGATTAGGGTGAATCAATAATACACAGTCTACTGGCCTGGTGAAAGTAATTAATGCATGATAGAAATAAAGGCTGAGAAAACTAAATAATTTAAGACAAGTTAGGAAAGTCAGGAGGCATCCTTGGTAGCATGTGAAGGGACATAATTTCTTTCTCTTGAATTTTTTTCTCCCTTCAATACTTTAAAACAAAAAGAAATGACTTATTTTAAAATCATTTCTCGTGTAGCTCACCCTTGTCTTTATCAAGCTGTCATGATCTACACTAGTAATAATATTAATGATTTAGGCCAACAAAGCTACTGTGCTGCACTTAACTTCTGAGTGCTGGTATCCCTGTGAGCATGCTGAAATTGCAGTGGCGATACGGTTCTAGGATCACCACATAGCATACAAATGCCCAGTTAAAATGAAATTTTGAAGAAAACATTAATTTTGAGTATAAATATTGAATTCCTTGGGAGAAGTTTATATTATAAAAATCCTACTTACCCGAAATTCAAATTTAACTGTTCAGACCTTGTTTTATTCCTGTGGTACTCCTGTTCTACTGCTTGCCCTTTTCTCATGTCCTGAAACTCCAACTTATTTTGGCCACATTTTTTCCTATGACCACAATTTTCTTTTTTTTTCTTTTGGGGGATTATAGGGGTTGAGGTTTTTGGACCACACCCAACCACACCTCAGAGTTTACTCCTGGGTTTGCACTCAGGGATTACTCCTGGTGGTGCTCAGGGGATTGTAGGAGGTGCCATGTACTGAGCATGAGTCTGATGGAGGCAAAGAAAGTACCCTATCCACTGCATCATCTCTTTGGCCCCACATTGCACTATTTTTACCTGTGCATTCCTAGGAATATCTTTTGGGGGAACTCCAAAATTGCTTTGCTGAGGAAATTGGGGCCCCACAGAAGATTCTCTGCCAACCTGGGCATGAGTTTGTAAAAGATCCTTAAGATGTGATGCTTCTGGGCCCCTATCCCACAGGTTCTGGGCATCTCTAGGGCCATATCTAGTGGTGCTTGGAGGCCTCCATGGCAGCACTCAGCAAAGTTCTAGGACCATGTGGGTCTGGGAATGGAATATGGTTGGATGCATGCTGGGTATGTGCCCTGATCACTGCACTATATCCTGGACCTTTGGCCTGATTCCTGCCCCCCCACATTTAGAATTCTATTTTTAATTTTATATTTTGTTTTAGTACATTTATTTATATATGATTTTGTGGTTCTTTTTTTGCTATAGATAGCATACTGAAGTTAGCATTTCATCACATCATGTTCATCTATATTAATTTATAATGTATGAAGCAGTATTATATCTCTGGCTTCAGTCCTCAAATATTCAGAGAACTTAGAAAGAGGAAGAAAAACCTATCATGTTCCCCTACTATTCTCTCTTTTATTTCGGATGTAGGAAGATTACTTCTTTTTATTTTATTATATATACATATTAATTTTATTGAACCACTGTGAGATAGTTACAAGCTTTCCTGTTTGGGTTACAATCACACAATGATCAAACACCCATCCTGCCACCAGTGTACATTCCCCACCACCAATATCCCCAGTATACCCTTCTTTCCCAACCTCCCCTGCCTCCATGGAAAACAATATTCCCCATATTCTCTCTCTATTTTTGGGCACTATGGCCTGCAACACAGACACTGAGAGGTCATCATGTTTGGCTCATTATCTACTTTTGACACACATCTCCCATCTCGACTGGTTCCTCCAGCCATCATTTTCTTAGTGATCCCTTCTCTATTCCATCTGCCTTCTCCCCTCCGCTCATGAAGCAGGCTTCCAGCTATGGGGCAGTACTCCTGGCCCTTGTACCTAAGGTCTGTGGGTGTCAGCCTCATGTGATGTTATTCTCTACTCCACAAATGAGTACTTATTTTTAATCATTTGTTTCCCTTTAAAATTATTTTTAAAAATAGATCTGATAGTAATAATTTTTTTCTATTCCTCTTCATTGGAGAAGATCTTAATATTTAAATATATTGTCTATATAAGATTGTGAGTTGATATACTTTATTTTAATTGGTTTTGGAGTCACGCAGCAGTGCTCAGGGCTTACTCCTGCCTAAGCACTCAGGGATCACTCCTGGGATCCTGGGAAGAATTGAACTCAGTTGGCCATGTGTAAGGCTAGCACCTTACTCTCTGTACTCTCTCTAAGCCCCTGATTCATTGTCCTGTAGTAACTGAAGAATAGTGTGCCTCTTTCTTCTGGTCTACATGGCTTTAAATTTTTTCGGAGTCTCCCAAGCAGTGCTAAGGACTGGAGACCATTCCCAATGTTAATTTTCTGACAGGTCTGTTCTTAGGCCACTGAGGCTTAATTTCAGAAGTCATCAGGTCCATACCCAGCAGTGTTCTGGAGGAACATATAGTGCCAGCGATTGAACTCAGGGCTTTGAGTATGCAAATCATGCTCTCTAGCCCTCAGATCTGTCTACCTAGCCTCCAAATTTGCCTGTCTTTTGAATTGACTCCCACTCTCAATATCATTTCTCCCTGACTACTTTCAAATTTTGCCTTGGTTTTATAAAGATTAATTCTCATGTGCCTTGGTGTGACATGAGCTTATCTTATTGGCAACTCGTTCATAGTACAGAATCTTCAGATTTCTGACTCTTGTCAAATTTTGAACAAAAACCATAAAATAGGTTTAAATCTTTGTTAGGTGATTCTAACGTTCGGTCATCTTGTTTTTTGTATATATTGACTATTTTCATTCAGTTTGAATTCTTCCTGATATAGCTGTGTACATATATGTATACACACATATGTGTGTGTACATCTGAGCATGGTGGAGATTGAAGTGTAGGTTTCTGAAGTGGTATTCCCTAACACTGCATTGGCAACTCTCCTTACTTATAAGCACAGATTAAACTACAGACTTCCTGGCCAGAGAGATAGCTTAATGAACTGAGTGTATGTTTTGCTAATAGGGGACATGGATTTGATCCCTGGGCACCATGTAGTTCCTGGAGTACCACTGGGAGTGGCCTCTAACCACAGACCTATGAATAGTACCCAAACATCACTAGGTGTAGCCCCAAAGCAAAATATAATAATAAAGTTAAATTATTAGTTTTGTACTTGGCCTTCTCTAATATCACCTGTAACGCAAATTGCTTTGAGAGCTTGAAGATAATAATTTCCAACCCCCCCTAGTTGGTGATTACCTAAAGTATTATGTAATCACCAATTAGGCATGAATTTAATATTGTATACTTATAAAGTAGTACCAGTGGCAATCATCTGGCCCCGGATTAGTCACATCACTGCTTTGCCAGGGTAGGGCTGGAGGGAAATATATTCCGTGCAGAACAAAAAAAGCAGAACAAAAGAAAGTCTGTGTAAAGCACAACCTTGAGGAAGAGCAGGGGGAACAAAGATGGGGTTCTTTGTATAAAAGTTGGTTGCAACACCTCTGGGTATGTTTCTTTTCTCCCTCTGTATATTGTTTGGTCAATCAGTCCTCAGGGTCAACTCTGGATTTCCTCCAAGAAAGCTGGGAAGCAGAGGTCAGTGTTCTTTGTTTCTTCACACTATCAAAACAGGCGGGCGAGTTTTCTCTCTCTCTCTCTCTCTCTCTCTCTCTCTCTCTCTCTCTCTCTCTCTCCCCCCCCTCTGTGTCATACAATGTTCCAACACCCATCCTTCCACCAGTGTAATTTCCCACCACCAGTGGCCCAGTTTCTCTTCCACCCCTCTAAGCCACCCCTCATCCCCACCTGTCTCTATGGCTGGAACCTTTCTTCTCTCTCGCGCGCGCTCTCCTTTTGGGCATAGTGGTTTGCAATTTTGATACTAAAATGTGTACTTATTGTATTCATTTTATGGTTGATGGGCATATGGGTTGCTCTCAATAACTGATGATTAGAAATAATAGCTACCGAGAGTATCCCACCCGCACAGCAATGCCTGGCAAGTATCCGTGGCATATTCAATATGCCAAAACCAGTAACAAGTCTCACAATGGAGACGACATTACTGGTGCCTGCTCGAAGAAATTGATGAACAATGGTAGGACAGTGCTACAGTGCTATAAGTTATAGTGTTCTCAGCTGTATGTATAAGTAGCAATTAAGGAGGTATATAAAAATGTAGTGATATAGTTTCTTGAAACATAAATCAAAACTTAAAATAAGAACATTGAAGTTATATTTTCTGTCCTTGTCCCAGTGATATCTTATTTACCTCCCCAATTAGGGTAACCCACATAATATTTTAGGATATTACGTTTCCTCTGCCAGTTCCTTCATGAATGAGGCTCGTTCGAGAGTGTGGAGAGTGGCCTTGAGCATGGCTGTAGCAGAGGAACCAGGTGTGCAGGACCCGGGACTGAGATCACTAAGCCTGCTTGGATTTGGACTGGGTCTCCTACACCCAGACCCCCAATTTTCCAGTAGCTAGGTAGTCACACCCACGAACTGCCCCCCCCCCCGGTGCCATGTAATCCCATCAATGCCAAGATCCAGAGACTATAAAACAAAACTCCTGGAAGCGACCTCTTATTGTCTAGTTAGTTCTCCATCCCGGAGAACCGGCAAGCTACGGAGAGTATCTTTCCCGCACAGCAGAGCCTGGCAAGCTCCCTGTGATGTATTTGATATGCCAAAAACATACAGTGATGTATCTCATTACCTTGACCCTGAAGGAGCCTCCAATGCAGCACTGTTAGAAAAGACGAGTTAAGAGAGGCTGCTAAAATCTCAGGGCTAGGACGAATGGAGACATTACTGGTGCCCGCTCGAGCAAATCAATGAACAACAGGAGGACAGTGATACAGTGACAGTGATCAAAGCAGGACTATTGAAACATCTAGATTCAACTTCATAAGGTGTAAATTCATCATTCCACTCACCATTAATGATGTGGTATGAGTGGTATGAGTGATGTTTTTATCTATGGTAGTTTGAAGATTTTTTCCTTTCAAAGGTGACTTTTGGTTAATTCTTTCACTATAAAGATTTTCATTTGTATTTTTGAATGTTTGTGTTTGCCTGCAGTTCTTGTTTATGATTTCTTCATCTTCAAACCTAGGATGACAAGGAAAAAAGGAAACCCAATCTCCTTCTCATGTTGTTGCTTGGGATCCAAGATTTTTACTATGTATATATTCTTTTTTACCTTTAAGAATATTTATTGAATTTAGGTGCTGGATAAGTAATTCAGCAGATAGCGCACTTGCCTTGCATGCAGCCAAGCCAGGTTTGATTCCTAGCATTCCATATGGAACCCCAAGTCTGCCAGGAATGATCTCTGAGCATAGGACCAGAAGTAAGACCTGAAACCAGAAACGAACCCTCTTCCACTATTACTGGAAATGCCATCTGGTCCAACCTCGATGGAAAGCAATATGGATATTTCACACAAACAAACAAGGGGGGAAGTAGAATTATCATCTTCTTGGCATCTATACCGCAAACACAAAACATTAATTCTAAATGATATATCCACATATATGTCCATTGTTGTACTTAGTACAATAGCCAAAAACATGGATACAACCAAACTACCCAAGTACAGATGAATGGGTAAAGAAGTTGTGATATATATATATAATGATTTATGATGCAAATCTAAAAAATAGCAAAATCATGAAATTTACAAGAACATGAATGGAACTAGAGGATACGGTGTTGAATGAAGTCAGACAGAAGAAAAGGAGCAGATAAAGAATAATTTCCCTCATATGTGGAACTTAAAGATACAAAGTAAGGTAGCAACAAAGATGCTCAGGCATCATAATGGGGGGAAGTGATTCACACAACTGAGGTGGGGAGATGAAGTGGAAGGGGGTTGGCATCCCAGGCAAGAGAGATTGGTATATTGGTGAGAGGAGTGGGGTTGAAATTATGTTCATGAAAATCATTATTAATAGCATTGTAAACCTAAAAAGTCTTAGCCAAAAAATGAAAATAGTTTAATATACCAATTAAAGGTAGAAATAAGTATATTGAAAAAATAAATAGAAGTTTTTAGACAAAATAATTATAAAAGAAGGAAGCTTATAGAATCAGGAAGGAATATGGTACAAGATAAAGAGCATAAATGTAGGAACATACAATAGACTTAACTTATAACATAACTTATATAAAAATATAAACATAACTTATATATTGTATTCAATGGTTGAAAATATTTTCAAACATTATTGTAGGCATTAAGCTGATATGTGTTTCTTCAAAGAAATGGATCAAGCAATCCTAAAATTCATATGGAATAACAAACGTCCAAGGATAGCTAAAACAATTCTTGGGAAAAAGATGATGGGAGGCATCACCATCCCCAACCTCAAACTTTACTACAAAGCAGTAACAATTAAAACAGCATGGTACTGGAACAAAGGCAGAGCCGTAGACCAATGGAACAGGGTGGAATATCCCTACACACAACCCCAAATGTATGACCATCTAATCTTTGATAAGGGAGCAAGAGATGTGAAGTAGAGCAAGGAAAGCCTCTTTAACAAATGGTGCTGGCACAACTGGACAACCACATGCAAAAAAATGGGTTTAGACCTTGACCTGACACCATGCACAAAAGTCAGATCAAAATGGATTAAAGACCTCAACATTAGACCACAAACCATAAGGTACATTGAAGACAAGGTCGGCGAAACCCTCCACGATATTGAAGATAAAGGTATCTTCAAAGGTGACACGGAACTAAGCAATCTAGTAAAAACAGAGATCAACAAATGGGACTACATTAAACTAAAAAGCTTCTGCACCGCAAGAGATACAGTGACCAGAATCCAAAGACTATCCACAGAATGGGAAAGGATATTTACACAATACCCATCAGATAAGGGGTTGATATCAATGGTATATAAAGCACTGGTTGAACTCTACAAGAAGAAAACATCCAACCCCATCAAAAAATGGGGCGAAGAAATGAACAGAAACTTTACCAAGGAAGAAATACGAATGGCCAAAAGGCACATGAAAAAGTGCTCTGCATCACTAATCATCAGAGAGATGCAGATCAAAACAACTTTGAGATACCACCTCACACCACAGAGACTAGCACACATCCAAAAGAACAAAAGCAACCGCTGTTGGAGAGGATGTGGGGAGAAAGGGACCCTTCTTCACTGCTGGTGGGAATGCCGACTGGTTCAGCCCTTCTGGAAAACAATTTGGACGACTCTCAAAAAATTAGATATTGAATTCCCATTTGACCCAGCAATACCACTGCTGGGAATATATCCCAGAGAGGCAAAAAAGTACAATCGAAACAACATCTGCACATGTATGTTCATCGCAGCACTGTTTACAATAGCCAGAATCTGGAAAAAACCCGAATGCCCCAGAACGGATGACTGGTTGAGGAAACTTTGGTACATCTATACAATGGAATACTATGCAGCTGTTAGAAAAAAGGAGGTCAAGAATTTTGTAGTCAAGTGGATGGGCATGAAAAGTTTCATGCTGAGTGAAATGAGTCAGAAAGAGAGAGACAGACATAGAAAGATTGCACTCATCTATGGTATATAGAATAACAGAGTGGGAGACTAACACCCAAGAACTGTAGAAATAAGTACCAGGAGGTTGACTCCATGGCTTCGAGGCTGGCCTCACGTTCCGGGGAAAGGTCAACTCAGAGAAGCGATCACCAACTACATTGTAGTCGAAGGCCATGTGGGGGAAGGGAGTTGCGGGCTGAATGAGGGCTAGAGACTGAGCACAGCGGCCACTCAACACCTTTATTGCAAACCACAACAGCTAATTAGAGAGAGAAAACAGAAGGGAATGCCTTGCCACAGTGGCAGGGTGGGGTGGGGGGGAGATGGGATTGGGGAGGGTGGGAGGGACACTGGGTTTACGGGTGGTGGAGAATGGGCACTGGTGAAGGGATGGGTTCCAAACTTTGTATGAGGGAAGTATAAGCACAAAGGTGTATAAATCTGTAACTGTACCCTCACGCTGATTCTCTAATTAAAAATAAATAAATTTAAAAAAAAAGCTGATATGTGTGAGTATAAAAGTAGTTATTAATTAGTAGGAAAGAGGACTAAATGTATCAAAAAGCAATTCACATGAAAACACATTTCCAATAAACATCTGGATAGGTACCAAATCACATAAATTATTAAAATAATGACAATAATATAATAATAATGCCTAATGTCAGATGGATTGACACCTTTGACCTACATCTAGTTGGGGCCTGTCACAGAGAAAGACAAATACATAATGATATAAACATAGTCTCCTCAAGCTCTCGTGGGCAGCAATGAGTGGTCTTGCAGACCATTTATTCAATACACTATATCTCTACCACCTAGGCTCCCAACATTTAAGAAGGCCATTGTTTAAGTTAACAATGACATTAAGGACAGTAAGTACATCAACATAAAACAGGTACATGAAGAGCAAAGGCTGGAGTATTACACATTTAGTAGTCAATTAGCAGGCACTCCTAAAGTATAAAGTTGTAACAGTTTCGTATTCTATTTTTCCCTTGATGCCCTCTACATCTAAAATACACTAAACAGTTTATTCTATTATATATATGAGTGTGGTCCCAAAACAAAAACAACAACAAAAACTATTTTACCCAGGGGAATAGCCCAACTGTGGGTTTTATTGTTAAGGGACAATTTCCCACACAGTTTATAAGTAAGATATAAACTTTGAAGAAAATTATTCATTCAACTGAAAAATATGCCAAATATTTATAAAATCAAAAGGTAGATATTATATCTGAACACAGAGAAATCCATCTGGAAAGTACAGACTGATGTAATTACAATGTGTGTAATTTTTATTACCATTTTTGTGCTGTGTCTCACAGCACCTGAATCCTTGTCTCTTCGTTTTTGTTGATATCCACATAATCTGGGGGTGTGTCCACTGAGTGGCATTCAGGACACCTGGATTTTCCCACCCCACTTAATCTTTGTCAACTGGGTCTGTGGTTTAAAGCAAAGAACCCAAGAATGCAATGCTACTAGGGCCCTGAAGAGCCGTACCTGGTGATTCTGGGGCAACCATTTGGTACTAGGGATCGAACTGACATAGGTAGCCTGCAATGTGTCTTTACCCCTGTATTATCTTTTCCAGCCCCTTCACAAAATGTTTTGTTTGTCTTTTAATTTACTCATTGACTCAAGAGTCTGGACTCTGCACCAGGCTGTTTTTACTCGGGGCGCCCCAGACAGGGGTGGGTGAGAACACTCCTTGCCTCAAGGGACCCAGCCTCAGCAGCCAACCTCCACTACCCAACCGCTGCCATGCTCCAGGCCACTTTCTGGACTGTGTGCCCACTTCCAACACATTATAAGACACTTCCTACCCATTTTCCATAATTACCACACCATATTTGACAGAGCTCAGACAGTAGGCAACACATTATATATATATATATATATATATATATATATATATATATATATATACACACACACACACACACACACATACATACCTCTCAGAGAGCCCAGCAAGCTACCAAGAATATCCCGCATGGGCAGAGCCTGGCAAGCTACCAAGAATATCCCGCATGGGCAGAGCCTGGCAAGCTACCAAGAATATCCCGCATGGGCAGAGCCTGGCAAGCTACCCGTGGAGTATTCGATATGCCCAAAACAGTAACGATAGATCTCATTCCTCTGACCCTGAAAGAGCCTCCAATTGGTGGAAAGACGAGTAAGGAGAGGCTGCTAAAATCTAAGGGCTGGGAGGAATAGAGACGTTACTGGTGCCCACTCAAGTAAATCGACGAACGACAGGATAACAGTGATACAGTGATACCCAAGAGTTTGTTGGGAGTCTAACTGATGAAGTAAAAAGTCATATCAGGGATCTTTAAGACAAGGTACACATTGTAATTAAAAAAGAGGTGACAGAAAATGTATCTTAAAAATAAGAGTATTTAAGAGATGTATTTGACATCATGAAGAAGAACAACCTCCACATAATAAGAATGCCAGAAATATAGGAAATAGATAAATGGAAAGAACAGTTGATAGAAGACATAATAGCTAAAAACCTCAACCTCAGGAAAATGAGATATGTGCATTGACCCAAGAGGTTCAAGATTACCAAAGAAAATAAACCCAAAGTTAAAACATATTGTGATCAAATTGTAATCAATCTGGCCAGAAAGAGATAGGCTCCATAATGCATCAAGAGAGAAGCAAAGACTCACATATAAGGGAAACTTCTTAAGACATCAGAGACCTCAAAGAAACTCTGCAAGCAAGAAGGTAATGGAATAGTATATATATATATATATATATATATATATATATACATATGTATATATATACGTATATATATAAAGAACCAAATGAAAAAAAAACTTCAACTAAAAATGCCATCTACAAGATTATCACTCAGATTCAAGAAAGAGATTAAAAAACATTTTCAAGTACACAATAGCTTAAGGTATTTGTCTCTAAAGGAGTTCTAGAAGGAATATTGAATTTTATCCTATAAAAATTAAGGGCAACATCACTCATATGCAGAAGGATTCATAATAATCTTAAAACATGGCATTAGATAGAGAGTATATAGGAGTATGTAGGGTATTCACAGACTGACCTCTGGACTTAGACTTAAATTTGAAAGGGAAAATAAGCATAGAAATTTAGAGGCAATCTGTATGGTAACCTCAAAGCATAAAACAAAAACCAAAAAAATCTTAAAAGAAAGTTATAAGAAGAGGTAAACAGAAACATATTTACATAAAGAGTGGGACAAAACACAGAGAAAATATGGATATATGAAAGAACTATGTCAAATGGGGAAAACTTTCCATAGAAAAGTGCTGACAAATTCCTTTTAATTAATAATTTATTGAAATGTCAATGGGATGAACTATCTTATCCAAATGTACAGAAAGGATATATGGAATGGGGAAAATTCAATATCCTGCTGCTTACAAGAGACATATGTGAACTTCACTAATAAGCTCAACATGCAATATTGGTAAACAATCATACAGATTAATCGTAAACTAAAAATGCAGGGAATACCATAATATATCAAACTAAATACCATTTAAACTGAAAAATGTAATAAGAGATGGGGACAGACATTATATAGTGGTAAACTTATCAAGTGTACTTAATTCATCAATATATAAGCTCCAAATGAATAAGCAGAAAAGTTATTTAAACAACTGCTGATAGATCTAGGGATAAACAATAAATAATAAACAAATAAATAAATAATATACTTAAAGTAGAAATCGAAAGAACTGGCATTGATAGACATGTACAGTATGCTCTACTTCCTCCTCTCTCCCCGAAAAGGCAAATCATATTTTGTTGCTATGCACATGAAGCATACATCAGTATAGACTTTATGCTAGGACATGACTTTAGTGCCCATATTGTCTTAAAAACTGATATCATGATGACCTCTCAGTGTCTGTGTTGCAAGCTATAATGCCCAAAAGTAGAGAGAGACAGAGTATGGGGAATATTGTCTGGCATAGATGCAGGGGGAGGGTGGGAAAAGGGGGGTATACCCAGGGTATTGGTGGTGGGGAATGTGCAATGATGGAGGGATGGGTATTTGATCATTGTGAGATTGTAACCCAAACATGAAAGCTTGTAACTATCTCACAGTGATTCAATAAAATTTAAAAAATTTAACAAAATGATATTATATTAAACCTCTTTCTTAGACCACAATGGTATGTAAGTAGAAAGAAACAATAATACACCCACTATCTGGCTGAGAGAGAAACAATTCACCATCACAGACCCAAGATAACATGATACTGCTTAATCTTCTCTGGTAGATGGTTCTGGGCAAAGACATCTGGGATAGGGGTGGGTGGGCCTATTCCTCTTTCTGCCTGAAGATCCAGCAGCCTGCAGTCATACCTTACACCCTCCAACTTAGAAATGGCCCATCTCCATAACTGAACCTCAGCAAACTGCCAACCCACCAAATGTCCAGATCCATAGCTCATGGACAGCACAGCCACATACATGGCCACAGGACACCTCAATTTTTCATAGTACTTTCAGTAGGATCACAGCAGGACCAGCCCAGTAGATCGCAGCAAATCTGATTGGAAATTTGCATAGAAGACCACCAAGCTCATTGATCCTTAACAATAGCGCAGAAGACTCAACTAGCTCTAATCAGCACAGTACATCCTCAATGAGTTTAGTAGTTTAGTAGCATCGTTGTGAAAATAAACAATTGTTAGATATTGATCTAAGATTTGATAATCCCATTTGCTTTTGTTTTGTAACAAACTAAATGAACGAAGTTTGTGCTGGATGAAAAGGGCACACTGATAGTGGTATTGGTGTTGGAACATTTAATGCTTGAAACAACTATATTATGAAAAACTTGGTATATCATGAGGCTATAATACATTTTAATATATAATTCAAAAATAAAGGATTTAACTATAAAAAGAAAATTCAGGAAAATCTCTAACACGTGGAAACTGAATAGCATGCTGTCAAATAACCATTAAGTCAAGGAGGAAATCAAAGAAGAAAAAAACACGATTACTTGAAATTAATAATTATGAAGACACAAATGGGCCAGAGTGATAACACAGTGGGTAAGGCATTTGCCTTGAAGGTGGCCGACCCAAGTTAGATTCCTCTGTCACTCTCGGAGAGCAGGCAAGCTACCGAGGTATCCTGCCCACACAGCAGAGCCTGTCAAGCTACCCATGGCATATTGGATATGCCAAAAACAAGTAACAAGTCTCACAATGGAGACGTTACTGGTGCTTGCTTGACCAAATCGATGAGCAATGGGATGACAGTGAGACGGTGATACAGAGTACATAAATATCAGAATCTATAAGACACTGCAAAAACAGTACTATGGGGGAAATTCATAGCAATACAGACTTACATGAGAAAACAAACCAAATAAACCCCTAAATCTAACCTCATGGTTGGAGAAACTAGAAAAAGAACAATATTAATTCCAAAATAGAAGAAAAAATTAAATTAAAGTATAAATTAATGGTATATAAATCACGTAAAGGGCTGGCGCAATATCGCAGCGGGTAGGGCATAATACGGCAGTGCCTGGCAAGGTACCAGTGGCGAATTCGATATGCCAAAAACAGTAACAAAAAGTCTCACAATGGAGACATTACTGGTGCCCGTCGAGCAAATCAATGAGCAACGGGATGACAGTGACAGTGATACAGTGAAATCACGTAAACAATAAATAAAGTAAATGAAACCAGTAGTGTTTTGTTTCTTGAAAGAATGAAAAATTAGCAAAAATAATTGACAGACCCCTATCTATATTCATGAGTTAAAAAAGAAAAAAATCCTAACAAATTGCATCAGAGATGAAAGGGAAAGATTACAAAATATATAAAAATATCATGAGGTTACTATAAAACAATTCTATGCCACTAAACTTGAGCATCTAGAAGTTGCTGAGTTTTTATGATCATAAACCTCCCAAGATTGAATCAGGAGGAAGTAGAAAACATAAGCAGACCACTCACACATAAAGTAATTAAAATAAGATTAAAGTTGTCACCAAAATAAAAATTCCAAGTCCATATAGGTTCACTAACAAATTCCACTAAAACTTCAAGAAGTTTTTATCTATGTTCTTCAAATTGCCCAAATTATTTAAAAAAACAGTAATCCTTCCTAACAGTTTTTATGAGATCAAAATTCCTCTAATGCCCAAATCATATAAAAATTACTAAAATAGAAAATTAATATTTCTGATGAAAATATATATAATGATCCTAAACAAAATCTTAGACAATTGAATATATACATGCATATATATGATAATACATCATGATCAAATGGGATTCATTCCAGGGATGCAAAAGTGGTTCAATATATACAAATCAATTAATATAATGCATCATATTGACAAAAAGAAAGATAATAATCAGATGATCACATAATAGATGCATATAAAGCTTTTGCAAATATTTACCACCCATTCCTGATTTTAAAAACTCAGCAAAGTGAGTATGGAAGAAACAAATATCAAATTAGTAGTAGCTATATGAAATAACTCACAACTAGCATCATACCTTATGGCAAACCATAGAAAACAACTCTTGAGATCAAGCCTAAGGAAAGGATTTCTACAATCTCCACTGTTATCAGGATAATTTTGTAAAATCCTTAGCAGAACTGTCAGGCCAGAAAAAGAAGCCATATAATATAAGAAAAATAAAAAAGCCAAATGATAATATCAATATACACAGAAAAATACTTAGCAAGATCCAACATCCATTTATAATAAAAACTGTCATTAACATGGAGTAACAGAGGAACTTTCCTGAATATAGTTAAAGCTATTTACCACAAACTTACAACTCAGTTTTTCAGATGAAAAACTGAAAGACTTTCCTCTAAGGTCAGGTACAAGACAAAGAGCTTCCCTACTTGCACTACTATTCACGACGGTATTAGAAGTTCTTGCCATATGTTAGGCTATAAAGGGATACTAAGGGGATACGATTTGTAAAAGATGTCAAACTATCACTACTTGCGGGTTCATAGAAAGCCATAAAAATTACAGACATAAAAAATCTTGCACAATAAAGTGGTAAGTTACAAAATCAACACGAAAAACTATGAACAATGAAGCAGAAGGAGAAGTAATCTTAAAAATCCAAAAAATAGCCACAGTGAAATGAAAACACATTCCCTAATTCACTGTTGGTGAAAATATTGCCTTGTTCAGTCTTTGTGGAAAAGAATGTGGAGATTACTCAAACAAGTAAGAATATAGTGTCTATATGATCCAACAATGCAACTTTTCTTGGCACCTCACCAAAGGGGAAAAAAAAACATTGACTCAAAAATATGTAGATGCACACCTATAATGAAGATAATTATAGGTGTTTGTTTATAATTATAGACATTTAGTATAGATAATCCAAATGTCTAAGGATAGATGAGTGGGAAAAGAAACAGTGCTATATACTCACTATGAAATGCAATACAGGTATAAGAAAAAACTAAATCTTTATGATTTGATAAAATTTGGATGGAACCAAAGAACATTATGATAAGCAAAATAAATCATGAAGAACAAATACCAAGCTTATCTTTCTCATTTGAGATATATGAAGAGACAAAGCAAGGGAATCAAAAGTATTAAAATTGTAAACCCTTTGTCTTTTTTCTACAAAACTGTTGTTATCAAGAAGTGGGGGCAGGGTCTTAGTAGAAAAGAAAGAGGCAGACTAGCAGTAACTAAAGGTAGAATTTCTTTTTGCATTTTGGTGCTGGTGAACGTGCAGTAATTCTGTACATCAAAATCATGAACATTGACATGGTTGTAACCATGTTACTTAAACTATAATGAAAATCAATGGTTTTTATAGAGAAAGGCATTGGTGCACAGGACCACTATTACAGAAGGTGATGAACAGAGGAAAGGACCACAGAACCCAAAATGCCTGAGAATCTCTGCAGTCTTACCCTTCTTGGCTCTGGGGAAGTACCACACTAGGATTATAGCATTTCCCAAGGTTAACTACATTGAATTCACAGACAGAACTGAGAGGTTAATTTCCCCTTTCTTCTCTTTGCCCTGGCCTCCATCATAATGCTAGAGTTATATTCCCCTTTACTTCCTCTCTCTTATTGGCCCCCTTTGTTTTTTGTCTCTCTCAGCTCTCCCCTCTTATCTTCATTTCCTGGCTACAACCCTTGTTTAGCCCTCTGTGCCCTGAGAGCGCTCCCTGACCCAGTAGGTAAGGTGCTTGCCTTACCTGTGGCTGACCTAGGGTTGATCCCAGGTACCACCCTGAAGCTTCCCTGGAGATATACTTGAGTGCAGAGCCAGGATTAAGTCCTGGGCACTGCTGGTGTACCCCAAAATCAATATAAGTGAAAACCAGAAGTGAGTGTTGGGGGTGGGAGGATAAATGGGAGATGTGAGGAGTGGAGAAGAAAATAACTACAATCCACATTTAATTATTTTTAGACTAATTGCATAAATTTAACAAATAAGAAAGCTCTTATTGAAAGAGAGAGAAAGAAGAAAAGTGCCTGCCATAGAGACAGGCTGGAACATGGGTGGTGGGAGTGAAACTGGGGACTTTGATGGTGGGAAACGCAGACTGGAGGAGGGATGGGTGTTTGAACGCTTTATGACTAAAACCAGACCATGATCAACTTAGTAACTCCGTATTTCATGGTGACTCAATAAAATACAAAAATTTAAAATATGAAAAATTATATTCACTTTTACATTAATGCATTTAAATATATTATAAAACCCAGTTTTTCTACTTTGTCTAGTTCTGAACATTCTTTTACTAGAAGATCATTTTTGTTAATTATATATTGAATTACCTTGTTCCTCTTAAGATTTTTTATATTGGCAAATTAAGTTCCAGTAGACCTTAAGCTATTATTGATAGATATTTAATGTTTTACTTAATTTTATCATTATATGCTGTGCACAGGACTGGAACGATAGTACAGTGGGTAGGGTGTTTGCCTTGCTTACAGCCGACCTGGTTGGATTCCTCTGTTCCTCTTGGAGAGCCCGGCAAGCTGTCAAGAGTATCCGAGATATTGGTGGTGGGGAATGTGCACTGGTGGAGGGATGGATGTTTGATCATTGTGAGATTGTAACCCAAACATGACAGCTTGCAACTATCACGGTGATTCAATAAAATTTATTTTTTTTTAAAAGAGAGTATCCCGCCCGCATGCTAGAGCCTGGTACGCATATTCGATATGCCAAAACCAGTAACAACAAGTCTCACAATGGAGATGTTACTGGTGCCCACTCGAGCAAAAAATCGATGAACAATGGGATGACAGTCTACAGTGCATGCTGTGCACTCATTCTGATACAGATACCTTGGCAAACTTAGAGGCTTCTCTCAAAACATAGGTTCAACAGTGACATTTGTGTTGTCAAAGTGACTCCACTTTACTCTGAGGAAAGTCACCTGTCCTCCCCTGCCACAGTTGTTTGCAGTATATTTATTGAACTATATCAGATCTTCAAAGTCATTTACTTATTACAATTTGAATTCTGATAACTCAGAGGTAGAAGCAGTGGATGTGGCCTAGGAATGAAACGCAGGTACTCAGATTTTTCTAACATCCAATTCACTCTCTCTTCATATCTTTTTCTCTGTCTCTGCCTGTCTCTGTCTCTTGATTTCTCTCTCTATCTCTCATTCTAGTTAATCCAGACCTAGGGCAAGATACTAATGGAGCCTTCAGGCAGTGATCTAGGATCTTGAAAAGCAATCCTTAAGCCTACTCCAGATGGAATCCCAGTGACCAAGAGCTTCCACAAGCAAGGCCCAGGTATGCGGATTCCAGGACTTAATCTCCAGACTGTATGGCGGCAGAGGACCCAGGCTGCCCCTCCCTGGGTCCCGCCTACTAAATAGACTGGCTGTCACCCCCATAATTTGCTGCTGGGTGCCTTCTTAACGCACCAACAGCCCTGGCCCAGAGACTCCCAATTGAATCCCAAAATGGATTAGCGCCATACAGACATGTCTCTGGAACCCAACTGTTTACAATCTAGAAATTTGCACTTGCAAGTGTGGCCGTATGAGCTCTCATGATATTAAAAATAAACATTGGAAAATAAATTCTCTAGGATCTGCCCCTGGCATGTAGGCTTTAATGGTGGTGAGAAAATTCAAGCAAAACATAAAGCCTAGAGCCCAGAACCACACCAGAGAGTCGGCCGGCAGTTGGCAGCGTCCGGCAGAGATGAGGTGCTCAAAATAAAGGCAGATTATGGTTAAAAAAAAACATAATGCCCAAAATTAGAGAGAGAGTATTGGGGAAATTGTCTGCCATAGAGGCAGGGTGAGGACTGGGATGTGGGTGGCAGAAAATGTGCACTGGTGGAGTAATTGGTGTTTCATCATTGTATGGCTGAATCTCAAACATGATAGCTTTGTAACTATATCTCATAGTGATACAATTAAAAAAAAGTAATGTGGAGTTCATCCCCAATTCAATCAGCTTAATCAATGGCTGAACAAATGGTAGTACTCCTACATTATTTAAAAAAAGAAAAGTAATCTCCTTAAAGAAGTACCCTCTTCTTCAACATATTTTTCATACCTTTCCTCCAACGTGAGGCCACATCTATGACTACAGTTGAAACCTAGTGATCAAACCAAAGATTTCTTAGTAGTCTGTCAAAATATTCCATTTTTCCCCACTTTTGATTATTGCTTAATTTCATATCAACAAATGACATAGTATATTATATGCTGTGTAACTTAGACTGATTGCTTTTTCCCTGTCCCAACAATGGGTCTAGAACCCCCCATAAATCTCTGGCACTCTCTTTGATTTACATTATAGTTCTACCATTCTTTTAAATTAAAGTAGAGATTCAATTTCTGCACTATCCTAAAATTCAAGTTCCTTATAACCAGATAAACTTCCCCCCTCTACTTCATGTTATCTCATGGGTGATAATCTTCTGATGCCTATATGTATTTAAACAAAAATTATATTCTTCAAGTACAGCACCATATTTACTGTGGTATTTGTGGTTTCTAAAGTCACTAAAGGACAACAGAGATAATACAGTGGGTAAAGGCACTTGCCTTTCACAAGGCTGACATGGGTTTAGTCTGACTCCCTAGATGGTCCTTTGAGCCAGCCAGGACTGATCCTTGAGCACAGAATCTGGAATAAAACTTGAGGTATGGCCCCCAATCAAACAAACACAAACTAAATAAAATCATTGAATAGGTCAAAAATCAAACTAACATTTTTATTAATTCTTAAAAAAACTTATCGATACACCATTATTAACAAGGTTTTTCTTATCTTAATTTTAAATGTCATTGATAAAAATATATGTGTGGAGTGCTTGGTGAGCCAAACCCAGCAGTGCTGAAGTGTATTCCAGGCTCTGTGCTGAGAAATGACCTCTGACGGTGCTCAGGGGAACAAACTTTGTTCCAGGGATTGAACCAGGTCGGCTGTGTTGTAAAACATTATCTTCTGTATCATATCTTTATTCCCACCCAAATTGTTTGTTCTCTGGTAGTTTAGTTTAGTTCTGTTTTGTTTTGTTTGTGTTTCCAGGGGTAAAATCAAGGCTCACAACATAGCATATATTTTACCAATGGAAGTACATTCTAGTACTGTTTCTAGTTCTTAACTACCATGAATAAAATATTATGAACATTTGTGTGAAATCTCAGTGTGAACAAAAATTTTCATTTCTATGGTATATCTGCTAAATAACATGGTGATTACATGTTTAATTTATGAAGAAATTGACAAATCATTTAACAGTGTTTCTATACTATTTTCCATTCCATTAGCAATGTATGTATGACTCATATTCATGAAACTGTCTTCATTTGGTCTTGTGAGTATAATTTTAATCAATATGATGTCAAAACACTTCATTGTGCCTTTGATTTGTATGTTTATGGTAGCTAATGTTAGACATCTTTTCACATTCCTATCTGCCATCAGTAAAATATCAGTTCATATCTTTTTCACATTTTCTAATCAAATTAAGAGAAAAGATTCTAGCTCTAGGAAGCTTCCCAGGTCCAGGCTATGAGGCAAAAAACCAAAATACAAGGCCTCTTGAGATTCACTTTTCTTGGCAGGCCTGGCCCAAGGGAAATGGAAATGGCTTAATATTCTTAAAATAAGGATTAAAATCAGTTATGGAACTGTAGTAAGTTGCAGAGGATCACTAGAACTTTCTGTTGAAACCTGATAGAGCAGAAAAGGAAAGGAACAGAAAATATAAAATAGAAAAAATCTTATTGAAACAGGTAGATATGGGAGTGCAGGGGGATGCCTTCTTTTTTTATTAATTGTTTTATTAGTGAATCATCATGAGGGTACAGTTACAGATTTACGTATTTTCGTGCTTGTGTTTCAGTCATACAATGCTCTAGTACCCATCCTCCATCAGTACCCACTCTCCACAACCGATGATCCCAGTATCCCTCTCACCCCCCTATCCCATCGCCCTGCACCCTACCCCACCTCTGTGGCAGGGCATTCTCTTTTGTTCTCTCTCTCTCCTTTTTTGGTGTTGTGGTTTGCAATAGAGTTATTGGGTGGCCATAGTGTTCAATCTATAGGTTACTTTCAGCATGCATCTCTCATACTGGGCAGGTTCTCCAACCACACTTTACTTGGTGTTCCCTTCTCTTTCTGAGCTGCCAATCCCCCAGCATGTGAGGCCGGCTTCCAAGCCATGGAGCAAACCTACTGGCACTTATTTCTACGATTCTTGGGTGTTAGTCTCCCATTCTGTTGTTTTATATTCCACAGATGAGTGCAATCTTTCTATGTCTGTCCCTCTCTTTCTGACTCATTTCACTTACCGTTATACTATCCATGTTGATCCACTTATATGCAAAGCTCATGATTTCATCTTTTCTAACAGCTGCATAGTATTCCATTGTGTAGATGTACCGAAGTTTCTTTAGCCAGTCATCTGTTCTCAGGCACTCGGGTATTTTCCAAATTCTGATTATTGTAAACAGTGCTGCGTTGAACATACGGGTGCAGATGTCATTTCGACTATACTTTTTTCCTTTCCAGGATATATTCCCAGAAGTGGTATTGCTGGGTCAAATGGGAGCTCAATTTCTAATTTTCTGAGAAGCGTCCATATTGTTTTCCAAAAGGGCTGAACTAGTCGGCATTCCCACCAGCAGTGAAGGAGGGTCCCATTCTCCCCACATACATGCCAACACTGGTTGCTTTTGCTCTTTTGGATGTGTGCCATTCTCTGTGGTGTGAGGTGGTATCTCATAGTTGTTTTGATCTGCATCTCTCTGATGATTAGTGATGAAGAGCATTTTTTTCATGTGCTTTTTGGCCATTCGTATTTCTTCCTTGAGAAAGTTTCTGTTAATTTCTTCGCCCCATTTTCTAATGGGGTTGGATGTTTTCTTCTTGTAGAGTTCATCCAGTACCTTATATACCCTTGATATCAACACTTATCAGATGTATTGGGTGAATATCCTTTCCCATTCTGTAGATTGTTTTTGTATTCTGGTCACTGTATCTTTTGCAGTGCAGAATCTTCTTAGTTTAAAGCCCACGAATAGCTAAATTCTCAGTAAAAAGACGATGGGAGGCATCACCCTCCCCAACTTTAAACTCTAATACACAGCGGTAATAATTAAAACAGCATGGTACTGGAACAAAGGCAGAGCTGCAGACCAATGGAACAGGGTGGAATGTCCCCACACACAACCTCAAATGTATGATCATCTAATCTTTGATAAAGGAGCAAGAGATGTGAAGTGGAGCAAGGAAAGCCTCTTTAACAAATGGTGCTGGCACAACTGGACAACCACACGCAAAAAAAATGGGCTTAGACCTTGACCTAACACCATGCATAAAAGTCAGATCAAAACGGATTAAAGACCTCAACATCAGACCACAATCCATAAGGTACATTGAAGACAAGGTCGGCAAAACCCTGCATGATATTGAAGCTAAAGGTATCTTCAAAGATGACAAGCAACTGATCAACCAAGTGGAAACAGAGATAAACTCAGGGGATCCCTTCTAAAGCAATGTTAAGTTTATCATTCTCAGCATTATCCAAAGCGTACAAAATCCCCTGTTATCCAAGACCAGTGTTTCTCAACCATTTTTTCTGACTTGGGATTCTTCTAACCATTTTCTTTTCTTTGTCTCTCCACCATCCATCCAGTTCCCCCTTTTCCCCGGTCCCATTTATACTCTCTTCTTCTGTGATCCCCTTGGGATATCCTGTGCGCTCATGAGGTAGTTCCTCCACTGATTTTAACTTGCTATCAAAAAGGGAAAAAAATGATCTGAATGCCATTATAGTAATTTTCCATGAAATGTAGAGGATGTGATTCAAGACTCCTAGTGAATAACTGAAATATGAAATCATGCTTCTCTATATATATACATAATACATAATTATATACAATGATTCTCCTACATATATGATAGTTTTATCTCATAAATTAAACACAGGAAGGGATTAGTCTCTATCTCTATGTGTAAATGTATATATATATAAATGATTTTCCTATCTATATGAATATTATAAATTAAGTGCAGGAAGAGATTAATTATAATAATGGTAACAAAATAGATATTTGTAGTCTAATGCCCAAATACAAGTTATCTTATATTATGTATCTTAGGTTTTATAATAAGATAAGTTACAAATATAACTTATCTTTAAAAAGTTCATTTTCAGTTTTTGATAAGTGAAAAATTGAATTATGTCGCTATAGTTAAGGGGGTCAACACAATATAAGGTACACATTTACATCCCACCCAGAGCACTTACAAGAATTACTTACTTTAAATGTCCTTTCTGTATAATTTCCCATTCATAATTACCACAGGTTTTGACATAACTGATGCTTCAGAGATACCTGAGGTCATTCTTTTATTCTTACAAATCCTCTGTCCTATACATTACCTGCTCAGCACAACTTAGCATACATATTGCTTAACCCATGGCATTCATTCGCTCAACAGCTATTGCCTACAGTATGATAGGCACTGTGTTAAGCACTGGAGATAAGACTGAGAACCTACCAGACATAGTCTTGGATTGCATGGAGTATATGTTCTCATAATATTGATACATTAATAATTAAATCTTCAAATGTTTATAATTTGTGTAGTCACGTCATGTTGCATGCCATATCTCACTGCTTGCATTGAACTTATTTGCCTAGGTCAGCAAAGAAGAATGATCAAATCTAGTTTCTTTTGGATGTACAAAGCTTCACTTTCCCACAAAAATAAAGAGGTGTTCATAAAAATCTCAATTTAAAAAATTTGTATTGACTCTTTACTTTTTCCTTTCCCTGTACTTTCTAGAAAGGCATAAAGCAAAACTAATGCCTATTTCAAGTTCCATTCATTTTTAATTTTTATAACCCAGACAAAATTAAATATTTCTCTTTTAATATTCATTTGAAAGAAGGGAGAGGCAGGGATATGCATTCTATCAAAAGGATGGAGTATATGCTTTGCATGTAGGAGGGTAAGCACTACATGATATCCCAGTGAACATAAGTGACCTCTGAGCACTGTGCTTGGAGTAGTCCCTTACACATCTGGGCATTACCCAGTTCCCAAAATAAATAAAAATGAATGAGAATGATTTCAAATAGTATCTAGCATTATATATCACCCTTAAATACATAAATTTTCATTTAAAAGCAGTGGTACTCACTGCTGGTGAGAATGCCGACTAGTTCAGCCCTTTTGGAAAACAATATGGACGATTCTCAAAAAACTAGAGGTTGAGCTTCCATCTGACCCAGCAATACCACTGCTGGGAATATATCCCAGAGGAGCAAAAAAGTATAGTCGAAATGACATTTGCACTTATATGTTCATCGCAGCACTGTTTACAATAGCCAGAATCTGGAAAAAACCTGAGTGCCCTAGAACAGATGACTGGCTGAAGAAACTTTGGTACATCTATACAATGGAATACTATGCAGCTGTTAAGAAAAATGAGGTCATTAAGTTTGCATATAAGTGGATCAGCATGGAAAGTATCATGCTAAGTGAAATGAGTCAGAAAGAGAGAGACAGACATAGAAAGATTGCGCTCATCTGTGGAATATAGAATAATAGAATAGGAGTCTAACACCCAAGAATAGTAGAAATAAGTACCAGGAGGCTGTCTCCATGGCTTGGAGGCTGGTCTCTCATTCTGGGCAACTCAGAGAAGGGAACACCAAGTAAAATGTGGTCGGAGGTCATGCGGGGGAAGGGTGACGCGTGCCGAATGTAGACTAGAGACTGAACACAATGGCCACTCAACACCTTTATTGCAAACCACAACACCTAATCAGAGAGAGAGAACAAAAGGGAATACCCTGCCATAGTGGCAGTGTGGGGTGGGGGGAGACGGGACTGGGGAGGGTGGGAGGGATGCTGGATTTACTGGTGGTGGAGAATGGGCACTGGTGAAGGGATGGGTTCTCGAACTTTGTATGGGGGAAACATGAGCACAAAAATGTATAAATCTGTAATTGTACCCTCACAGTGATTCACTAATAAAAAAATAATAATAAATAAATAAATAAATAAAAGTTAAAAAAAATTTTAAAAAGAAGTAGTACTTAAAACATCATGGTATTGCAATAGAAACAGCCCCGCAGACCAATGGAACATAGTTGAATATTCTGTCAGAGACTTTCAAATATATGACCACTTAATCTTTGATAAAGGCTCAAGAAACAATAGTTAAAGAAATCATGGATAAGAAGATTGTAGACACCAAAATCCGAGAGGCCTGAAAGAGTCCCAGTGAAAACAGACACAAGAAGGCAAACCCCAACATACAATTAGTCTCAAAATGACAAAATCCAAGATACAAACAGAATATTGACTGCAGCACGATCAAAAAAGGAACTTATATACAAAGGAAAGCATATTAGCTATACAGCATATCTATCAAATGAGACTCTATGAACCAGAAGAATATGAAAGGATATAGTACAACTTAGTAAATAACACCTCATCAAGTATGTTCTATCTACTTAGATTATCATTCAGATTTGAAGATGGACAGACAACAGCTTAGGAAATTTGTAGTCTTGAAACCAGTTTTGCAAGAGTTGAAAGAGCTCCTTTAAAAGACGAGAGAAACTTCTCAAAATGTAGCATTGAGTACAGCACTCACTAATGGTACATATGATTGCCCTTGACTAGATTAGAAGAGTTTAGAAATATATAGAAATTTATCATCACAAATTGAATTTTATTGATTTACTGTCTGATAATTCTATTTCTATTACTTTATGTTTCATTGGACAAAGTAATATGAAATAAATTTGTTATATGCCAATTAAGGGGGTAGACTGAGAGGTGGTAGGGAACCTGGGGATATTGGTGGAGGGAAGGGGCATTGGTTGTGGTATTGGTGTTGAAATATTGTATGCCTAAAACAATTCTATTATGAATAACTTTATAAATCATAGTTTATTATCAGCTAAAACAATCAAGACAATTAACAAGAATAGCTGCAATAATGGTGAATAATTAATCACTGTCAATACTGCCAACAATGAACTTTTCAGCGATGTTGTTCTGTGAAATACACTTTTATTTATCCAGTTCCTCTTCTAAAGCCAAATGGATATCTTCTGTGCATGTCTCCTCTTGACAGAGATCATTTGTAACACAGTCACACATAATTCCACTACCCACTATTCTACATGGTCCACCGGGATCTCCATTCTTGGCGCTAAAATCCCTGAAGCTACATACGGCCTCTTCCTGTCATGGAGTACTTTTTAGTTTCTATCATGTAAAATTATCAGCTCTGGCAAGTCATGTAAATGAACTGCTCCTGCAGATCACATGGTTACTGTATTATGAACCATGTGATCTTCTGCTTGTTTTTCATGTACCCCAAGATTAACACGTCTATTTCACCCATTTACACCCTGTGAAAATTATGAATAAGGACTATAGACACCAGAGCCAGCAGCAGAAAAAGTCCTGTAGTCATAAGAATACTGTGGATGTTGGTCACGTGGATCCTATCATCACACACTACACAATGTGCGTGTGAGACCACGAGTTCCAGTGCCTCTATGCTCACGTATGATGCAATGCTTTATAGTCTCGTGAGACTTGATCCTTCCGAGCGCAAGTAGATCGACGGCTCCAGAAACCTCACGCGCAAGTCAGTTTGCCCTTGTTTTGTCTCTCCTGGCTTCTGTTACGGACAGACCTAGAAGTAAGGTACGGTCTCACAGCTTCAGGTGATATGGATGCTGAGATCGGGCAACACCCCATGTCCGTACTTGTATTAAAATTTCCGCACTTCAAGTGTGTCAAGAGATCCTTCTTTGTGACAGATTTAGATTGGAGTCGGCCTTAAGGTTTCAGTTCCTGACTGAGATCAAGAGATTCTCTCAGATGCGAGTCTTTTTTTTTTCTTTTTGGGTCACAACCCAGCGATGCTCAGGGGTTACTCCTGGCTTTACACTCAGGAATTACTCCTGGCAGTGCTTGGGGGACCATATGGGGTGCCGGGGATTGAACCCGGGTCGGCCGCGTGCAGGGCAAACGCCCTACCCGCTGTGCTATCGCTCCGGCCCCTCAGATGCGAGTCTTTTAGGAAACTTTATTTTTTGCCTAGCTGCAGTGGGTGGGCACCAGACTGAACTAGACATTTAGTCAGAGAATTGGAAAAAGATCTGAAGGTAAGGTTTCTGAACCTCTGGTCACGGCTCAGGAAACACAATGGGATGCTCTTCCCTGTTTTTCCCTACCTTATGCATTTTTAGGCAAAAGTTTCCCCCTTTTTGTGTGCAATAATAAGGCTCCCTGACGTCCTGTTTCTTGAGGACCCCAGAGACTTCTTTTACATAAATTTGTGTAATCGGTTGCCACTCTAATCCTATTTCCAACCCCTACTCGTTTCTGTAAACAGAGAATAGGAGACTTAATTGTTTTATAGGATTTTAATATTTCATTTATTTTTATTTGATAGGTGTTTCCCAGACACAGACACTTTGATGAACACCACGCCCTGTGGTGGAAAAGTGTCGTGCTCCCGCGGCTCCGTATTAGAAACTCACTGTGGTTAAAAGGGAGATGCAGTGGAAGAAAAGCGTATGACTTGAGGAGAGAAAACTGGTGGAGAGGCTCTGTGGGTCAAGCAGAGGCATTGTGGTTGGGAGGCGTGTGCGTTGAGTGTTGACTGTGTGGCGGGAAGGCACGGTGGCGCCATCTCGGGAAGGCATTTTGGGTCTAGGGGAGGCACCGTTTCTCTCGAAGGAGAGAAAGGGATTGTGGGTCAAGAGCAGGCCTGTCGTGCAGAAAGGCATTGTGGGTCTAGAGAAGGCGCCGTCTCACTCGAAGGAGCTGTGCGTCTAGGAGAGGCACCATTGCTGAAAGGCCCGCTGGGTCAAGCCGAGGTGCTTTGGTGGGGAGGCACTGGGCATCGAGCGTCAGCCGTGTGCAGGGAAGGCAGTGTGAGTCGAGGGTTGAAGCCATCGCGGGAAGGCATTGGGGGTCCAGGGGAGGCCCCGCATGGTGATTAGGGTCTGTTGGTCTAGGGGATTCCGGTGGAAGGGAAAGGTACCGTGGGTGAGGCGACGCTCCATAGCGGGAAGTTAACTGTGCTTCAAGGGGACCCATCGTGGGAAGGCACGGTGTGTCAACGGGACCCTCTAGAGCAGAAAGATGCGTCAAAGGGAGACGCTTGGGGGAGGGGATGAAGCCACTGTGATTCAAGGGGGGAGGGGTGCTGCGCCATAGCAGAAAGGGATTGTGGGTCAAGGGCAGGCCTGTCGTGCAGAAAGGCATTGTGGGTCTAGAGAAGGCGCCGTCTCACTCGAAGGAGCTGTGCGTCTAGGAGAGGCGCCATTGCTGAAAGGCCCGCTGGGTCAAGCCGAGGTGCTGTGGTGGGGAGGCACTGGGCATCGAGTGTCAGCCGTGTGGAGGGAAGGCAGTGTGAGTCGAGGGTTGAAGCCATCGCGGGAAGGCATTGGGGGTCCAGGGGAGGCCCCGCATGGTGATTAGGGTCTGTTGGTCTAGGAGATTCCGGTGGAGAGGGAAGGTACCGTGGGTGAGGCGAGGCTCCATAGCGGGAAGTTAACTGTGCTTCAAGGGGACCCATCGTGGGAAGGCACGGTGTGTCAACGGGACCCTCTAGAGCAGAAAGATGCGTCAAAGGGAGACGCTTGGGGGAGGGGATGAAGCCACTGTGAATCAAGGGGAGAGGGGTGCTGTGCCATAGCAGAAAGGGATTGTGGGTTAAGAGCAGGCCCATCGTGCAGAATGGCATTGTGGGTCTAGGGAAGGCGCCGTCTCACTCGAAGGAGCTGTGTGTCCGGGAGAGACTCCATCGCTGAAAGGCGTTGTGCGTCAAACCGAGGTGCTGTGGTGGGGTGGCACTGTGCTTGGATTGTTGGCCGTGTGGTGTGAGGGACTGAGTCGAGGGGTGGCGCCATCGCGGGAAGGCATTGTGGGTCCAGGGGAGGCCATGCATATTGGTATGCCACTGTGAGTCAAGGAGATTTCTGTGGAGAGGAAGGTACTGTGGGGATTCGGCAAGGCTCCATAGTGGGAAGTTACTGTGCTGTGGGAAGTTACTGTGCTTTGAGTGGAGGTGCCATCATGGAAGGCACTCTTGGTCAGAGGGAGGTGCTATAGCAGAAAGGCTCTGTGCTTCAGGTGGAGAAGTTGTAGACAGAGGAAAGCACACTGTCAAGTGGAGACACTGTGTGATGTGAAGACAGTGAATCAAGGAGTGGCCTGTTTCAGGAAGGTGCTGTGGGTTGAGGGAAGAGGCTGCTTTGGGTAGGCACTGTGGTATGAGGAGAGACCATTGTTTGAAGGCACTGTGGGTTGAGGGGAGGCACTATGGCTGGAAAGTGCTCCTGCTGTTCGGGGGTGGGGGTGGGAAATGTATGGTCTGTGAGGGCTTCCCCAAGCTTTTAGACCATCTCTCCCTGGCTCCAGTAATGTGATTATTAAAAGTGTGAAAGCATCCACATAATCATAAATCTGTGAAGATTTACAACTTTTTTCATAAGCTTACTTTGCAGTGTGTCTGGAATGAGATGCTGTTGTAAGTTTTGGTAATATTTCTTCCTGCTTTTGATATTAGTGCAATGTTGGCTTCATGGAAACTATTGAGAAGGATTCCTGTTTCTTTGATATTTTGGAAATGCTTGAGGAGTATTTCTTATTTGACAGCTTCGATATTTCCCTATTTGAGTTTGTTTTCTTTGGAACTTTTTTTTTTGGCATCCTGGTTCTGCACACAGGTATCCTATATCAGGCTGTGGAAGTTTTCAAATTTATAGCATCAACCAGCCTTTCTTTCAGATCATATATGATAACTTTATGTTTGCCATCTTGAGGAAGTTTTATATTGTTTCCAAAATGCCTGTACAGGTTAACAGTTTCACCCCTTTCCCTTTATGTGGGAAATGGTAGTGAAATTATTTAAGAAAACAGTAGGTAGAAGATTATGCTTGTATTTTAGTAAATCATGAAGTTGGTACTGATTGAATAAAATTCAGCCCCAAAAGCAAGGCTTGCATTTGGAGTGAGATTTAATATTGTTTGTAGGTGAAAAATATTATCACTTATGGTATATATTTTTAGCATCTCCCTAGCAGTTCTTAGGGTGCCAGGAGCTATTCCAGGTAATAGCCAGCATGGTGGTATGGGCTGACTGTTTCAGTGCTCCACTAGACAATGGCATACTCGAGCCTGGAGCTGCTGAAGTTACCAGGGTCATACTCAGAGGAGTTCAGTGTCCAGCAGGGCTATACATAGAAGTGTCCATACTTTGAATTGCTGGGGGTTGAATCAGGGATTTTGTGCATGTTATCTCCCCAAATGATGTGGTGATTTTTATATGTGCTTCCTACTTTTTCTCATTTCAGCACTCCCAGATTTGTTCTACAAAACACTATGTCTGAGAAATGGCAACAAAACCTTTCTCAACCATACAGGAAGTATGGGAGAGAAAGAGATGAAGGTAAAATAATTTTCGTATTGTAGTGTTTTTTAGATAGTATGTTAATGCATATCTTGAATCGTAAAGGAGAGTGGTAGCTTCTTTTTTCCTTTCAGTCTACTATTACAGAATATCATGGGACTGTGTGGTTTATGACCAACAGAAACTTATTTTCCACAGTTGTGGAGATTGGCAGGCTAAAAGTCAAGTCACCACCATGGGCAAGTATCTGCTGAAGTCTTGCTTCTTAATTCGTTAAAGCTCTATTCTTGCTATGAATAAAGAAAAGAGAAGGAACATCTCTGAAATCTTTTTTATGATGTCCCAAATTCCACTGGTGTATATGTCTCTCTCAATCCCTTTCTAAAGGTTCCACCTACAAATACCAGCATATTGGAAAATTAGTTTGGAATCTAAGCAGTTAGTCTAAAACAAGTAGATGTAACTTATATGGGATATTTTTTGCAGATAATTTAAAATTCTACTACTCTTGGGGCTGGACAGTACAACAGGTAGGGCGATTGCCTTGCACAGTGCTAACAGGGGTCTGATCCCTGCATCGCTAGGTGTGGCCAAAACAATTTCCCCCCACACTGCCTGCTGCAGATTAGAGTAATACTATTCTTTTGGGGAGGCAGGCTTGCTGACTCTGTTCTCAGGAATCACTTCTGTCAAGGCTCAGGGGAGCATATGGCATGCTTGGGTCGAACCCAGGTCAGATGCACACAAGATAAGCACTCTACCCGCTGTACTATTGTTCCAGCTACTAAAGCACTTCAGAAAACTTCAGAAAAGTTTTTCTAGCACCATTTGTTGAGATTATTTTTGCTCCACTTCAGATACTTTGCGCTTTATCTTCTAATACTGATATGAATTTCAATTGTCAGGAAATACCCTTGATTTTTCAACTATTCAATTATGAGAAAACCATTCTTTTTTGTTGTTGTTGATTCACTTATTTATTTTGTTATTACACAATTAATGAAACATACTAAATTAATGAGTTTGGGTACAATAATGTTATTATTGCTCTTATTTTACACACTATATCTTGTGTTTTTTAAAATTTTTATTGAAACACCATGTGGAAAGTTACAAAGCTTTCAGGCTTAAGTCTCAATTTTGCAATGCTTGAACACCCATCCCTTCACCAGTGCACATATTCCAACACCAAGAATCACAGTACACGTCCCCCCCTACCCCCCAACCCTTGCCTGTGTAGTTGATAAATTTCACTTTACTTTCTCTTTACTTTGATTACATTCAATATTTCAACAAAAACTGACTATTATTGTTTGGAGTTCCCCCCCAAAGTCAGACCTGCTGAAAAGGAAGCATTTGATAATTTGTTTTCCATTGCTGAGAATGAAGAGATATGATGTTGAGCAGCCGCACTAGCGGCCGCACGGTTTTGGATTTATGTATTTTAGTAATTTAGTAACTAGGTTCAGAGAAATTTCTGCCAGAAATTGCATCATTGCAAGCTTGTACCTCTCTGCTACTTTATATTCCACATATGAATGCAATCTTTCTATGTCTGTCTCTTTCTTTCTGACTCATTTCACTCAACATGATACTTTGCATGTTGATCCATCATATGCAAATTTCATGACTTCATCTTTTCTAACAGCTGCATAGTATTCCATTGTGTAGATGTACCAAAGTTTCTTTTACCGGTCATCTGTTTTTGGGCACTCCGGTTTTTTCCAGGTTTTGGCTATTGTAAACAGTGCTGCAATGAACATAGAAATTCAGATGTCATTTCTACTATACCTTTTTGCCTCTCCAGGATATATTCCCAGGAGTGGTATTGCTGAGTCAAATGGAAGCTCAATTTCTAATTTTTTGAGAATCGTCCATATTGTTTTCCAAAAGGGCTGAATCAGTTGGCATTCCCACCAGCAGCGAAGGAGAGTCCCTTTCTTCCCACATCCACACCAACACCCTTTCTTCCCACATCCACACTTTGCTTTTGTTTTTTGGATGTGGGCCAGTCTCTGTGGTGTGAGATATCTCTTTGTTGTTTTGATCTGCATCTCCCTGATGATTAGTGATGGAGAGCATTTTATCATGTGCCTCTCAGCCATTCAGAGAGAAAACCATTCTTAACCCGCAGGCCACAAATGCAGGATTTAGACCAAGTTTGGCCCATGAACCATAGGTTTCTAATCTGTCTTCTAGCTCTAATGGGATTGCTAAGTTTTCAATACAATATTGAGTAAAAAGTTAGCAATATGAGGTAGCAGCCATTCTTGGATTCTTCTGCTAAGCATAAACCAAAAACTGAGACGACGACTGGAGCCGGGATGGCCGCGTGAGAACCAGAGCCGCCCGCGCTCCGGTCGTCATCTCAGGCTTGTATAGTAAAGTCGCAGTCTATAAAATCAATATCCAAAAATCCATGGCTTTCCTATATGCCAACAATGAGTCAGAGGAAAGGGGCATAAAAAAGGCAATTCCATTCACAATCGTGCCCCAGAAAATCAAGTACCTCGTAATCAGCTTAACCAAGGAAGTAAAGGACCTCTTCAAAGAAAACTATAAAACGCTACTCCATGAAATAAAAGAGGACATGAGGAAATGGAAACATATCCCCTGCTCATGGATAGGGAGAATCAACATTGTCAAAATGGCAATACTCCCCAGAGCACTATACAGATTCAATGCGATCTCTATAAGGATACTCATGGCATTCTTCAAAGAAATGGATCAAGCAATCCTGAAATTCATATGGAACAATAAACACCCACGGATAGCTAAAACAATTCTTGGGGAAAAGATGATGGGAGGCATCACCCTCTCGAACTTTAAACTTTACTACAAAGCGGTAACAATTAAAACAACATGGTACTGGAACAAAGGCAGAGCCGCAGACCAATGAAACAGAGCAGAATATCCCTACACACAACCCCAAATGTATGATCATCTAATCTTTGATAAGGGAGCAAGAAATGTTAAGTGGAGCAAGGAAAGCCTCTTTAACAAATGGTGCTGGCACAACTGGGCAACCACATGCAAAAGAATGGGCTTAGATCTCGACCTGACACCATGCACAGAAGTCAGATCAAATTGGATTAAAGACCTCAACATCAGACCACAATCCATAAGGTACATTGAAGATATAGTCGGCAAAACCCTCCACGATATTGAAGCTAACGGTATCTTCAAAGATGACACGCAACTGATCAAATGGAAAAAGATAAGGAAATGGGACTATATTAAACTAAGAAGTTTCTGCACCGCAAAAGATACAGTGACCAGAATACAAAGATAATGAAAATGTGTAAATCTGTTACTGTACCCTCATGGTGACTCACTAATTAATAAAAAAAATAAAAAAAAACTGAGACTGTGGCTTTCAGTCTTGTTTACACATTGTAGTCACCTGGAGAGTTTTAAAAATAAAGTTCCCAGGGCCATAGCAATAGTGCAGCCGGTAGAGCACTTGCCTTACACACAGCTGAACCAGTTTCCTCCTCTCTTCTATTGCTTTTGCACTTATCCCACCTCATCATCTTCCTCCCAGTGTTCTATACCACGTTTTCCCCCTAATAAATGCAATCTATCAGATAATACCCTCCATGGGCAGGCAGAGGAGTTTGCTTTCTATGGTTTGTGTGATCAGTCCCTTTGGCATGTTGACCCTTGATTTGTCCTAACCAGAGTATTAGCTTAAGCCATAGTACATACAGTACATGTACATGAACCAATGGTGTATCTTCAATCTTACATTTTTATTCCTCATTTCAGGATACTATAATGGTGGAATTTCACCACAAGGAAGAAAGAAAGATTGGAGTTCTTTCCAAGATAACCGTGGCTGGAAGAGCGACCGTTATCATCATGATCACTATGACCGTCATCTTCATCATCGGGAAGGGGATAAATTCCTGCAGAGGAGAGATGTTCAAGAGGACTCCAAACTAAGATAGTAAGTGATCATGTAACTTGGTTCACAAGTGTCAACTCTGGGAATATGCAGATCTCTGTCTCCACAGTCTTTATTTTCTTCTCCCACTGTAAAACTGAAAAAAGCTAGAAATGGAATTATAGTTGAGTAATCCTAACTATATTCCAGGTATCATAGAAGCATGCATATGCAAAACATTTTTTGAATTTATGATCAGCATTCTTCTCTCTCTGCTTCCTATAGCACCCCCTATTCTATGAGACACAAGAGGCACCAGCATGAAAACCATAACAGTTTTACTGGGAGTAGAAACGGAAAACGTCCAGAGAGTGAAATGATGGAGGACACCGAAGATGAAAGACAAGAAACCTGGTTCAAGATTACAGTGAGTATCCTAAAAATGTATGCAATTTGCAGCACAAAAATTAATGTTGGTCTCATATAGATAACGATGTTAGGGGCTTTGTTGCAGACAGTTTGTAATACCTCATTTTTATTACTTTAGTTAAAATCCTTGTTCATCTAAGGATAAATTAAAAGAAGTGTTATATAAGGTGCATGTAATGACCACTTGTGTGTAGAGTGGGGGAGGCTAATTCAGAGAAGTGATATAAAAAGTACATGTACCCATACCTATATGTATAATTGGGGAGACTGTCTAAAAGGAAAAGGAGAAACTACTGCAAGGAACAATTCCACACAGGATGACTCAGTTTGGCTCAAATTGAGGGTAGTATGTAGGGCCAGGTTGTTTCTGGGAACCTCATTTGAGGTGCTTACAGGGTTTACACTAGGTAGGTTCTCCTGAAATTTTATTGAGGGAAGCTCATATTGTTACTTTAGATAATTTTGAGGAAATCTTTGAATGGAGCGAAAGGGGGGTTTAGGAATCTGTAATTGATCACAAAATAGGAAATTATGTCAGTGATCACTTTAAAGATTATTTCAAGCATGATAGAAGACTGGAAAAGAAGACTGTTCTATACTCTAGGTTTAACTCCATGTTCTTAATTCCATATCTCATTCCTTATTTTTCACAATTAGATTCTGAATGGGAGAAAGTATGAGAAGAAATGGCTCCTGGATTCCATTCAGAGCCACTGCCATTTACCATTCAATCCAGTGGATGTAAGAGCTGATGGTGAAGCCAGATATAAAGGGGTTCAGTGAAGTGTGCTCAGAGAGAAAGTATTCTGAGCAGGAAGACTTCCTCAAAAATTATGGTTGTCTCTTTCTCCTACAGTTCCACTATGTAAAAAAATGGGCTCGATTCTTTGTCCAGAATTCTAGAATTGCCCATGCATTGAAGGATGTAAGCAGTAAGATTTCTGATCAGGAAAACCAAAAGGTAAAAGCGTTATTTGGGAAGACTAGTGGCTGATTGTCTTCTTTGGAAATAGAGCTCTAAATCTTACCCCCAATCTGTCCTTCTTCCAGATATCTATCATTATCAGTAAATCTCCTGAGCCTTACTCTGTGCTGAATAAGTTGCAGCCAGAAGAAATGAAGCAGCTAGAGGTAATGTAGAGCTAAGTCACATTTTGGGACCATCCACTTCTTCTTCCACACCCCACCCCCACTTTCCCCACCACTACAACCTCAGTGCTCATCACTCTCTGCAGCTGACCATGAAGAAAAGGTATGATGTTTCCCAGAAATCTCTTGACCTTCAGACGCTCCGCTTTGACCCAGGTACAAATGACAACAGTAATTAGAGCAAGTTAGGGAAGAAGCGTATGCCTGAAAGGGAAACCTGGGGGTGATGATGTATGGGAAAGGGTTGCTGCTCACCTTGAACCCTTCACAGCCTTCTTATTCTCTCCTCTTGTCTTCCTGAAGACTTGATGCACCATGATATTGATATATTCCTGAATCGAAGACAATGCATGTCTGCTGTCCAGCAGATCATAGAAAAGAATTTCCCTGAGGTGATATCTTATGTCCAGTGCTATTACAAAATAGTCGGAGTTTGAGACAGAGGGCAGATATATTTCCTATATTCTATATACTAACTATTGTTCTAACACTTCTTTCACAAAGCTGGTGTCCCTGAACTTGGGCAGCAACAAACTCTATCAACTTGATGGTCTGTCTGATGTTATACTGAAGGTCCCCACAATCAAGACCCTGGACCTCTCTAAAAACAAAGTGAGATAAGAAAGCCAGGTCAAAGTAGGGTTGATTCTGTGTCTGTATATGTGTAGGGGGAGGAGGACAGTGTCATCAGATTGATGACAGGAGATAAGCTAAGGTCCCTGAGAGGGAGGGGGAGACAAAGTGCAGGTACTCAGATATCTCCTTCTCTCTGACTGTCAGTTTTCTCCTTATATGTCTTAGCTGAAATCGATGTGGGAAGTAAGCAAGATAAAAACCCTGATGCTTGAAGAGCTGTGGCTGAAGGGGAATCCCTTGTGTAAGGATTTCCAGGACCAGTCTTCCTACAAAAGGTCAGCATGATCCTGTTATGCTGAGACTTTGTCTCCTGCAAACCTAAACTATCCCTTGATAATAGCTGAATGTGCATCTGGAAGAACCACAGGGTCACTCTTTCTTTTCTCTGTCCCTTCCCTCTAAAGGATTCCCTTCCTTGATCTTGCTCACTTATTTCCTAGTCTGTGGTTTGTTTCTTGACTGTATACACTGTCTTATCAAGTCTTCCCTCTGAAGAGTGTATGCTCCAGGAAATAGAGATCACTCTCTGTACCAGAGTTAGAAATTAATGACCATGAAGCAGGTGTTGGTGCTCTGGTCTGAAAGATTTTCCAGCACCAGACATAATTCCTACTCCATATGAGATGGAGCTTCACCCCGATGTTCTCTGAGAGGCTCTCTTTTCCTTGCTCCAAAATACTCCTTCTTCTAATCCTAGTCTGACATGGGACTTACCTGTGCCATGCTGAGAGGAAAAGCCCTGGATGACTGTTAGGATATCCCTTCCTCTTGGGCTAATCCTGGAAATGGGATCTACGTTATATAAGACACATTTACTTTAGTTAAGGGACCGGAAGTAGATAACTTTCAGCAAGGTGAGGTCTTTACAAGGCAAGAGTGGAAACCAATGGTCAGGGAAGGCTGAAGATAATAACACGGGCCAGAGGGATAGTACAGGGATTAATCTTGCCTTGCACCTGGCGGACCCTGATTAAGTCCCAAGCACTGGATATGGTTCCTCGATAAGTGCTAGGAGTGAACACTGAGCACAGGTGGGTATGGACCAGCCTCTTTAAAATTAGAACAGGCATCTCAGGGACTGTCACTCCTTCCATACAAATGTCATATCCCCTGCCTGATCATTTGGAGCCCCAGGTCACCCAAGACAGAGGTAATTCCTCAGGCCAGGAACAAATTAGTATAGGCATAGGTACACAGGGCCATCATAAGAAAAATTGGTGATCATGTGGGTGTGGGGCACACATACCTTCACCCGACACTGAGACTCTGGAACCTGACACTTACCTTCTCTAGGGAAGGTCTTTTGCCTCGTGGAATGCTCCATTTCTTATGCGTAGGTCAGACTAGGCTCACTTGGGTGATCAAAGGTCAAACAGCATCCACTGGGTACCCTGCCCAACTGGTGCATGTGTTCCGTTCCTTTCTGGGATCTCAGTTTATAGGTGAGTCAATATGTGAATATGGTAGGGAATTCACTTTTCTTTCTGTCTTTTCTCTGACGACTACCATGATGATGCTATGATGGCAGACATCATACCACTTCTCTTTGATTTCTATTTGTCTCTGTCTCTCTAATCTATTCCTCTCCTTCACTCTTCCCCCCAGCATCCCAGGCTATCCTGGGTCAGGTTAGGGAAGTGGGGGGTCATCCTGATACTGTTAGAATATTTAACACCCTGTGAAGTAAGAGTCCTAGGTTCCCACTCCATGCTCTCCTTCCAGAACCTTAAATGGAACATGAAGAGAGACAGGGAGGTGGAGAAAGCTCTTGAGCCTGAGCTCAAAATGTTGCTACTTGTAGAAAAATGAGGCAAGGCCAGAAGGAAACAAAGGAGAGAAGGAGAGGAGAGAGTGTCAGAGAAACTCTGAAATTCTGAACAATCATTTTTGTCTTTTTTCCCCACAGTGCTGTGCAGGATTTATTCCCTAAGTTACTTTACCTGGTAAGTACAACAAGCCTATGTTCATCATTGTCTGTTACTAAGTTGATGACTATTTTACCTACCTGTCCTCTAGTCCTTTTGGCCTTATCTACATGACTTGCAACAAAATATTACCCATTTTGAAGAACATGGACTCCTATAAAGGATGTAAATATGCTATCTAGAAATGTACACCTCCTGAGTGTCCACTGCTGACTTGATTGTTTTTTTATCCAGGATGGCCAGAAGTTATATCAGCCAGTTGTTGATGTTGATATGTCATGTGCAATAAAGTCTACTGAGGTAAGGATTAAGATCAAACATCTTTTGTGGTTGTGCAATGGAGATTATGTCAAATTCATCATTTATTTTTTTATCCAGAATAAATGCAACGTATCTGAGGTGGTGAAGAATCAGATACTGCAGTTCCTTCAACAGTAAGTACTCTGTGGACTATGAGGAAAGGGAGTGCTGAGATAAGCCAGGCCTCGAAAGCACAGGTCTTCTCTGATTACAGACATTTTCAAGTCTCATTTGAGGCCTGTCATTCAGATAGTTCATCTGTATTGTTTTTCTGCAGGTATTACATGATATACGACTATGAAAACCGACAGGGTCTCCTGGATGCTTACCACGATAATGCGTCCTTCTCTCTATCCATTCCTTTTAACCCTAGTGACCCATCTCTGTGAGTAACACAGCTTCCACTCTGGTAATAAATCATATGAATCCTCAGGAGGCACAGATAAGCTCCTGAAAATGCCCACAATGGCCACTTCCTCATGTTCCTATTTTTCTCCTAGAAATGCCTTGTGCAAATACCTCAAGGATAGCAAGAATATGAAGATGCTCAAAGATTCAGGTAAGTTTGTTTTTGGGGAAGAGTGAACAGAGAAAGAGGCCATGGAAGGGTCAATAATAGGTGCAAGTGTATGGCTGCACCTGATATATTCTTGCATCTTCTCCCCACACAGATCAGCGAATTCAACTGCTGGAGCACACAAAACAAGCCATTCTGCGCACTCTGTGCATGCTACCTCAAACTCAGCATGACCTCAGTTCTTTCGTGATAGATGTATGGGTGCAGTCGGTAAGCAACTGCTTATTCCTTCAGTCAGGTCCAGAAAGCTGTAGGTGGATAGGTAGTTTATGTGGTGACTGAGTGCCTTGGTTCTTTCCTTTCAGGAAACCATGCTTTGCTTTTCTTTCCATGGGACCTTCAAAGAAGGTGAGTGTGTAGAGCTCCGTCCCCAGTTCACCCAATGCTCCCTCCTCCAAACTGGGTTCTGTCTCAAAACTCTCCCACCTTCCCTTATACATTCCCTTTTCTTCCCCTTACATCTGTGTTCTCTAACCTCACTTTTCTACCTATCTATCCTGGTCTCACCTGTGTCTGTGCCTGTATACCCTATATAGCTGGGGCACTGGGGACACAGGTTGTAGAGTTTGATGGTTGTCACCCCAGATTCTTATTCTTAGACCATATGCTAGTTACTTAGCCTCTCAGTTTCCTCATTTCTAAAATAAGGCTGATAATACCCACCTCTTGGGAAGCTATGAAAAACAAATCTAAAATGTGGTTGTCAAAGGAACTGGAACATTATCAGTGTTTCTGTCTCTGGGAGCAGATTGTTTCATTGTAGATACCCTATTTCTGATATCTAGAGTTCCACAGAACATGTGTTTCCTTCATCATGAGTAGCAAATAAGACCCTGACTGGTCTTGTGAGAATGTGAAAATATGACTCTAATGGGATGTTGTTGTTTGTTATTTAAGTGGAAGACACAACTCAGGATTCTGTTTATACCTTTGTTCGGACACTCATCACTGTCCCTGCCAGCAATTCTGGGTAAATATTGTGTTATGTGTGTGAACACCCTTAGCAGCCTAAGACCAACAGTGTAAATACTAGTCCTGTGGGTTTTTATCAACATTGTGGAAAGCGAAAGATTGATTCAAGGAGCATTAAGAGTAAGAGGTCTGGAATCAGGACATTGGACTGTCTTCCTGATTCCAATACTGACTAGGTGCGTCACTTTGGTTCAGTCGTAAGACTTTCTTGTGGATAATAGTATTCCTGGAAAAACTGGAAGTAGACTGTCTTCTCCCTGGGGCAATTTTTACACAACAAAAACATTGGGCTTAAAGCTATAAATTAAGTAAATATGGTAGTTACTACAAAGGTGAATTCAATAGGAGAGGTGTAGATACTAGCCAAGGAATGGAGCAAGTAGTGGGGTTGCTAAGTGGTGGGATAGTTGTTAAAAATATGGGGTTGTCTGTATGTTCAGTTGTCTGAAATCCTATTCTTCATCCAGTATGTGCATCATGAATGATGAACTGTTTGTGAGGATTAGCAACAACAATGAGATTAAGCCTGCATACTACTCCACATCAGAGTCCACACCATCTTGCAGTTCTGCACCCATCTGCTCCAAGGAGCAACAAGACTTGGTGCAGGCATTCTCCATCCATTCTGGAATGAACCTGCAGTGGTCTTTCAAGTGAGTTCTAGATGTACAGGGTAATTAGAGGGAGAAAGAGGAGTGAGAAAATTAACTGACTTAAATGAATATCCTTATGTAAATAATTTACTACGCAAAACATATCATTATTTTCTTGTCATGTATAAAAAGAGTTTTTAAAACGCTATAATGCCCTGTTGGCATGATCTTATGTATTGAAAATTCTAAGTAATTCACTCAACACCTATTGGAATAAACTGGCTCGGTGTTTTTGGGTACAAAACCACTTTATTATACAAAAAGCTTTCATATTTCTATCTATGAAATTATAATGAACAATATTAAAGTAAAATTAAGTAAAATTCCACTTATAAGGGGCAAGAGAGAAATGACAGCAGGTAGGACACTTGCCTTGCACATGGATGACCTGGGTTTGATCCTCAACACTGCCAATGACACTAAGCACTGACAGGAGTTATCCATAAACTCTGTCAGGAGTAAGCCCAAGCACAGCTTGGGGTGGCCCCAAACCCCACACCAAAACTAACAATGGTTTCTGTGCAGTGAGAGGTAGAGTACAATGGGTAATGCTTTTACCTTGTATGTAGCTGAACTGGGTTCTATCCCTGGCACTAACTGTATCTGATCCCTCAAAGCACTGACCATTCAGTGACCCTTGAACACAGCCAAGTGTGGGCCCCCCCAAAATCCATTTATAATGACATCAGAAAGAATATATATTTATGAACAAATAAAAGTGAGCAAGTGTAAATAATTTTTTTAAGTTTTCAAAACATTATTAGGATGAAGAGACCTAAAGAGACCTAAAAATAGAAGGGTGTGTTATAAAATTTATGCATGTTAGTTTGCAATATTATTTATATGGCAATACTGCGAAGGCAATCTACAGATTAATTAAAAATTTCTACCAAAATATCAACTTGAATGTTTAGCATAAAATGATAAGGTGATGACTATATAATGAACATCTAGGCACAATGGACTCAGAATAGCTAAAACCTTACTTTAAAGGAAGTCTGTAGTTGGAGGACTCAAATTTTTTGGTTTTCACAATTTCAAAGCTAATTTAACGGGGATAGGGAGATACCTCAAAGGAATAGATAAAAAATTTTGCATGTTTGGGCCTGGAGCGATAGCACAGCGGGTAGGGCGTTTGCCTTCCAAGTGGCTGACCTGTGTTCGATACCCAGCATCCTATATGGTTCCCTGAACATCACCAGGGGTGATTCCTGAGTGCAGAGCCAGGAGTCATCCCTGTGCATCGCTGGGTGTGACACCAAAAAAGCAAAAAAATAAATTTGCATGCTTAAGCTCCTAATTAAAAAAAATTTAATTGAATCACCATGTGGAAAGTTACAAAGCTTTCAGGCTTAACTCTCAGTTATACAGGGGCCGGAGCGATAGCACAACAGAGGGTAGGGCGTTTGCCTTGCACGCGGCCGACCCGGGTTCGATCCCCGACATCCCATATGGTCCCCCAAGCACCACCGGAGTAATTCCTGAGTGAAAAGCCAGGAGTAACACCTGTGCATCGCTGGGTGTGACCCAAAAAACAAACAAAAAAAAAAAACCCTCTCAGTTATACAATGCTCGAACACCCATCCCTTCACCAGTGCACCTATTCCACCACCAAAAATCACAGTATACGTCCCCCCCTACCCCCCCACACCTGTGCAGCTGATAAATTTCACTTTACTTTCACTTTACTTTGCTTACATTCAATATTTCAACAAAAACTCATTATTATGGTTTGGAGTTTCCCCCCACCAAAGTCAGACCTGCTGAAAAGGAAGCATTTGACAATTTGTTTTCCATTGCTGAGAATGAAGAGACATGAAGTCGTGCAGCCGCAATAGTGGCCTCGCAGTTTTTGATTTCTGTATTTTAGTAACTAAGTCCAGAGAAAATTCTGCCAGAATTTGCATCATTGCAAGCTTGTACCTCTCTGCTACTTTATATTCCACACATGAGTGCAATCTTTCTATGTCTGTCTCTTGCTTTTTGACTCATTTCACTCAACATGATGCTTTGCATGTTGATCCATCATAAATGCAAATTTCATGGCTTCATCTTTTCTAACAGCTGCATAGTATTCCATTGTGTAGATGTACCGTAGTTTCTTTAACCAGTCATCTGTTTTTGGGCACTCCAGTTTTTTAGATCGTATAAATCTTTCGCCTTTTAAGCTCCTAATTTTATCTCTGTCACCACATGTTTCCTCAGCACCACCAGGTGTGATCATGGTTGCCTAGTGCAGCTTGGACAGTTGGGAAGGTGCAAAAATGACCACTGCAGAGATACTTTAACCAAGACTTTGTTCATAGTGGACATTTGAATAAGCATGCAGGGTAAAAAATAAAATTTAGTGTCCAGGTAAAAACAGTAATACTCATAGTAAATTTATAATTATGAGCCCAAAATTATTAGAAAAATAGCATTTTTTTAGTAAATTGTCTTAGAATATGTGGATATATATGTATGAAAAAATGAAAGAAATTTAAAAAAAATTTAAACAGTCTGTTAATTTTTTGGGATCACACCCAGTGATGCACAGCGTTTACTCCTGGCTCATGCACTCAGGAAACTCCTGGAGATGCTTGGAGACTATATAGAATGCTGGGACTCGAAACTGGGTTGCCCACATTGCAAGGCAAAAGACCTACCCACTGTGCTATCACCTCAGCTCCCTGAGAAGAATTTTAGCCTTATCTGCATATCATGTACAAATACTGACTCAAAAATTAATCAACGATTTAACATGATATACAGCTATAAAAATTTTTAGAAAACATTTTTGTATATACTCATTTTCTTGAGTTATACATAGATTTTCTGTATATCAATGATTTTCAACTGCAGATAAATCATTGTTTTATATATATATATATATAACAGTGAAAGCAAAAGCATCAAACAAACACATCAGATTTTAAATACTTTTGATTTTCCAAAGGACACTGAATAAAGTGAAAATATAATCCCAGAATGGGAGAAAGCATTTGCAAATATCATATCTTATTTGATCTACTATGCAGGGTATCTGCAGGGATCTTATACTTCAGCAATTAAAAAGACAACTCAACCTGAAAATGGAAAAATGATTTGAATAGATACTACTCTATATAAAAAATGGCCAATAATCTCATACATAAATAAATATTCAACAGTATTCGTAAGGAAATTCAAATATAAACAATGATGTGCTGCCACCTCACATACGCTAAGATGGCTTTAACTAATGTACTAGAAGAAGTATAGGTGAGGACGTGGAGAAATAAGAACTGTGGCATGTTACAGATGGAAAATTCAAGTAGTCACTTTAGAAAACATTTGGCAGTTCCTTGAAATATTTGATATATAGTTAACATATGACCCAATAATTCCACTTTTTGCTATATACCAAGAGAAATGAAAGCATATTCATTCCAAAACTTGTGTAAGGACATTCATTGGATCAGTAGTTATATTTTCCAAAATGTGGAACCAACATACGTATGAGTAAACAAATTTGTAACATGTATATAGCAATCTACAATCATTCAGTCCTGAAGGATCATAATACATAAGTAAAATAGAATTGTTAGGAAAAGGAGTTCCAAAAAGGAAAAGGTCTATAAAGGAAAGAAGAGGAGTGCCCAATGCTGAAACAAATCATGACATGGGTAAATCATGAAACAAGTAAATGGAACCAGTCACAAAATGTCACTATATAGAGCCCAGAGAAATATTACAGTGGAGAGGGTGTTTGTCTTGCATGTGGCTGACCCAGCACCCCATATATTTCACTGAGTCGGTCAGGAGTGATGCCTAAGCACAAAACCAGGAGTAATCCCTAAAACACCAGGTGTGGACCCAAATTTTCTTTAAAGAGTCACCAGCTAAATTTATGAATCCATTTACCTGAAATGTCCAGACTAAGCAAATCTGTAAGGAACAAAAGCAGATTAGTAAGTAGCTTTCTGCTTGAAGGGGAAGGAAGTAAGGAAAACTTCCTAACAGAGAGTTTCTTTTTTGAAGTAATAACAAATACTTTGAAAATACATCTTGTTTTTGCTTTTGTTTGCACTTGGACCACTCTGTGCATTGCTTGGAGTTGTGTGCTTAGGGATCACTCCGGACATGCTCAATACCATATGAGGTTCCGGGGATTGAGCTCAGGTCGGCTGTATGAAAGGCAAGCGTCCCACCCACTGTACTCTCAGGCCTTTACGTCTTGGCTTTTAATATACTATATTAATTTTGGGCTGGAGCGATAGCACAGCAGTTGGGCGTTCGCCTTTCACGCGGCCGACCTGTGTTTGGTTCCTCTGCCCCTCTCGGAGAGCCCAGCTAGCTACCGAGAGTATCGAGCCCGCATGGCAGAGCCTGGCAAGCTACCCGTGCGTATTGGATATGCCAAGAACAGTAACAATAAGTCTCTCAATGAGAGACGTTACTGGTGCCCGCTCCAACAAATCGATGAGCAACGGGATGACAGTGACAGTGACAGTGATTAATTATAACATATAATTATACTAAAATATAAAGTACTCTGGAATATACTAAAGATCACCGGATTGTGTAATATAGAGCCAGAGCAATAGTACTAGTATACTGCTGACCCAGGTTCTAAACCTAGCACCCCATATGGTCCCCCAAGCACTCCCAGGATTAACTCTTAAATACAGAGCCAGGTTTAAGCACTGGACACTGCTGGGTGTAGCCTCCAAACCAACAAAATAGAAAAACTAAAACTAAAATATGTGCATGCTGTCAGGAAAAATGTTTGCAATTTGTGAGGCCAAAGAGATACTACAAATGGCAGGTAGTTTGCCTTGCATGGAGCCTATTGGGGATAGATCCCTGGCATCCCCTATTTTACCCAGGAATGATTCCTGAGTGCAGGAGAGATTTCTGAATGCACAGCCAGGAGACAGCCCTGAGCACCACCAGGTGTAACCCAAAAAACAACAAAAAAATATTTGTAAGGTTATTTTATAATTTTCATTTGCTATTTTCTTAAATATCTTTATCAACATATATACTATACATATATAGCAAATATATACATAAAATATATTTTATATACTACTATGTAAATATCTATGTGTAGTGTTGCATGCTCAGCATGTATGCATTGCGATACTAAGAGATAGTATACATTCTTCTCCATTCCAGGTGCCTTCAAGAAAATGGATGGAACTTTATAAAAGCTGGTCATATCTTCACTGTGTTAAAGGTGAGATCTGGGAATAATTGGGTTAAAGGAAAATATCATGTGGCCTATCATAAGGCCAAGGAAGTGGAGACTGATTGTCCTGGGAATGAATTCCAGGTTGTTGATTCTTCTGACACATCATATTTTCTTCCCTCTAGACTGAAGGCAGGATTCCAGAGGAGGCCTTCAAACAAACTCAATAAATGGATCCCTTCGGTATTTGGTTTAATCCACATCATTTTTTGTTTCTCTCTTTTCTCCAATGGAAGTTGGAAAAACATGCTCATGATGAGTTTTGGAAGCTTAAATGACTAGGAAGTTAGAGTTACCTTGTAGACAAAGCAACGTAATATCTGATAGACAATTTATTGTTTGCATTTTCCTCGCGTATTGAATATTCTTAAAATAAAAGTGATGTTACATGATATATGATGTGTATCCTGGATTACTAATGCTTTATCCCAGCATGAATCAACATGTTCAGGATGGAAAGACCTTTGCAAGCTCCCCTTTTACTCTGGAAGTACTTAAAGACAAATCAGGCTTGACTACATAGTTAAGGTGCCAATACATTTTCATGCAAAAAGGACACACACTGCTTCCAGGGAATTGGAATTTGAAGGCAATACAACGTAGTTTGATCTTCTACCTAGAGGTTGCAAAAGCAGGTATGAGACCTAGTACAGGGGTTTTGGATGCCTGTTATATAAGGAGGGCTATTTATTTTAAATTTATTTTTAAATTCCTGTCATTATAATGTTAAAGTTGTTCAGGATTGGGAGTTACACAATGTTCCAACAACTGTATTTTCACCATTGTACATTTCCCACCACGAATGAACCCAGTTTCAATTTTGCCACCACACCTCCCAAGCCTGCTTCTATGGCAAGCCACCACCGCTTCCTCCTCTTCCTCCTCCTCCTCTTCCTTCTTCTTCCTCTTCCTTTTTCCCCTTCCTCTTTCCTCTTCCTCCTCCTTCCTCTTCCCTCTTCCTCTTCCTCCTCTTCTTTCTTCTTCCTTCTTATTTCTTCCTCTTCCTCCTCTTCTTTCTTCTTCCTCTTCCTCTTCCTGCTCTTCCTTCTTCCTTCTTCTTCTTCTTCTTCTTCCTCCTCCTCCTCCTCCTCCTCCTCTCCCTCTTCCTCCTCTTCCTCCTTCACCTCCTCCTCCTTTCTTTTTCTTGTCCAAAGTGATCATGTCCAACTATCTTTGACATAATGATCCCTCCCATATCCTGCCTTCCTCCTACCCCCTTGCGATTATTGTGGCAAGCTTCCAACCCTGAATCAGTCCTTCTGACTCTTGTTTCTACTGCCCTTGGGTATTAGTCCCATATTATGTTTATTATATCCTACAAATGAGTGTTACCATTCTATGTCAGTTCCTCTCCTTCTGATTCATTTCACTCAGCATGATACTCTCCATGTCCATCCATTTAAAAGCAAATTTCATGACTTCATTTTTCCTGATGACTATATAGATGTACCATATTTTTTTATTTATTTTTTTTTATCCAGATGTCTGTTTTCAGGTACTTGGTTGTTTCCAATTTCTGGTTATTATGAATAGTACTGAAATGAACATAGAAGTGCAGAAGGCTTTTCTGTTGTGTTTGGGGTTCCCAGGATATCTCCTGAGACAGGGTATTGCTGGGTCATTTAGAAGGTCAATTTCTAGCTTTTTGAGGAATGTTCATATTGTTTTCCAAAAAGGCTAGACTGACTGGCACCACCAACAACAATAAATGAGAGTCCCTTTCTTCCTGCATCTTCACCAGCACTGATTGTTTTTGTTCTTTTTGGTGTGTGATAGTCTCTGAGGTGTGTGGTAATATCTCATGGTTGTTTTGATTTGCATCTTCCTGAATGATGTACAGAATTTTTTACCTTGTAGTCACTTGCATTTCTACTTTTTGGAAGTTTCTCTTCATTTCTTCTCCCCATTTTTTGGTGGAATTGGATATTTTTTCTTATAAAGTTCTACCAGTGCCTTGTATGTCTTTGATATTAACCCCTTTAACAGAAGGGTATTGGGTAAATAAATTTTCCCATTCCATAGGCTGTCTTTGTATCTTGGCCACTGTTTCTTTTGAGGTGCAGAAGCTTAAACTGAGTCGTAAATGGAAGGGGACACATCACAACAAAAACCACAGAAATTCAAAGGATCTTCAGATATTAGTTTGAGAATCTTTATCCCACTAAACAAGAGAACTTACAAGAAATGGATAAATTCATGGATTCCTATAATGTCCAACAATGATCCAAGAAGATTTGGAATACCTGAACATAACTATAACTACCGAGGACATTGAAATAATAATCAAATGTCTTCTGCAAAACAAAAACCCAAGCCCAGATGGATTCTCTAGTGAATTTTTTCAAACTTTTATTTTATTTTTTTTAATTAGTGAATCACCATGAGTTACAGTTACAAACTTATGAACTTTCATGTTTGCATTTTGTTTATATCCGTCCACAAGTGCCCAGGTCCCTCCACCAATTTTCCCAGTATCCATCCCACCCTCCCACCCCATCCCCCCACCCCACCCCACCTCTGTGGCAAGGCATTCCCCCTTGTTCTCTCTCTCTCCTTTTGGATGTTGTGGTTTGCAACAGAGGCACTACATGGCCATCGTGTTTGGTCTATATTCTACTATATTCTATTTTCAGAGTGCATATCCCATCCCATGCGGGTCCTCAGACCACACTTTACTTGGTGTTCCTTCCCTTCTCTATGCGAGCTACCCCTTTCTCTAGCATGTGAGGCCAGGTTCCAAGCCTTGGAGCAAACCTCCTGGTGCTTATCTCTACTATTCTTGGGTGTTAGTCTCCTATTCTGTTATTTTATTTTATACTTCACAGATGAGTGCAATCTTTCTATGTCTGTCTCTTTCTGATTCATTTTACTTAGCATGATACTTTCCATGTTGATCCACTTATATGCAAAGCTCATGCCTTCATCTTTTCTAACAGCTGCATAGTATTCCATTGTGTATATATACCAAAGTTTCTTTAACCAGTCATACGTTCTCAGGCACTCGGGTTTTTTTCCAGATTTTGGCTATTGTAAACAGTGCTGAAATGAACATTCGAGTGCAGATGTCATTTCGACTGTACTTTTTTTCCTGTCTGGGATATATTCCCAGAAGTGGTTTGACCCATTGCTGGGTCAAATGGAAGCTCAATTTCTAATTTTCTGAGAATCTTCCATATTGTTTTCCAAAAGGGCTGAACCAGTCGGCATTCCACCAGCAGTGTAGGAGAGTCCCTTTTCCCCCATATCCATGCCAACAGCGGTTGCTTTTGTTCTTTTGGATGTGTGCCATTCTCTGTGGTGTGAGGTGGTATTATAGTTGTTTTGATATGCATATCTCTGATGATTAGTGATGAAGAGCATTTTTCATGTGCTTTTTTGACATTCGTATTTCTTCCTTGAGAAAGTTTCTGTTCATTTCCATCCCCCTTTTTTATGGGGTTGGGAGTTTTCTTCTTGTACTTTCCAACCAGTGCCTTCTTTATCCTTGATATCAGCCCCTTATCTGATGGGTATTGAGTGAATATTCTTTCCCATTCTGTAGATTGTCTTTGTACTTTGGTCACTATATCTTTTGCAGTGCAGTAGCTTCTTAGTTTAATGTAGTCCCATTTGTTTATCTCTGTTTCCACTTGGTTTGTCAGTGGCATGTCATCTTTGAATATACCAATAGCTTCAATGTCGTGGAGAGTTTTGCCAACCTTGTCTTCAATGTACAGTATGGATTGTGGTCTGATGTTTAAGTCTTTAATCCATTTTGATCTGACTTTTGGCATGGTGATAGGTCTAGATCTAAACCCATTTTTTTACAAGTGGTTGTCCAGTTATGCCAGCACCATTTGTTAAAGAGGCTTTCTTTGCTCCACTTCACATTTCTTGCTCCCTTATCAAAGATTACATGTTCATACAATTGGGATTGTGTGTAGGGATATTCCACCCTTTCCATTGGTCTGCGGATCTGCTTCTGGACCAGTACCATGCTGTTTTGATTATTGCCGCTTTATAGTAGAGTTTGAGGTTGGGGAGGGTGATGTCACCCATCATCCTTTTCCCAATAATTGCTTTAGCTATTCATGGGCATTTATTGTTCCATATGAATTTCAGAAGTGTCTGCTCAATTTCTTTGAAGTTTTTCATGGGTATCCTTATAGGGATCGCATTGAATCTGTACAGTGTTTTGGGGAGTATTGCCATTTTGATAATGTTCATTCTTCCTATCCATGAGCAAGGAATATGTTTCCATTTCCTCATGTACTCTTTTATTTCATTTATTAGCGTTTTGTAGTTTTCTCTGTAGAGATCCTTTACTTCCATGGTTAAGCTGATTCTGGGGTACTTGATTTTCTGGGGCACGATTGTGAAGGGGATTTTTCTTTATGTCAATTTCCTGTTTTGTTATTTGCGTATAGGAAGGCCATGGATTTTTGGGTATTGATTTTATAACCTGCAACTTCACTGTACACGTCTATTGTTTCTAAGAGTTTCTTGGTAGAGATTTTGGCTTTCTCTAGCTATAGTATCATATCATCTGCGAATAGTGAGAGCTTGATTTCTTCCTTCACTATCTATATGCCCGTAATGGCTTTTCTTGCCTAATTGCTATTGCAAGAACCTCCAGTACTATGTTAAACAGAAGTGGTGAGAATGGACATCCTTGTCTCATCCCTGATCTTAGAAGGAAGGCCCTAAGTTTTTCTCCATTGAGGATGATGCTTGCCGTAGGTTTGTGGTAGATAGCTTTGACTATCTTGAGGAAAGTTCCTTTTAAATCCATTTTGGTGAGAGTTTTCATCATAAATGGGTGCTGGATATTGTCAACTACTTTTTCTGCATCTATTGAAATGAAATGATCATATGTTTTTTTATCCTTGCTTTTGTTGATATGGTGGATTATGTTGATTGATTTCCGAATGTTAAACCATCATCGCATCCCCGGGATGAATCCCACTTGGTCATGGTGTATGATCTTTTTGATGAGTTGTTGGATTCTATTTGCTAATATTTTGTTGAGGATCTTTGCATCCGTGTTCATTAGGGATATTGGCGTGTAGTTTTCCTTCTTAGTGGTGTCTTTGTTTGCTGTTGGAATTAGGAAGATATGTGCCTCATAGAAACTGGGAGAGTTCCTGTTTCTTCAATTTCCTGGAAAAGCTTGAGGAGAACTGGTAACAGGTCCTCCTTAAATGTTTGGAAGAATTCGCTAGTGAATCTATCTGGGCCTGGGCTTTTGTTTTTGGGGAGACTTTTGATTACAGTTTCAATTCCTTGATATTAATGGGTGTATTCAGGTATTCCAAATCTTCTTGGTTCAGTCTTGGGAAGTGATAGGAATCCAGGAAATTATCCATTTCATCAGGTTCTCTTGTTTAGTGGCATACAGACTGTCAAAGTAGTCTCTGATGATCTTTTGAATTTCAGTAGTTTCTGTTGTGATAACCCCATTTTCATTTCTGATTCTGTTTATTACGGTTCTCTCTTTCTCTTTCTTTGTGAGTCTTGCTAGTGGTTTATTAATCTTGTTTATTTTGTCAAAGAACCAGCTCTTGGTTTCATTGACCTTTCAGATTGTTTTTTGAGTTTCCATGTCGTCAATTCCTGCTCTAGGTTTTATCATTTCTTTCCTTTGGCTGGGTTGGGGTTCCCTTTGTTGAACTTTTTCTAAGATCTTGAGCTGTGAAGTCAGGTTATCTATGTAGGCCCTTTCTTCCTTCCCGAGGAATGCTTGCAAAGCTATAAATTTTCCTCTTAACACCTCTTTAGCTATTCCCGCAGGTTTTGGAAGCTCTTGTCATCATTCTCATTTGTTTCCAGGTATCTTTTGATTTTATCCTTGGCTTCCTTCCTGACCCACTCATTGTTCAACATTGAGTTGTTTAATTTCCAGGTGTTTGATTTGGTTCTTCTTGTCTGTATGTGGTTAGCTTCTATCTTCAATGCATCGTGGTCTGAAAAAATAGTTGATACAATTTCTATCTTCTTGATTCTATTGAGGTATGTTTTGTGACCGAGCACGTGGTTTATTTTAGAAAATGTTCCGTGTGCACTGGAAAAGAATGTGTACTCTTTCTTTTTGGGGTGTAAGGCCCTGTATAGGTCTGTTAGCCCTCTCTCTTCTATTTCTTCCTTCAGAGCCAGTGTTTCCTTGCTGAGTTTTGTTCTTGTTGATCTATCCAGAGGTGACAAGGCAGTGTTTTTTTAAAATTTATTCTTTTATTGAATCACCTTGTGGAAAGGCAGAAAGCTTTCAGGTTTAAGTCTCAGTTATACAATGCTCGAACACTCATCCCTTCACAGTGCACATATTCCACCACCAAGAATCACAGTCTACCTCCCCCCACCCCCTATGGCCCGAGCCCCCCACACTGCCTGTGTAACTGATAAATTTCACTTTACTTTCACTTTACTTTGATTATATTCAATATTTCAACAAAAAACTCACTATTATTGTTTGGAGTTTCTACCCCCTAAAGTTGGACCTGCTGAAAAGGAATAAGTTGATAATTTGTTTTCCATTAGTTAGAATGAAGAGATATGAGGTCGAGCAGCCGCACTAGCGGCCATACGGTTTTGGATTTCTGTATTTTAGTAACTAAGTCCAGAGACATGTCTGCCAGAAATAGCATCATTGCAAACTTGTACCTCTCTGCTACTTTATATTCCAAGAGTGCAATCTTTCTATGTCTGTCTCTTTCTTTCTGACTCATTTCACTCAACATGATACATTCCATGTTGATCCAATTATATGCAAATTTCATAACTTCATGTTTTCTGACAGCTACATAGTATTCCATTGTGTAGATGTACCAGAGTTTCTTTAACCAGTCATCTGTTTTGGGGCACTCTGGTTTTTTCCAGATCATAGCTATTGTAAACAGTGCTGCAATGAACATAGAAATGCAAATGTCATTTCTACTATACCTTTTTTGCCTCTCCAGGATATATTCCCAGGAGTGGTATTGCTAGGTCAAACGGAGGCTCAATTTCTAATTTTTTGAGAATCGTCCATATTGTTTTCCAAAAGGTCTGAACCAGTCGGCATTCCCACCAGCAGTGAAGGAGAGTCCCTTTCTCCTCACATCCATGCAAACAGCGGTTGCTTTTGGTTTTTTGGATGTGGGCCAATCTCTGTGGTGTGAGATGATATCTCATTGTTGTTTTGATCTGCATTTCCCTGATGATTAGTGATGTGGAACGTTTTCTCATGTGCCTCTCAGCCATTCGGATTTCTTCTTTGGGAAAGTTTCTGTTCAATTCATCACCCCACTTTTTGATCGGGTCGGCAGTTTTCTTCTTGTGGAGTTCAACCAGTGCATTGTATATCCTTGTTATCAACCCTTTATCGGATGGGTACTGCGTAAATATCCTTTCCCGTTCTGTAGATTGTCTTTGTACTTTGGTCACTGTTTCTCTTGAGGTGCAGAAGCTTCTTAGTTTGAGAGTCCCATTTATTTATCTCTGTTTTCACTTGCTTGGCCAGTGGTGTGTCAGCTTTGAAGATACTGTTGGCTTCAATGTTGTAGAGGGTTTTGCCGACCTTGTCTTCAATGTAACTTAGGGATTCTGGTCTGATGTTGAGGTCTTTAATCCATTTTGATCTAACTTTTGTATATGGTGATAGGTGGAGGTCTAAGCCCATTTTTTTGCATGTAGCTGTCCAGTTTTGCCAGCACAATTTGTTATACATGCTTTCCTTGCTCCACTTGGCCTTTTTTGCTCCCTTATCAAAGAGTAGATGGTCATATATTTTGGGGGGGGGTGTCAGTGTGTCAGAGTATTGAACCCTGTTCCATTCGTCTGAAGCTTTGCCTTTGTTCCAGTACCATGCTGTTTTAATTACTACTGATTTGTAGTAGAGTTTGAAGTTGGGGAGGTTTATTCCTCCCATTTTCTTTTTTCCCACGAGTTTCTTTAGCTATTTGTGGGGATTTATTGCTCCATATGAATTTCAGGAGCACTTGCTCCATTTCTTTGAAGAATTTCAAGTGTATCCCTATAGGGATCGCATTGAATTTGTAAAATGCTTTGGGGAGTATTGCCATTTTGACAATATTAATTCTTCCAATCCATGAGTAGGGGATGTCTTTCCATTTCCTTGTGTCCTCTTTTATTTCCTGAAGTAGCATTTTGTAGTTTTCATTATACAAGTCCTTTACCTCCTTAGTTAAGATGATTCCAAGGTACTTGATTTTTTGAGGCACAATTGTGAACAGAATTGCTTTTATCATGTCGTTTTCTTCTCTCTCATTATTTGCATATAGGAAAGCCATGGACTTTTGGGTATTGATAAGGCAGTGTTGAAATCTCTGTCTACTATTGCATTGCTGGCGATGTCCTCCTTAAAGTGTGCCAGCAGTTGTTTTAAGTGTTTAGCTGGTCTCTCATTAGGTGCATATACATTTAAGAGTGTGATTTCTTCCTGTTGTACATAACCCTTGATAAATAGAAAATGGCCTTCTCTGTCCTTTCTGATTTTTTCAACCTGAAATCTATGTTGTCGGATACTAGTATGGCCACCCCAGCTTTTTTGAGGGAGTTGTTTGCTTGCATTATTGTTTTCCATCCTTTAACTTTGAGTCTGTATTTGTTCTGATTGTTCAGATATGTTTCTTGTAGGCAGCAGAATGTTGGTTTCAGTTTCTGGATCAATTTTGCCACTTTGTGTCTCTTGATAGGTGCATTTAGAGCATTGACATTTAGAGAGATTATTGTCATGGGATTTTGTGCCATCTTTCTATAAGGGTTTGTTGCGTTTATGGGTTTTTTCCTCGTCTTACAGGAGCCCTTTTAGTCCTTCTCAGGCTTTCTTTCAAACTTTTAAAATGAACCTACCGACTAATTTTCATGCTTTTCCATGAAATTAAGTAAAAGAGAAATTCCCAAATAATTTTTTTGACATGAACATCACACTGATATCAAAAGAAGACAGAGACACCACAGAGAATTACAGGCAGATATACCTGACGGAAAGAGGTACAGAAAGTTCAATAAAATTCTAGGAAATATGAGCCAATAACTGATCAAAAAGTTCAGGCACAATGACCAAGTAGGATCATCCCAGGAATGCAAGGATCTTTTAACATTTGCAGGTAAATCAACACAATACAGCATATCAATAAAAGAAAAACTAAGAAACACGTGATAATATCAATAGATACAGTGATAGCATTCGACAAGATATAGCATGATTCAAGATTTTAAAAACTGTCAAGAAAATGGGAGTTGAAAGAACTTTCCCCAATATAGTCAAAGCAATAAACCACAAGCTCACAGCAAGCATTATCCTCAATGGAGGAATAATAAAAGCCTTCCTTGTAATATCAGGCACAAGACAAAGTTGCCTACTCTTGCCACTCCTATTCAGTATAGGACTGGAAGTCCTTGCCATAGCCGTTAGGGAAGAAAAAGATATCAAGGGCATCCAGATAGGAAAGGAAGAAGCTAAACTTTCACTATTTGTAAATGACATGATACTATACTTAGAGAATCTGAAAGACTATAAAAAAGCTCCTAGAAACAATAGTTTTGTAGAATAAATGGCAGATTACCAAATCAATACACGAAAATCAATGGTTATTTTATATCAATTTACGAAAGAGAAGAAATAGGTATTAAAAAACATCCCTATCCACAATTGTGCCTCAGAAAATCAAATACCTCAGAATAAGTTTAACTAAAGAAATTGACTGAAGAGAATTCACTAGTGAATCCTTTTCAAAGAAAACAGCAAAGCATTCCTTTGAAGAGATAAATAGGGGACATAAATAAATGGAGTCAAATCCTTTGCTCATGGATTGGGAGGATTAACATCGTCAAAATGCCAATACTACTAAAGAATTGTACGAATTCAATGAAGTCCCTATAAGGATACCTACGATGTTTTTCAAAAACAAATGGATAAAATACTCCTGTAATTCAGATGGAACAATAAACTCCCACAAAAAGCTAATGCAATACTTGGGTAAAAGAGGGTGGGAGGCATCACCTTTCAGAACTTCAAACTGTACTACAAAATGGTAATTGTTATTAGACCCAGTGATCAATGGAAAAAAGTTGAATATTATGACACAGACCTTCAAATATATGACCATTTAATCTTTGATAAAGGAGCAAAAATATGAAGTGGAGCAAGGAAAGCTTCTTCAGCAAGTGGTACTGGAGAAACTGGGTAGCTACCTGAAAAAATGAACTCAGACTTTACCTAATGCCACTGACAAAAATCAGATCAAAACGCATTAAAGAACTCAGCATCATACGTGAATCCATAAGGTAAATGGAGTTAAACTTAGGCAGAACACTCCATGACATCGATGTTAAAGGAATCTTCAAGGATGAAACATTGCTGACCAAAATGTGGAAGCAAAAATTAACAAATGGAGCTACATTAAACTGAGAAGCTTCTGTACCTCAAAAGAAATGGTGACCAAGATACAAAGACATCCCACAGGATGGGAAACATTATTTATGCAACGCCAATCTGATAAAAGATTAATATCTGTAGCATAACATTGGCTTGTCCTTTCTCCTCTGCCTCAAGGAACTTGGGTTTATTGGGTCATACCCATCACAATGCTCCCAAAGCGCTCCCATTTCCTCAGTATTTATCTTTAACTTCTCTGTACTCTGCTTTCTCTATCTGTTAATCACTCATTTCCCCTAACCAGTACCTGTGACTTGTAAGGTCAGATCCTTCTAAGGACTCTGGGTTTTGCATCTGTAAGTAAGATGTTGTGTTTCTTTTTGCCTTATGTCCTTTGCATAGTTTACTGTAGAGCTATGTCTTTTTTATATAGACAAAGGACAGCACTTAATGCTATGCTTTGATAACTTAGGAGTTAATTGATTCAGAATAATATTTACTTCTGGGCATCTGTCATATTTACTTAAATTAAGCCTCAGTTGCCCTTAGTTCCTAGCAACCCAAAAAGCAGGGTCTGATGAAGGGCTGGATGGACCCAGGGCAAGCTGTAAGGTACCCTGGCATCGAAACGGGACAGGCCAAGTGCCATAAAATGTATAAGTTAAGATCTTGGTCTTGGACAAATTCTGTCATGAGCCAGGGAGAAGTGACTGAACAAGGACCCTGCATGGATTAGGAAGGACTGATCCTGTCTGCGGACTGTAGTCTGGGATTTGTAGCGAGATGTCCCCAGGAGAGCAACACTATAAGCTTAATATATCTCTTACTTTGTCCATACAAAATGACTAGAAAGATTATTAAGAAGAAAATCTAAGCTGATTCTTTATGAACAAAGGAAAGGAAAAGTATGTCCTTAGATGAAAAACACGCCTTTAAAGGCACCTCCTGATCTTGCCACACTCAACAGAGAAGAATCCGGGCTTTCCGGTAAGCCAGGCAGGCCAGAGAATGCTCTTACTTCTTTTCTGTTGAAAAAAAAAAACTATTGCAAAAAGAAATAGAGATGTGGAACAATAGAATTTAATTGAAAGCCCATAAAATCCGCACTTACAAGTGCAGCTAATTTAAGAAAAAGTAACCAAGAACATACAATGGAACAAAAAAATCTCTTCAACAATTGATGCTACAAAAACTAGATAGTCACATGCAGAAGAATAAAAGTGCACCAATATCTTAAACCCAACAAAACCCCACTAATTTTGTTCATTTTTTAATTTTTTTATTGAATCATGGTGAGAAAAAAATTATAAAGCTTTCAGGTTCAAGTCTCAGTCACTCAATGATTAGACCCCCATCCCTTCACCAGTGCACATGTTCCACCACCAAGAACCCCAGTATATCCCCCCTCCCACACCCCCACCTCTGTGGCTAATGATCTTCACTTTACTCTCTATATACTTTGAATGCATTCAATATTTCAACAGAAAACTATTATTATTTAGAATTTTCCCCCAACAATCAAACCTGCTGAAAAGGTATCATTTGATAATTTGTTTTCCATTGCTGAGAATGAAGAATATATGAGCTCTGATATGGATTTCTAATATTTTAGCTCAGTTCACAGTTTTGTGTGTGGCTGCTCCAGATCTTGTCTGGGTGGAGAGCGTGCCGGTAACATCCCATCCCAAGATCTCCTGCCCGCCACGTCACTGCAAACTTGTACCTCTAGCTAGTGGGTTCTAGAAGATGGAGGTCGCCACGTGGGTGCCACCGCTGCTGCCTCCACTGCTGCTGCCACCCCCTCCGAAAGAGAATGTGGAGAGAGAAAAACCTTTCCCCTCCTGGGGCGGCATGAAAACCCCACTAATTTTAAATACATTTTAGACTATGTGTCATACCTGAAACCATACAATACTTAGATTAAAAACATAAGCAAGACACTCCATGTCATTGGTTTAAGTGATATCTTTGGGTCCTAGACACCTGCGGAAAGGGGTGATTCCTACAGAAAAAGAAACTAGGAGTGGAGAGATAGTGCAACAGGTAAAGAGCTTCCTTTAAATACAGTTGAAATGGCTGAGGTCCAATCTCTACCACCACATATGGTACTCCAAGAAATGCTCTCTGAGAGCAGAGCCAGGAGTAAATCTTGAGCATAGCCTGGTATATCCCACCCCCCTCCTGCCAAAAGAAACTAAAACAAAACGAAATGCTTAGGACTAATAAAATATTTTTTAAAGTTTTGTACAAAAGTCTCAACATAAATGGAGGAGAAGGAGAGATAATAAGCGGATGGTGGGGAAAGAGACAGATGAGAGAAAAAAAGGGGGGGCAAGGTTCAATGTAAATTGGTGGTGTTATGGAATGACAGAGCTAACTATCCAGACCTCAGAATTAGAAACACTGAAATCATGAGACCCAAACTCTAACAAACAAACTTAAAAAGGTGCCTGCAGAGATGGTAAGCTAAGAGGTAGCCTATGAACACTGGTGGTGGGATCAGTGATGGAACATTGTATGTCTAAATCCCAGCTGTGAATAACTTTGTAAATCATGGTGCCTTAATAATAAAGTTTGGAGAAAAAAGTTTAAAAAAAGTTAAAGGGTCTGGAGCAATAGCACAGACCTTGTGCCTTGCACGCGGCCGACCCGGTTCGATTCCCAGCATCCCTTATAGTCCTCCAAGCACCTCCAGGAAGAATTCCTGAGTGCAGAGCCAAGAATAACCCCAGATCATCACTGGGTGTGATCCAAAAAGAAAAAAAAGGTTAAAAAAGCTCGAAGATTGTACTGAATGGGAGAAAATATTTCCACAACAGACATACGACGAGATTCAAATTTTCAATGTTTGTAAAGAACTCATAAAACTCAGAAAGGAACACAAAATAATGCCAATTAAAAATGGGTAGAATCAGTGAATAGACATTTATCCAAGAAAAGCATACAGATGGATAAATGTAATATGCAAGATGCTTATCATTACATATAATCAAGGAAGAGCAAATTAAGACCACAATAACCAATCAACTTATATCTATGAGAATGTTAGACATCAATGAGCAAAAACATGTGTTGATTAATGCATGCAGAAAAGGGAATTCTAGTACACTGTGAGAATGCAAACTGGTCCAGCCTCTTTGGAAATCAGGCTAGTCTTCACAAGATACTGAAAATAAACTTAGTACGTTATCTAATATGGTATCTAGTATGTTATCTTAGTATGTTATCTCTTCCTTATCTAACTGGAAAATATAAAAACACCAATTAAAAAGTCTATAGGTACTTCCATGTCCATTACTGTACTATTTACAATAGCCAAGTAATGGAATTAATGCCAGTTCCCAGCGACAGTTATGGAGGAAATCAAGAAAAAGGGTTCAGGTATCAAGACCTCTAACCCTTATTTACATGTGTGATAATATTCATCATCCTACAAATTCTCATTTACATATATGATCTGATTGGACATACCTCACCAGATAGATTTGTAACCAATCAGAAAGCAGAAACAGCTAACAAGCAGAGATATGTAAGATACTGAGTGCTGCTCACTGTTTTGGGGGAGGCGAAGTTGGAGTTGCATTTTTGGATATGTAAGTTGCTTTTTTCTTTTGCTGAAGAGTATAATTGAAGGGTCAGCATGTAGAGATCACCTATGTGAGATGTATAATAAATACCTGTGTTACTAAAGAGATATGGTGGTAGAGATGCTGTTCTCACATGCCATCATAAGACTGGTATTTTATTACAGCAACAACAAAAAAGTGGACACAGAAGATGTAGTATATTTACACAATACATAGGAAAGATGTATACAAAGATGAAATCTTCCCTTTCCCTTTTGCTATAACATGGGTGGAGTTGAAGAGCTTTATTATAAGGAGAGTAAGTAGAAGGACGAATACTGGATGAACAAAACATACCGGATATAAGGAATGAGATGACAGACAAAACCAATCCAAAGCTAATGCTTGGATTTGATCCATAGAGCTGGAATTGCCAAAGTGGGAAGGCATTGGTGCACAAATGTGAAGTAGGCCCAATGGATAGTGGAGGCAGGATATCTACCTCCTTAAAATAACTGTTAGGATATTCATATTTTATTAGGAGTTTCTGAAAGAAGATCCATACCCTGGTAAAATGTAGATCTTATGAGTATTTTTTTTAATTCTTTTATTAATTCACCATGTGGAAAGTTACAAAGCTTTCAGGTTAAAGTCTCAGTTATACAATGCTCAAACACCCATCCATTCACCAGTGCACATATTCCACCACCAAGAATCACGATATACCTCCCCCCTTCCCCCCACCTCCCCAGCCCCCCACCCCGCATGTGTAACTGGTAAATTTCACTTTACTTTGATTACATTCAATATTTCAACAAAAAAATTCACTATTATTGATTTGGAGTTTCTCCCCCCTAAAGTCGATCTGCTGAAAAGAAAGCATTTGGTAATTTGTTTTCCATTGCTGAGAATGAAGAGATATGAGGTCAGGAGGCCGCACTAGCAGCAGCATAGTTTTGGATTTCTGTATTTTAGTATTTTAGTAACTAAGTCCAGAGAAATGTCTTCCAGGAATTGCAACATTGTAAGCTTGTATAGATCTTATGAGTATTTTACCATGAATTGTGAGTTAGAATCTGACCTAGAAACTTTTAAATATTTTATGTTTTTTGTAGTTTTGAACTAGAACTAACGTCAGCTAAATACCTACTTCTTAAGTATATTTTATTCTCCTAATGAGAATTGTAAAGCTGCTTTTCAGAGGGAGAAGTTTTTTTCTTTCCCATCAACTCTGTATTGCATATTTATATATATACATATAGATATACATTAATATACATTTTCTCTAAATCTGTACATTTTCTACTTGTAAAAGTAACTTTTTCTCAAAGAGATCTAAAGCCTAAAGAAATCAAAGGTTATATAGATCTGCCTGATTTTTAACATTTAGGATGCATATTCTCCATCTCTAAGAAAGTGGCAGGGATGCTGAATAGTCCTGGATAAGCAATGCCCATCGTTTGTGTGCATAAAATCAATATAGAGTCCCTTTCTGTTCACAAGATACTATGGTGATTTAAACACAAACAAACCAACATTGCAGATTGCTCTCATGGAATGTTTGGCAGTCGGTGTATAGACACAGGCTGGTTCTATAGGCCTTGAAAGAAAATGAGGCTGCCTTTGGAGTATTATTATGTTCATCTACTGCTCTAATAGCCCCGGTAGTCTCTTCAAGTGCTGTTCTTTCAGGATCTATATTTGGCTCGAGCCTCTGCTGCTAAGCAACAGTTTGCCTCTAAGATCAGAGCGGACTCAGGAAAATTTCTTTGGTATCTGTGTCATTGATGTCACTCAGTGGAGGAAAGGTCTGAAAAGCCTTTGCTGACGTATAGTCCTGAAGTCTGCATCAGCCTGCACACTCAGGGGCTCTTGTTGTGTCTAGACACGTCACCAACACCGATGAGAAAAATCAATAAAGAATGTGCACGTTTGAAAAAATATCGTTAGCAACTCAATAACACGGACAGTTATGTTTTACCACTTATATGAGATTTTTTCCAACTCAACTCACAATTCCCCATACTGTTTCCTGAGTGACACTAAATAATAGACGTCACTTTCTCATTTAGGAAAGTGGATTTTTAGATCATATCTGGCAGTACTAATAGAGAAAATATAAGCAGGCATAGATGTTCCTTCGCTGATAGGATCCAAGATACAGCTCTTTAAATCTTAGATGAAAGCTCAGCAGCAGTGGCAGGAGGGGAAAGGCACCTTGATTAAAGATATCAGACAGCCTTCTGGATTTCTCTACATGCTGACAGCAATACCTCCTTTCCCATGACTTCACAGTAGAAAAATTTGTATTTGTCAAAGAATGTTAGAGAAAGCTGCACCTTTGCATATCTTTATGGGGTGATAATGCTTGAAACATGAAAACAGAACAGTGTTGAATTTCAGTTGTGGATACCCTTAGGTACACATGTATACACACTTATAAATATACCCTTATTGTGTCTAAGGAATTACTTTAATATCACTCCCTTCCAGAACATTACATGTTGTACGTTTTTTTGCCAATCACTGTTAAAATTTCCTCTCTAAGAGTTATTACTTTGATGATAATCCTGCTATAATTTTCCAAACAATATGTTACTGTGCATTGATAAAGAATGTCATCTGGATTGATATGTACTCTCTAGGGACATTTATTAGTAGGTGGAGTGTTAACTTGCAGTTTTACAAATTCTACTAGTCAGAGATATAATCATGTTACACATACCCATCTTAATATTCCTTTCCTATTTAATGTTATTCTTAATTATTTTAGGAATCTAACTAGTTATTTCTTTGTGTTTAAAGTATTTTTAGATCAGATATAGCAATGTGCACATAAATTGATCTTATTTATCTATTGATTTTTGGGCTGGAGTGATAGCACAGCGGTAGGGCATTTGCCTTGCACGCGGCCAACCCAGGTTTGATTCCTCCCGCCTCTTGGAGAGTCCGGCAATCTACCGAGAGTATCTCGCCCGCATGGCAGAGCCTGGCAAGCTACCCGGGGCATATTCGATAGGCCAAAAACATTAACAAGTCTCAAGATGGAGACGGACATTACTGGTGCCCACTCGACCAGATGAGCAATGGGATGACAGTGACAGTGACAATTCTAGAATTGCATCAACATTTATGGTTTTTTTCTAAATAAAAATAAATTTTAAAAATAAAGTATGAAAAGGTGCTCTGCAAAGCAGACAGGGTTCAGAGGTAAGTGAATAAATATTCTAGGTCTTAAGACACTTAGATGATGGATAAATATTACGGTTTTTGTGTATTCTCTGTGATAATAAACGAGCTTGCACGAAATCCAGGTAGGTCGATTATTCATTTGACCTAAGGAGATGCTTGGCTAGAACATACCATTCTAACTTACTTAATGGTCTTTTCTGATGTAGGTAACATTTCTTTTTTTGAGATATAGAAGTACTGCTATTTATTCAACCATTGATTATGCTGATTGAGCTGGGCATGAACACTACATTACTTTAAAAAAATTTTAATTGGATATTCGAGGGATGAAGCAATAGCACAGAAGTAGGTCATTTGCCTTACATGCAGCCTACCTAGGTTCGATTCCTCCGCCCCTCTCGGAGAGCCCGGCAAGCTACCGAAGGTATCTCGCCCGCACGACAGAGCCTGGAAAGCTACCTGTGGAGTATTCAATATGCCAAAAACGGTAACAAGTCTCAAAATGGACACTTTACTGGTGCCTGCTCAAGCAAATCGATGAGCAATGGGGTGACAGTGACAGTGGATATTCGTGAGATAGACAATTGCAAAGCTGTTCATAATTGGGTTTCAGTCATACAGTGATCCAGCACCCATCCCTCCACCGGTGCACACCTCCCACTACCATTCCTGAACCCTCCACCACTACCCCCAGCTTCCCTCTATGGGAGACACTTTCCTTAATGCTCTCTCCTTTTTCTTTTATGCATTATTGTTTGCAATACAGGTGCTAAGAAGTCATGGTGTTTGTTTAGAGCATTCGGTATTTTTATCGGGACAGTAAGGCTGGAGTAGCTTTTCAATTGGGTGGCAGCTTTGGGGTGTGGTTGTGACTTCTGAGGCTTCCAGAAGTACAGGGAGGGTGGGGGAGGTAGCCCATCCTGACCCCAAGAAAGCCTGGAGATTTCATTTACAAAACCCACATACCAAAATTTTCAGGAGATTATATCTTGGTGAGGTCTGTCCAGAGATGGCTGAGTCAGGCCAGGAGTATGACGGTGATTTTGGATTGTGGAAGCAAGTGGCTGCTGGGAGCTTTACTTGGGTGGGCAGAAGCCTACTCACGCCCCTTCAATTTACCCCAGTCAGTTAAGCCATGCGCAGGTCTGAGCTTAAATGAGGCTTTTGATATCTTTTGAGATTTATTTATGGTTCTATAAAGCAAGGCCAATAAATGAGCTTGTATAGCTGAGCCAGAAGTGGTTTGTGGGGATGGCTCCCATATACCTAACTTTTGGCAGTTTAGTTTCTTGGTAAACTTGGTCCCAAGTTGTTGGGAACCGGCAAAAGGCACAGCGATGATTTGGGGGTGTCAAGAAGCCTGAAGGAAGCTGATGCACTCTGATGCATTCGCCCCGCAGGTAAGGTTGACATGTTGGTGGCACCGTACCCCCGTAGGTGACATTTCTAAGGACAGGCAAACACACTTTTCCCTATTACATTCATTTTGGAGGGGGTGGGATGTATCAAATATAATCTTCTCTAAGTTTCTGGTTTCTTCCTTTGGATTTGGCTATTTCTTCATCATGGATAAATGCTTACAACCAACCACTTGTTTTCTCCAGCACAGTGTTTACAACAAGATAGGATCACAGGTGCCATGAATAGCATGGAATTATGTCATCATTGAGGCTATAAAGCCACCAAACATTGACAACAATTCACATGGGGCCAATGGAATCCAAATTTGGAAACGTAGTAGTAATTATGCACAAGGATTGGACATGAGAACTACATGCAAAGGGTGCAGGGGTGAGCATATCTGATTGTTTCAGAGAAAGTTCTACCAAAATCTTGGTAGCAGAGAGTAACTCGTAATTAGAGATAGGGACAGAAAATTGTATTATCAAGTATCATATCCCTGAAAAGTCTGCAGCATTATCTGTACACCTTCTCCACAGAGTGGCTGGGCCCAGATGTGGCTACAAATGGTAGTCTACCGTCCACTCACAACAGCAAACATTGTTAGAAGTACAGCTTATAGGAGGTGTCAGTGAAGATGATGGCATGACACTTAATGAACTAAGAAGGCAGAAATGCCTCTTTTCTGACCTAACCTCACATGAATTCCCTTGTCCTAACCTCGTTGCCAACTCATCCCAAAGCAGAGTGTTCCATGTCACAGAGAAATTGATAAGTCAGATACCACTAGACCCTCTAGGCTGTCCTTTGATCTATTCATCTACTATGTACTCTATACTTAGAATGTCTTTTGTGGGGAGCACACGAGGTGATGCTCAGAACTTATTCCTGATTTTGCACTCAGGAATCACTTCTAGTGATCTCAGGGGACCATATGGATTGTTAGGGACCTAACACTGATCAGCTGGATGTTAGGCAAGCACCTTAACCACTGTGACATCTCTAGGGTCTCAACTTAAAACATTTTTTGACCAGTATGGAAGAAATATTCTGGGAAATAAAATATTGACAAAGTTTGGAAAACAGTATTTTCTTCCAAGTATGACCAATTCAGGATTATCTTTTTTGTCAGAATTCTGCAGCAAGATATACAACAGTATATGGTGTGATTAAATCATCTATATTTAAATATTCTTTACCCAAATCAAGTTTTCTTTTTACTCATTGCAATAAGGAAGAATGAAAATAATAGAAAACCATGGTATGTATCAAAAGGTATTGGGAGGAAATATTATGGATTAAGATTTGGAGCAATAGCACAGTGGGTAGGACGTCTGCCCTGCATTAGGCTGACCGGGTTTGATTCCTCCATCCCTCTCGGAGAGCCTGGCAAGCTACCGAGAGTATCTCGCCTGCACGGCAGTGCCTGGCAAGGTATCAGTGGCGTATTCGATATGCCAAAAACAGTAACAACAAGTCTCACAATAGAGACGTTACTGGTGCCCGCTCGAGCAAATCAATGAACAACTGGACCACAGTGCTATAATGCTACAGTGCATTCATTCATTTGTAATAGTAAATTATTTAAGGAGTTAGTTTCACATTTCCATATATGTATAATGCTCACTACTCCCAAATCCAGAAATATCATTATTCTTATTATTCCCACACCACCCTTCCTTCACATCTGAAAACTACCACAGTTTTGCCAATGTTTAGTTTTAGTTATTTATATTCCACACAAGAGTGGAATCCCTCAGTAATTGTTTTCCAATTACCTACTTGTTTGGCTTAGCAAAATTACCTTACTTTATTTTTTGAAGTTTAACCAATTTTATTTGGAAGTTTTGAGGATGTGGGAGAGACAAAGAGAGAGAGAGAGGGAGAGGTAGAGAGAGAAAACGAGAGAGAATGGCACCATAAAGAGAGAACAAGGGCTTCTCTTTTCCAGAGTAAAAAGGAAGCCCCAGCACACATCTCAACATTAGATGTGGAAGTATGAAAGTATACATCTCAAGAGGCGAGATGTGGGCAGAACAAGTGCTTGGGCACTACATGCACTCTGCAGCAACACATGGGCACAGGTAGCACATGGGCTTAGGCACATATACGCATGCTTCTATCAATTTAGTTCCCACAGAGCACAGCTTCATTTCTTTCCCAAAAGAAGGGCCACACCCATGAGTTCTGGGAAGATGGGCAGACCCACTCCCCAAAATTTTTGTTGGCATGGGCCAGTGGTAAAGTGCTCCAGTCCCAGATGGTGTGGTGATCTATTACTAGGCAGTGCTTGGGATCACTGTGTCCTCTAGTAGTACTTTGAGGTTCCCAGTATCACACTGGTGGAACTAGGAGACCAACGAGGGCAATATTTATACAGTGTTGGGAGGTGTCATCTGATGCTGGGAAACTAACACAGGCTTGTGTTATAGCTCTTGAACTAGTTCACTGTCCACTGTCCCCAATTTTTATTGTTTTTGACATCAGTGGAATACTCCACTGAGTATATAGAAGACAATTTCTTTATACAGCCATCTGTCTATAGGCATTTGGTTTGAATTTTCGTTTTGGTGTCCATGAATAATACTGATACGAATGTTGAGCTACAAATGTTCTCCCAAGGTAATGTTTTCATATCTTTCAGATAGCTAGCAGAGTTAATTATTGATTGATGGCATTTCTATTTCTATTTTTATTTTTTAAATTTTATTAAAGAACTATAATTTACAAAGCTATTGATAGTTGAGTTTTAGACATAGAATGTTCTAGCTTTTCTCATCCCACCCAAGTATCCGATGGGCAGCCAGGGCCCCTTCCCAGACCCCCACCAGCTAATACTGTCACGCGTTATTTTCCCCTCCACATCCCGTTAGAACCACAAATTATCCTCTTAGGTGGAGCTTTCACTAGGGCACCTTAACCACCAGAAACGCATTAAGCCAATAAGTCATTTGCCCAAACTCAATTAATACTACACCAAAACCACAAAAGTAACAGGGTGCGTGAAGGTCTAAACCATACAGTTCACAATGGTAAAGCAATGCAGAAGACCACCAAGCTTACTTTGTGAAGAGTCTAACCCAGAAGACCCCAACAGTAATGAAGCACTAGACAACCTCTCCGGCAAGGAATTTAGAAGGGAGCTACTGAGGATGTATAAGGAGCTAAAAGAAGCAATTGAACGCACCTCCAATAAAATACAAGAGTTTTGAAAGTCGAAATGCGGAAAATGCAAACAAAATATCAAATATGAAAAAACTGGTGGGTGAATTGAAAAACTCAGTGGATGGCCTACTAACAGCTGCTCAGGACAGAATCAGTGAGCTCAAAGATGAAGTGCAGAAACTCCAGACAACAGAAGAAAATGGAAAAGAGACTCACAATCCAGGAACAGATGTCAAGAGAAGATCGGGATGAAGCCAAGAGGAGTAACATAAGAATTATTGGAGTCCCAGAGGGACAGGAAGAAAACCTTGATGAAGAAGAAACCGTCAAAGACATCATTGCTATGACATTCCCAGCTGAAGAACACATGTGACCACATTCAGGAGGCCAGAAGGGTACAAGCTAGAAGAAATCCAAACAAAAATACCCTAAGACACATCCTGATCAAAATGTCAAAAACCTTAGACAAAGACAAAATTCTGAAAGCAGCAAGATCAAAGAAAGAAATTGTCTATAAAGGAGCATCCTTAAGATTCACAGCTGACCTATCTGATGAAAGCCTCATGGCCTGAAAATAGTAGTGGGATATAGTGAAAAAACTCAACGAAATAAATGCTTCACAAAAATACTTTACCCAGCTAAATACTAATTCATAATAGAAGTAACAACACACAGTTTCACAGACAAACAACAGCTCAGAAACTTCATAGTCTTAAAACCATGGTTACAAGAACAACTAAATGGCCTACTTTAAGACAAAACTAGCCCCTCAAATATACCTAATTTTGTCATAAAGATTAGACAAAACCCAATAACTATAATCTCTCTCAACATCAATGGGCTAAATGAACCAATTAAAAGACACAGAGTGTCAGGATGGATAAGAAAACTGAACCCAACATTCTGCTGCCTGCAAGAAACATATATCAACAGTCAGAGCAAACGCAGACTCAAAGTCAAAGCTGGAAAACAACCCTACAAGCAAACAATTCCCCCAAAAAAAAGCTGGAGTGGCCATTCTGGTATCAGACCACATTGACTGAAGACTGAAGAAGGCCACAAGAGACAGTGAAGGTCATTTCTTATTGAACAAGCGATCTTGATTATGTACAGCAGGAAGACCTTACAATACTAAATGTATATGCACCTAATGAGGGATAACTTTAAAACCAGTTGTTTTAAAGTATTTAAAACAACTACTCATAGACTTAAAGAAAGACATCGATAGCAACGGGAGATCTCAACACTGCTTCATTGCCTCTCGATAGGTCAACCAGACTCATGCTTAGCAAGGACATACTTTATCTGAGGGAAAAAATGGAAGAAAGAGGCTTAGTAGATATGTATAGGACATTTCATCCTCAAAAAGCTGAATACACATTCTTCTCAAGTGTTCAATGGAACATTCTCCAAGAGAGAGCACACGCTGCGCCACAAAACTTACCTCCATAAAATTAAGAGGATAGAGATTTTATCAACGATCTTCTCAGACTATGATGCGCTGAAATAGAAGTAAATTACACACACAAACAGAAAATCAAATTAAATACCTGGAAATTAAACAGCTCACTATTGAATAATGAATGGCTTAAAAAGGAAATCAAAAAAAAATCAAAAGGTTCCTGGAAATGAATGAAAACAAGGGAGTGAGTTACCAAAACTTTTGGACATGGCAAAAGCAGTGTTAAGAGGAAAGTTTATAGCTCTATAAGCATTCCTCAAGAACGAAGAGAGAGCTTACATAAGTAAAATAACCTCATAGTATAAGAGCTTGGAGAATCACTAACAAAAGGACCCCAATCCAAACAGGAGGAAGGAAATACTAAAACTCAGAGCAGAAATTAATAAGACGGAAACCTTAAAAATAATCCGAAAGATCAATGTGTAGGATAACATGGGGTTTGTCCTTTTAGCGTTGCTGCAGGGAACTTAGTTTACCTTAGAGCAATGGACTTTCTGTATGGACACAGGAAGACAGCTAATATTATGCTTTGTAACTTGGGAGCTGATTGACTCCAATATTTACTTCTGGGCATCTGGTTTCTCAACTCAGTTGCCCTTCATTCCTAGCACCCCAAAAGCAGGGGTCCGACGAGGGACGGACAGAATGGACACAGGGCAGGCTGTGAGCTACCCTGGCATCAAAATGGGCCAGGCCAAAAAGGCACATGAAAAAGTGCTCTACATCACTAATCGTCAGAGAGATGCAGATCAAAACAACCACGAGATACCACCTCACACCACAGAAACTAGCACACATCCAAAAGAACAAAAGCAACCGCTGTTGGAGAGGATGTGGGGAGAAAGGGACCCTTCTACACTGCTGGTGGTAATGCCAGCTAGTTCAGCCCTTTTGGAAAACAATATGGACGATTCTCAAAAAACTAGAGGTTGAGCTCCCATTTGACCCAGCAATACCACTGCTGGGAATATATCCCAGAAAAGCCATAAAGTATAGTCGAAGTGACATCTGCACTTATATGTTCATTGCAGCACTGTTTACAATAGCCAGAATCTGGAAAAAACCCGAGTGCCCTAGAACAGATGACTGGTTGAAGAAACTCTGGTACATCTATACAATGGAATACTATGCAGCTGTTAAGAAAAATGAGGTCATTAAGTTTGCATATAAGTGGATCAGCATGGAAAGTATCATGCTAAGTGAAATGAGTCAGAAAGAGAGAGACAGACATAGAAAGATTGCACTCATCTGTGGAATATAGAATAATAGACTATAAGACTAACGCCCAAGAATAGTAGAAATAAGTACCAGGAGGTTGTCTCCATGGCTTGGAGGCTGGTCTCTCATTCTGGGTAACTCAGGGAAGGGACCACCAAGTAAAATATGGTCGGAGATCATGTGGGGGAAGGGTGATGCGGGCCGAATATAGACTAGAGACTGAACACAATGGCCACTCAACACCTTTATTGCAAACCACAACACCTAATCAGAGAGAGAGAACAAAAGGGAAGACCCTGCCATAGTGGCAGTGTGGGGTGGGGGGAGACGGGACTGGGGAGGGTGGGAGGGATGTTGGGTTTACTGGTGGTGGAGAATGGGCACTGGTGAAGGGATGGGTTATCGAACTTTGTATGGGGAAACATGAGCACAAAAATGTATAAATCTGTAACTGTATCCTCACGTTGACTCTCTAATTAAAAATAAACTAATAAAAAAATGGGCCAGGCCAAAACGCTACAATACTCAACTATAAGTTGAGAGCATGGTCATCGACAAATGCTGTCATGATCCAAAAGTAACGACGAGACTAGGACCCTGCTGGAGTTGGGAAGACTAACCTGACCTGAAAACCATGGTCTAGAATATATAGTGAGATGTCCTCAGAAAGAACCAAATTTTAAGTTTGATACACTTCTTACTGTGCTCATACAGAATGACATTGCTAGAAATATTAGAAGTAGATTTACTACAACTATTTAAGTGGATTACTAGCTGAGGAAGGAAGAAAGGGACACACCCTGATACACCCTTTTTGGGATCCCACCCTTGAGCAGATCTACTAGCAATATCCTTAGGTGAGACTTTGTTAATTTCCTCAAGAAATGGTCTTACCCTTCTTTGTTGATTTGTTAATGTTCAACCCACCTGTGTGTTACCGCCCTATGTGGTTGCTATATAAACTAAGACTGTAGCAAAAATAGGGAGAGACATGGACACAGGGAAGGCACAGAAGCGAGGGAGAAGAAGGCAGAATAAGACACAGCAAGGAGAGGACAGAGGCAAGTAAGAAGCAAGGAGAAGACACAGAAGAGAGGGCAGAAGACACCACAGAAGCGAAGGAGACAGCAGAGACAGAAGAAGAGACAGCAGGACACAGACAGAGGCAGCAGGACACAGACAGAAGAAGACACGGCAAGGAGAGAAGACAGAGACAGGAGAGAAGACAAAGGAGAAGACACAGAAGCAAGAGAGAAGACACAGAAGCAGAGATAGAGACAGAGAGAAGTTGGAGTAGACCAGAAGAGAGACTACAGAGACAGAGACGGAGATAGAGAGACATACAGAAGAGAGCACAGTGGCACACACAGAAGCAGACCACAAGGAGGAGCCATCCCAATACGGTCCATACACAGCGGCTCGAGAACACCAAACGTGAGCATTGCGTGTGAGAGAGAACCGCCCAGAGAGCCCGCGGACAACAGAACACGACACATATCATCACACCCTCCGGCGCACACGCGCGCCTTCGTAATTTTTTACATCAATGAAACCAAGAGCTGGTTCTTCGAGAAAATAAACAAAATCAATAAACCTCGACCAAGACTCACAAAGAAAGGTAGAGAAAAAACCCTAATAAACTTAATCAGAAATGAAAAGGGGGACATCACAACATAAACTACAGAAATTCAGGTGAAACTCAGGGGTTAATTTGAGAAGCTTTATGCCATGAAACAAGAAAACCTTGAGGAAATGGATGAATTCCTGGATTCCTATAGCCTCCCAAGGCTGAAGCAAGAAAACCTGGAATACCTCAACAGACCTGCCATCATCAGGAAAATTGAAACGGTAATAAAAAGTATCCCCTAGCACAAAAGTCCTGTACTAGATGGATTCACTAGTGAATTCTTCCAAATCTTTAAAGAGGACTTATTCCCAATCCTCTTTAAGCTTTTGCAGGAAATTGAAGTATCAGAAACACTTCCAAACAGATTCTATGAAGCAAATATCACCCTGGTACCAAAAGCAGACAGAGATACCACAACAAAACAGAATTTCAGGCCAATATCTCTGATGAACACAGACGCTAAGAACCTCAACAAAATATTAGCAAATAGAATCCAACAACTCATCAAAAAGGTCATGCACCATGACCAAGTAGGATTCATCCCAGGGATGCAAGGATAATTTAACATCCGGAAATCAATCAACATAATCCATCATATCAACAAAAGATTAAAACCACATGATCACATCAATAGATGCAGAGAAAGCATTTGACAAGATCCAGCATCCGTTTATGATGAAAACTATAGGCAAAATGGGCACTGAAGGAACTTTCTTCTATACAGCCAAAGCCATTTACCACAAGCCCACAGAAAGCATCATTCTCAATGGGGAAAAACTAAGAGCTTTCCCTCTAAGATTGAGCACAAGACAATGTTGCCAGCTTTTGCCACTCCTATTCAATATAGTACTGGAAGTACTGGCCATAGCAGTTAGGCAAGAAATAGATATCAAGGGCATACAGATAGGAAAGGAAGAGGTCAAACTATCACTCTTTGCAGATGATATGATACTATACTTAGAAAACCCTAAAGACTCAACAGAAAAGCTCCTAGAAATAATAAGTCGGTATAGTACAGTGGCAGGCTACAAAATCAACACCCAAAAGTTCATGGCTTTCTTATATACAAATAAAAAAAGATTATAAGGAGACATTAAAAAAATCTCGTTCACAATAGTATCTCACAAATCAAGTACATTGGAATCAGCTTAACTAAAGAGGTGAAGGATCTATACAAAGAAAATTACATAACACTACTTCAAGAAACAAAAGATGACACTAGGAAATGGAAACACATCCCCTGCTTATGGATAGGGAGGATTAACATATCAAAATGGAAATAGTGCCCAAAGCACTGTACACGTTTAATGTGGTCCCTATCAGGATACTCATGACATTTTTCAAAGAAATAGACAAAACACTCCTGAAATTCATATGGAAAAATAAACCCCCACGAATAGGCAAAACAATTCTTGGGAAAAAATAAGATGGGTGACATCACCTTCCCCAACTTCAAACTGTACTACAAAGCAGTAGTAATTTAAACTGCATGGTATTGGGCTAGAAACAGACCTGCAGACCAATGGAACAGTGTTGAATATTTTATCATAGACTTTAAAATATATGACTGCTTAATCTTTGAAAAAGGAGCAAGAAATGTGAAGTGGAGCATGGAAAGCCTCTTCAACAAGTGTGCTGGGAAAACTGGATAGCTACTGCAAAAAAAATGAATTCTGACCTCTGTCTAATGCAGGCGCAAAAGTCAGATCAAAGAGTATTAAAGACCTCAATATCATGCATGAATCCATAAGATACATAGATGAAAATGTAGGCAGAACTCTCCATGACATTGAAGCTAAAAGTGTCATTAAGGATGAAACAGCACTGACTATGCAAGTGGAAGCAAACATAAACAAATAGGACTACATCAAATTAAGAAGCTTCTGCACTTCAAAAGAAACAGAGATCAAAATACAGAAAGAGCCCACAGAATGGGAAAGAATATTGACCCGATACCCCTCTGATAAGTGGTTAATGTCCAAGATATACAAGGCTCTAGTAGTATTATACAAGAAAAAAACTCCAACCTCATCAAAAAATGGGGAGAAGAAAGGAACAGAAGTTTCCTAAAAAAATAAATACAAATGGACAAAAGGCACATGAAAAATGCTCTAAATTGCTAGTTACCAGGTAAATGCAAATCAAAACAACAATGAGATATCATCTCAAGCACAGACTGGCACACATTCAAAAGATCAAAAGGACCAGTGCTGGCGTGGATGTGGGGGAAAATGTATGCTCGTTCACTGTTGGTGGAAATGCCGACTGGTCCAACCGTTCTGGAAAACAATACAGACAGTCCTTCAAAAACTAGAAATTGAGCTTCCATGTGAACCTGCAATACCACTTCTGTGAATATATCCCAAGGATGCACAAAAGCACAGTAGAAATGACATCTGTACCTATATGTTCATTGCAGCACTGTTCACAACAGCCAAAACATGGAAACAACCCAATGCCCTAGAACAGATGACTGGCTAAAGAAACTTTGGTACATCAACACAATGGAATACTGTGCAGCTATTAGGAGAGATGAAGTCATGAAATTTGCTTATAAATGAATAGACATGGAGAGTACCATGCTAAGTGAAATGAGTCAGAAAGAGAGGACCAGACAAAGAAGAACTGCACTCATTTGTGGAGTATAACATAACATCACATGAGGCTGATACCCAGGGACAGTAGATACAAGGGCCAGGAGGATTGCCCCATAGCTGGATGCCTGCATCATGAGTGTAGGGGAGAAGGCAGGTGGAACAGAGAAGGGATCACTAAGGAAATGATTGCTGGAGGAATCGATCGGGATGTGTGCCGAAAGTAGATAATGGACCGAACATGATGACCTCTCAGTGTTTCTGTTGCAAGTCATAATGCCCAAAAGTAGAGTTAGTATGGGGAATATTGTCTGCTATGATGGCAGGTGGAGGGTGGGAAAGGGGGGCTATGCAGGGGATATTGGTGGTGGGGAATGTGCACTGGTGGAGGGAAGGGTGTTTGATCATTGTGTGATTGTAACCCAAACATGAAAGCTGTAACTAAATCAAGGTGATTCAATAAAATAAAAAAAGAATGTTCTAGCTCTAATCCCACCATTGTGTCACCTTCCCCATCCACCAGTGTTTCTAAGTTATCTCTCTTCCTACTACACCACTCAGCCTGTTACATTTACAGGCACATTTTAAAATTTGGTTCTCATCCTTTCAGTTTTGTTGACTCTGAAGTTTGGATATATAGCTATGCCATTCTTCCATATTAGTGATGTACCCAACATCCTGTCCCCTGCTCACTTTTAACTTTTTTCTTGTCTTACTTCCCTTTCTATTTCTTTTCTTCTCTGTCCTCCTCGCAATACTCTAGGGTCGATAGTGATCTAGAATCCCCCTCTTATTGCATTCCCTCATTCAGTTATAGTGAGATCATCCAGTGTTTGTCCTTCTTCTGGCTTATATTTTTAATTTTTAAGGCATCTCCATAAATTTCCATAGAGGATACACCAATTTTAAGTTCCATTAATTGTAGACCCCAACTCAGATAAAACAATCTGTATTAATGCTTTGGAATAGTAAATTTTAGCATTTTCTCTTTGTATATTGGATTTGAAATAAAACTAATAGAAATTTTTCACATTTTATTTTCATTTTATTGCAGCTAAGCTAACATCATCAAAATAGTGTCAACATTCATGGATCTGTATATACAGTTGCTATAACTTCACTGCCATCAACATGCCCAAGATTCTCTATCCCTGTCACTGTTTCTTTCAGACATATAAATCTTACATCATGCTGAAGAATGCCAGCCACCAGAGTGGCAGTTATCTCTCCACAATTGTTTTGTGGTCCCTTCCCTCTCACCACTCTCTGAACAACCTAAGGTCAAAGTTCCGTTGGCCGTATCACAGAATGGTTTCCCTCGGGGATTGTGCAACCCCTTGATTTATTTATTGCTCCATATATATGAAATTATTTTGCATGTCTTTTTCATTCTGACTGACTTCACATCTCACTACTTCCTTCAATTCCATTAAACTTGCACCATAGTGCAATATTGCATCTTTTTTCATAGCTAAGTAGTATTGCATTGGGATAGAACACATTTCTTAAACATCAACAAAATAACTGTTGAACACTTGTGCTGTTTCCATAGCTTGACTACCGGAAATAATGCAGCAATGAACATAGGTGTGCAAATATTCTTTTGGATTCCGGTGTTTTATGTTCTTAGCGTAAATATTCAGGAGTGGAATTGCAGGGTGTTATGGATGTTTTATTCTTATTTCAGAAGACTCCAAACCATTTCCAAAGAGGCTGAAACACACAGAAGTTCAACCAGCAATGAATGAGAGTTATTTTATTCTGCATTCTACCCAGAACTTGTTTCCAGACCTTTGAGATAGCCCAATCTCATTGGTATGTGGTAATAGTTAAGTGCAATTTTGATTTTTATTTTCCGGATAATAAAAGATGGTGATTTAGAACAGATGGGTAGTACAGCAGGTAGAACACATGCCTTGCATGTGGCTTATCAGAGCTCAATCTCTGGCACCCCATACAACACCAGAAGTGATTCCTGAGTGCATATCCAGGAGTAAGTCCCATGCAACAGAAACTGTGGACTGAAAACTCCTCAAAAAGAAAAAATTATGATTAAAATTTTTTCCCTATGACTGTTTGCTATATTTACATCATCTCTGAGGAATAATAGGAGCAATAGAACAGGGGGTAGGGCATTTGCCTTGCACGCGGCCCACCCAGGTTCGATTCCTGAGTCTTTTTCTTTCTTTCTTTCTTTCTTTCTTTCTTTCTTTCTTTCTTTCTTTCTTTCTTTCTTTCTTTCTTTCTTTCTTTCTTTCTTTCTTTCTTTCTTTCTTTCTTTCTTTCTTTCTTTCTTTCTTTCTTTCTTTCTTTCTCTCTTTCTCTCTTTCTCTCTCTCTCTCTTTCTCTCTCTCTTTCTTTCTTTCTCTCTCTTTCTTTCTTTCTTTCTTTCTTTCTTTCTTTCTTTCTTTCTTTCTTTCTTTCTTTCTTTCTTTCTTTCTTTCTTTCTTTCTTTCTTTCTTTCTTTCTTTCTTTCTTTCATGTATCTGTTCAGTTTTCCAAACACCTGTTATTGAAGGAGCTTTAGTTTACTTGTTATATGGCCATGACTCTTTTATCATAGATTAGATGAGAAAATGTGTATATTTATTTTCTTTACTTCTTTTAAACTATTTGTTTAAAGAATATGATTTACAAATTTATTGATAGTTCGGTTTTAGGCAAATAATATTTCAACACCAATCCTACCACCAATGTTAACTTCCCTCCACCAATGTTGCCATATTCCGCACTCTCCCACCACCACCCCATCTGCCCCTTTGACAGGCACATTACAAAGTGTCAGTGGTTGCAGCTTAGATCTCATGTTTGCAGTGTTTTTGAGTCTGTGTTTTGGTAGTCTGTGTTTTTGAGTCTGTGTTTTAGAAAGCTATTCCACTTTCTAAAAACACCAATATTACTAAATCTCAGACCCCTTTTCCCTCATTACTTCCCTTTTTCTCTCTTCATCACTCCTTTTATTTATTCCTCTCTCTGTTCTCCCTATTTCTACCATTGTAATTCCATTCCATTTATCCATAAACCTGGTTTGCATCCAGTAGTGTATTTTAATTAATGTTGCTTTGTAATACTGTTTTAATCTTCTTTTCTTTCAGAATTATATTTTACTATATGGGTCGTTCTGTAATTCCATACAAAATTTACAACTATTTTCTGTTTCCCTTTTAAATACATTGATATTTTGATACAGATTCTAATGAATCTGTGGATTGCTTTAAACATGTGAGAAATACTAATAACAATTTTTCTTAGAGCCAGAATTGTCGCTCAGTGGTTGAACACATGTCTTGCAAGCATGAGGTCCTAGGTATGATCCACACTAGCACAGTAAAACAAAAATCATTTTCTTTTCCAAATTTATGGGCATGAAGGTCTTTTCTGGGGAGACAAAAGGAGAATTAGAGTCACACCTGTTTTAGTTGGTGGTACGAGGGATCTAACTAAGGTCATTTGTATGCAAGACAAGTGCCTTAACATTTGGACAGCCAAATGTTACAGCCCCCAGCATAGAAATATTTCCATATTTTAACATGTGCAACTTAGACTGGTAGTGCCTTATTATTTTGATCTTTCACCTCTTCTGTTTTCCTCCCATGTATTTTTGTTTGTTTGTTTTGGGGCCACACCTGAAGATGCTCAGGGGTTACTCCTAGCTCTGCACTCTGGAATCACTCCTGGAGGTGCTTGGGAACCATAAGGGATGTCGGGAATCAAACCCACTTATGCTGTATATATGACAAGTGCCTTACCTGTTGTATTATCTCTTCAGCTTCATGCACAATTTACTTTAAGTGTAACTGTAAATATTATGTTTTCTTATATATCCTTTACCCAATTCACTATTTGTATATAAAAATGCAAAGTGTACGTGCATTGATTTTGCATCTTGCCATCTTACTAAATTATATCCAGTAAAGTATATCCAGTATCTTTTTAATAACATCCTTTTGGGTTTTTATGTTTAGTTTTCACCATTAAGTATGATGTCAGCTGTGACTTTTTCATTTATGGCCTTTATAAGTTGAGGTTTGTTCCTTCTGTTTGTTGAATATTTTGTCAAAAATCTTATCAAAAGTTTTTTCATCACTGACTAATTTGATTATACAAGTTATATCTTTCTTTTGGTTTGTGTGATATATTGCCTAAATTAATTTTGTATGTTGCACCATCCTCGAATCCCTGGGTAAATTCCTTTGGGGCATGATGAATGATTTCTCTTGTTAAATTGTTTTATCCTCAATTTTAAATTGTTAAATTTTAAATTGTTTTATCCTCAATTTTATTGAGGATAATTGTATGTATGTTAATCAGACTTATCACTGTATATTTTTTCTTTTTTGTGCCATCCATTTATGGCTTGGGAGTTTTAGTGAAGTTGGACTCATAATATGTGGTTTTGTATGTTGTTCTTTCACTCTTTTATAGATTTTGAGCAGGATGGGTAAAAATTCTTTTGAAGTTTTTATAGTATTTGCTGGTAAAGCCACCTGGTCCTGCCTTTTTCTCTTTTGGATAGCTTTCACTGCTGTTTTGATTTCTTAACTTATTTTTTAATTTGTTAGAACTTTCAATTTCTCCCAGTTTCAGTGTTGAAAACTGCGTCATTAAAAAATGTGTCCATTATTTCTAAGTTTCCAATTTACATTCATAAATTCATAGTAGTCTCATAATCCTTTGCATTTTTAATGTATCCTCTGTAATTTTGCCTCTTCAATGATAATTCTGATTCATGTTATCAGGTGCTCTATTTATTTTTATAAGTATAAATAGGGTGTATAAATTTCATCATTCTTTCAAAGAAAAGGCTGTGGTTTTTTTGCATTATCTTGTTTGGTTTTTATTTCAATATTTTCACTCTACTTTTCATTATTCTATTCCTCTAACTGACATTTCTTTCTGTTTCTCCTTTAATAACTTTAAATATAAATTTAGAGTATTTGATACTTTTAGTTTTTATTGACATGTTTGCATTGTGATGAACTTCTTTCTAAACATTATTTTTCTTCATCCCTTAACATTTGATAACTTTTCTCTTTGTTTACGTTCATTGGATAATTTGGATTTTATCTCAGATATTTTATATATTATGATTTTCTGGGAAAATTGAATTTTAGTTTGTTTTTTAAATAGTATATGACAAATTTTCATTTCTCAAAACATTTTTGACCACTTACTTGAAAGAGAGTAAGTTTAATATAAATATAAAATAGTAAACAAATAATATTCATTGAATGCTAATTAATCTAAGTTAAAAGTAAAATAACTCACCAAATTTTGGTCAAAAGAACACATTCAACATAATAAATGATGTGTATTATAAATACAAAGCTATTATAATTCTGAAATATGAAGGATGGAAACCTTTTTATTTAAAATCAGGAAAAATACAAGCTCACCACTATCACTACTTTCATATATTTTAACAAATTTAAACATACAAAGACACAAAATAAAGTGGAATTCAGATAATAACAATGATTGTCAGTTTCCTTATTTCATGGAATGAATTCTTTACTAGAACTAGTAAAGGTCTCCATGATATAGGTCTTTTCTTATATATTTACAATAAATAAAATGTGTACACAGTTAATTTAATAAGTACACTAAAAATAAAAAAATAAAATAAGCAAAGTTATCATGATTTGAAGACTACATAAAATATAGGCAGATAAAATTTTAAACCATTTAAGAACTATTTAAGAACTATTATTAGGGAACAGAGAGATAGTACAGCTGGTAAGGTGCTTGCCTCACATGTGGCTGACCAGGCTACATGCCTGGCACCACCTATGCTTGCCTGAACATTGCCAGGAGTGATCCCTGAGCAAAGAGACAAGAATAATCCCTGAGTACAATTAGGTGTAACCCAATCCCCCCAAACAGAAAAAAGCTATTATTAATAATTAAAGCATATAAAAGTGGCTGAATCAACATACAAAATGTTGCATTCCTATATGCATATAATGAATGAAAAGAAGAAATTGAGAGAGGAATCATATTTAATATTTACATTTATAGTAATTAAATCCTTGGAAATGAATTTAGCAAATGAAATGAAAGTCCTATATGATGAAACATATAAAAAAGTTGAAAGATACTTGACACTGTGGCATGAAAAGACATTTTGTGCATATGGATGGGAAAAAATATTGTAGTCAAAATGTCCATTTTATCTGAAATAATATGTAAGTTTTATTTATATATATATAACCCCAACAAAACTTTCAATGATACTTTTAAGGAAATAGAATAAAAATACTGAGTTTTGTATGGACTCATAAAGGAACTTGAATAAGTACTGCATTCCTAAGTAGAGAAAAATAACGGTGGCATTATGTTCCCTGACTTCAAACTAAACTAAAAGGTGATAGTAATTTAGTTTCTGTAGTATCAGAATAAAATATACTCAAGGATGAATGCAACATAATTAAAAGGTAAGCAATCAGTTTACACATTTATCAATAAATATTAAAAGAATCTAAGATATCATCTATAATGATGAAAGCGAACATGTCATCAGAAAATGTTACTGGGAAAACTGTAGAGCCAAAGGCAAAAAAGCTAAAATGCTCGTTAACTCCAGTAATGCAAAAATGAAGCTAAATGCTCACTAGCCTCATGAAAAATAAATTCAGAAAGGATTAAGCCGCCAGTCTCAGGGTGATGATGGCTATGGGCACTGTGTGGATTAATCTTGGTAAAGTGCATAAGAAACAACAAAGGGGAAACATTCCATGACAATAAATAAGAGATATTTAAGGAAATTAATATCCAACAGCAAGAAAAGTTAAAACTAAACAATTGGGAGTAAAAGAAATTCAAATGATTTTATACAACAAAAATATAAACAGAACAAAAGGACAGCATACTAAAAAAATATTTAACATCATATCTCTGATAAGAGGTCAATGTCTGCACTGTAGCACTGTTGTCCTTTTGTTCATCGATTTGCTCAAGCGTGCACCAGTAAGGTCTTCATTGTGAGACTTGTTACTGTTTTGTTTTTTTAGAAATTTTATTGAATCACCATGAGATAGTCACAAGCTTTCATGTTTGGGTTACAGTCACACAATGATCAAACACCCATCCCTCCACCAGTACACATTCCCCACCACCAAAATCCCTAGTATAACCCCCCCTTTACCACCCTCCCCCTGCCTCCATGGCAGACAATATTCCCCACACTACTTTTGGACATTATGGCTTGCAACACAGACACTGAGAGGTCATCATGTTTGCTCCATTATCTAATTTGGATAATTAGATATCTCCCATCCCAACTGATTTCTCCAGCCATCATTTTCTTAGTGATCCCTTCTCTACTCCATCTGCCTTCTCCCCTCTGCTCATGAAGCAATTTTCAGCTATGGGGAAATCTCCCTGGCCCTTGTATCTACTGTCCTTGGGTGTCAGTCTCATGTGATGTTATTCTATACTCCACAAATGAGTACAATTCTTCTGTGTCTGTCCCTCTCTTTCTGACTCATTTCACTTAACATGATACTCTCCATGTCTATCCATTTATAAGCAAATTTCATGACTTCATCTCTCCTAACAGCTGCATAGTACTCCATTGTGTAGATGTACCAAAGTTTCTTTAACCAGTCATCTGTTCTAGGGCACTTGGGTTGTTTCCAGATTTTGGTTATTGTAAACAGTGCTGCAATGAAAATATAGGTACAGATGTCATTTCTACTGTGCTCTTTTGCATCCTTGGGATATATTCTCAAAAGGGGTATTGTGGGGTCATATGGAAGCTCAATTTCTAGTTTTTGAAGACTGTCCATATTGTTTTCCAGAAAGGCCGGACCAGTCAGCATTCCCACTTTGTTGTTACTGTTTTTGGCATATTGAATACATCAGGGATAGTTTGCCAGGCTCTACAGTGTGGTCAGGATACTCTCAGTAGCTTGCCAGGCTATCCGAGAGGGACAGAGTAATCGAACCCATGTCAGTAGTGTGCAAGGCAAATTCCCTACCTGCTGTGCTATAGCTCAGTTATATAAATAACTCATAAAATTTTAAAAAGTTCAACCCCATCAAATGGGCAGAATTCTTGGAACAAACTTGAAGATATTATACATTATAAGAGGGAAAATAAAGTCAGAAGGTAAAAGAGAAATATTTGATCATTGTACTTAGGTGTGCAATATAAAAAGGTAAAATTCATGAAAAGACAAAACCAAAAAAGGGCAAATCTGAGGACATTGATAATAAAATTAATATTTCCTAATAATAAATGTGTGGGAGGAGAGAGACTTAAGCTAAACAGTATGCTAAAACGTTTTTTAAATATGCTGAACATTTTTATCTGACAAACGCAAATCAAAACCACCTTGAGAATGTTTTTGGTACAGAGGTGCATAACTGTTTTTTGTTTGTTTGGGGTCCACACCCTGTCATGCTCAGGGATTGCTTCTGGCTCTGTTCTCAGGGACCATTCCGGATAGTTTCTTGGCAACGTTCAGGAAACCATATGGAGTGCCAGTGGTTGAATCTGAGTCAGCCATGTGCAAAGTAAATTCTTTACCTGCCCACTATCTTTCTGGACCCAAAGATGCATAACTTTATACCTGAAGGGTATAAACACTAATATAGTTAGACAAATTAATTTGGGAGGTAGACAGATAATATAAAAATAAGGCACTTGTCTTCCATATAACTGACTCAAGTTCCAATCCCCAGTACCACATATGGTCTCCTAGAATACTCTGGAGTCCTGAATGCAGAACCAGGAATGCATTGTAAATGCTCATGTTGAACACCACAAGCTGTGAGAAAATAGTAATTAAGATTTAAAATTATTTAATTAAATTTTATTAACAAAGCACCTTTACATGTGAAAAATAGGTTAGTATAAAAATTTAGATAGTAACAAATGTTGGTGAAAATATGGAGAAATCTAAACCCTCATCTTCATGCAGTGCCAGTAGTATAAAGTGATTACTTTGAAAACATGCAATCCTTGAAATGATTAATTATTCTATTGTCATAGACCTTGGAAACATTGTGCAAAGTAAAGGAAAATATTCCAAATGAACCCATATTATAATATTTCATTGATATGAAATGTCCATGATAGAGAAATATATAGAATTTATAGTTTATACGTCTACAGATGTACAGAATATTCGTGGTTGCCTTTATAGAGAGAGTAATGTGGAGTGATAGCTAAATTGTACTGTTTTAGTTTATTTTTGACATGGTAAATACCGTGACATTGACTGTGGTGATTGCTGCACATATCTGGGGCTATAGAAAACCCACTTTAAAGGGGCAAATCTTAGGTATTTGGTAATTTCATGAGACTATCTAAAGAAATAGGTACTCATAGAGTAATATGAAGAATGATGAAAAATCAAAAACAAAAAAGGAAGCAAGTCTAGGTAAGTGACTAGACAGAGTGAGACAACACACACCCACACACCCATATATATTTCCTAAAAGTTATTTTAAAACATTTTTTGAGAGAAGATTAATTTCTTTTGAGAATTATCTAAGAAGTATAAACATTGGCATGACACAAATAGACCACAAACTCTCTCATACGTACAGATACTCTTGTTTAATATTTGAGGCACCTCACAGACATTGCTCATTTGAGAATGCATGTTCTAAAGCTATTCAGTGTGGCACCCAGAAAACTAATTTCTTATTAGGTAGAAGGTAATATAATCAATGAGGATTTTTGCTTCCCTAGCTTGAAGCATGTCTTTTAAAAAGTAACTGTTCTCATTTTTACTTTGAAAGATTGGGCTATTTTTACTGAAACAAAAAGACTTTATTAGGAAGCAGATACACCTCCAAGAACAGAAAAAAACCATAAAGGCGAGAATCAAAGCATAGGTCTTAGAGGAGGGAGAGAAAACGGAGAGAGGTTAATGCTGACCCACCCCTTTGACCAGAGAAGAGCAACCCCCAGCTTCAGGGTGGTGATGGCTGGGGTTGGCAGTGTAGAGCGGACCCTGCGCCCAGACCAGAGGAGGGGAGTCCCTGCGTGAGCGGCTGGGGGAGGTGGATTCTGCCTGACTGGCCCCCGGGGGCGGGGGTTGTGGGATGAGGAGGAGGGGTAGCAAGCCGGTGACGCGGGGCCTTCACGTGACCGCGTGCTGCAGAGCTGACGCAGCCTTCGTTTCAGCACTCACTGCCTTCTGGGTACCAGCTCCCCACTCCCCGCTCCTCCGCGCGGCGCGCTGGCTCTGGCCCCTGGGAAAGCGGAGAAGGTAAGGTTTCTGGTGTGGAAGCACCAGCGCACGGGCGGCAGGCAGCGGCCTGCGGACATGAGTCCAAGGCCTGCTGACCTCAGTGCGGTCCTCACGGCAAGCTTTCTCCACCTGGGAAGAAATTGTAGATCCCTGCGGTGGGAGTGCCAGGGTGTCAGGGTGCCAGAGACAGCAGCAGAGCAACTCAGTGAGATGATAAATCAGCCCTCCCCCGGCCCCATTCCTACAGATAAGTAGTACCTAGGTGTGGGTAGTGCTAGGGTAGCTTACGGTGAAGGGGAGGGACAGAAGGTTCTGGGCTTTGGCGTGGAGGAGGGTCTGGGACAGTAAAAAGCCCCGGAAGAGTTTTGGCATCCCTGGGTCTGGTGCCTTGTGCTTGAGTGTTGCAATCTCTCTCCCCCTCAACTCCAGTTCTTTGCAGATCTTCCTTTCTGAGGGTTGCTGCTGCGTGTCTGACAGTGACAATCAAGGGGAAGAAGAGCCAGCAAGAATAGACCCAGGCAGGTGCTGGGAAACGTGATGGAGGGGGGGTTGGGGGGAGAGCCCAGTCTGTACTCCCTTCCCAGTTTCCCATTCACAGTCCTCTATTTTGGTGCCTGCCAAAATCTGAGATAGATCTGTAGGGGGACTGGTGGGTTGGGGTATGGAGGGAGGGGTAGTGAGAGGGAGTGGGGAAGGATCTTAAGGTGGGGGGGGAATTACATTATTTTTAAAGGCTTTTTATATCCAGGGTTCCTAAAGATCAAATGGTTGGGTTTCTGTCCTCGGGGCTGATCTGTCCAGCAGAAATTTAATTCCCTCTCACCTTTTGTCTCCAAGGAATAATGGAGTCCAAAAACGAACAAGTGGCAAAAACCGTCAACATGGAAAATAGCAACCAGGAAAATAAGAAGGATCCAAAGGAGCGAGATGCTAATAAAGGAGAACCTTTGGAAGTTGGTGAATATCATGTGCCCAGAGGAATTCGTAGGCAGCTCCGTGTTAGGCAGCCCCTCCTGCAGGATAGAAGGGACATGATTATGAGGCTTGGAGGGCCACAGGGAAGGATGAGAGAAGACAATATGGAAAGAATTGGGAATGAAATGAGAGAGATTATGCAAAAACTGAGGGAAAGGCAACTGACTCATAGTTTGCGGGCAGTTAGCACTGACCCTCCTCACCATGACCACCACGATGAATTTTGCCTTATGCCTTGAATCCTAATGTTTTCTCTAAAGTTGATAGGGATGTATCTGATTTCTAAACTTACATGTTTGTGATGCACTTTTATTGTAAACCTTTTGATGTCACTCATTTCTGGTGGGTCCTTTATTGCCAGTTTCTAGTTGAATCTTGTTTTTGACCCCATCGGTAAGATTTTACTAGCAGGGAAACTTTACCTATTGCATGGGAAAACCCTCACTATATATTGTGAAATTAATAAAGCAGTTTAAGAAAGCAATTTGTATTCTTTTTAATTCAAAATGTATATGTGTCTGCTAACTAAATAAATGCTTTAAATATATTTCAAGCAAGGGTAGGGGGTTTGCGAGGATGGAGGGAAACTGGAGACACTGGTGCTGGTAAATTACACTGGTGGAGGGATGAGTGTTGGAACATTGTATGACTTTTAAATCCAATCATGAACAGCTTTGTGATGCTCTATCTCACTGTGATTCCATTAAAAAATAAAAATAAAAGAATAATATAGGTAATCATTTCTCAGAGATGGGTGGATTTATATTCTTTTATATTTTGTGTGGTTTGAGAAGAAATGGAAACTATTCTAGTCACATTATAAGTGTATTGTTTAATTAATACTTAATCATGAAATTCAGATGTTTTAGCAAGATAAGTAAACCCAGGAATTACTTTTAAACTGGGGCTACATTTGTTTCACATGACTCTGAAACTGGATTATATGTTGGGCCTACCTAGTTTAACTTTTATCCTACCTATTATGCAAGAACATATTATCCTTAGATATTGCCTTTACATTCCCCAAAGATAAGTCTTGGCAGTCCCCAGTAATTTAAAAACTAGTTTAATTACAAAAACCTAAGATATTAATTGTAGCTACAAATTGGTTTAATTTCATTACCTTTGTTTTAAGTTATTTTTATAAAAAAACTATGACTTACAAAGTTATTGATAGTTGTATTTTAAGCATGTAATATTTCAACTTCTGCTGCTGTGGCACTGTAGCACTGTCGTCCCGTTGTTCATCGATTTGCTTGAGTGGGCACCAGGACTGGAGCGATAGCACAGCGGGTAGGGACTTTGCCTTACACGTGGCCAACCCAGGTTCAATTCCTCCATCCCTCTCAGAGAGCCCGGCAAGCTACCAAGAGTATCCTGCCCACATGGCAGAGCCTGGCAGGCTACCTGTGGCATATTCGATACGCCAAAAACAGAAACAACAAGTCTCACAATGTAGACGTTATTGATGCCCACTTGAGCAAATCGATGAACAACGGGACGACAGTGACAGTGACAATATTTCAACACCAATTCCATCACCAGTGTCAAATTCCCTCTATCAGTGTTTCCATATTCTCTCCTCACCCAAACCTCCGTCCCATCCCCATCTATCAACTTGACAAGCACAGGCATGTTATAAAGTTTCAGTCATTACAGCTTTTTAAAGAAAGCTTCTCCTTCAATTTGCATTTCAGGGGATAAGGAGGTGACCTTAAGTGCTGGTGTAGCATGCTTTGTGTCCTGGAACCATACATTCAATCCGTGACCCCACATGGTTGTGAGAGTACCTCTAGGAATCACCAAAAAGCACAAAGTTAGGAGTCGCCCCTGAGCACTCTGGGGTGTGGCCTCAATAAATCTCTCCCGGCAAAGTTCACATTTCAAAAAGTGACACTTTAGTCAAAAATGTTGGGAAGAAACTTTTCATTACTGATATAAATGACACTTTAGTCAAAAATGTTGGGAAGAAAGTTTCATTACTGAGATAAGTTGTTTCTGAAGCCACATCTTCATTTATAATACAGACGACCTAATTTTTCAAACTTGGGTTGTGGCCTTTATGATATGAATATATTTTTAAAACTAAACTCATTCTTATTCTCTTTTCAGCCATTTCTGAGAACAATCCAGTTTTGAACTGGTAACAAGAGCAAAAGAAAATAGTACAATTTCATGATTCTCTTTCTTATGAAGATCACAAAAGACAGATGGGTGGTGATGGTAGAGAGTAAGGAGGACAAAATCAATAGACTGGAATCTTGGGCTGGATATTAGTATAGCAGGTAGGGCTCTTGAGCATATCCTGGTGTATCTCAAATGCTAACAAATATCTGTAACTTGGATACACAGTGATTTTATATTTGAGATATAAAGAAATAGAGTAAGGAATTAACAAATGGCCAAAAGCAACTGAATCTGAAAATTGGTCTGTAGAGCTGAGTTTACTTTGGTCTGGTATAGGAGTGGAGATGATTTGGGCAGACGGGGAGAAAACTCTGGTGAAGGTTGTGGTATTGGAATGTTGTCTTGAAAAAATACTGTCATTTAGGTATTGTAAATCACAGTGTCTCAAATAATGTTTTTTTATTTTGACTCAATCATTATAGGTAAATTAAATGTACAAAAAGATTTGTCTTATCAAACATATCTATATTATCAAAGGGCTTCCCAGACTGCTCGTACTTTTCAGAATTACCAAAGACTCTGGAAAATACAAGTTTCTGAAGCTCTTAACTGACCCTCTGAACAGGAACCTCTTAAGTCTGGGATTCTGTGTGTTCAGCATGTATTTTGAATATTAGGTAAGGAAATATTTGATAAGCTGCTGAACAGACAGTATTGATAAAATATCGATATATTTGTTGGCACAAAAAGGATAAAGCAAGAAACAAATAGACTCATTTACCCCAACAATAAACAGCAAACATGCTCATTAAAATTAAAGGCAAAATAATATGTAAGACACACAAATATAATCAAATATGTATGCCAGTTGATAAAAAATAAATAAGAGGAGTTTGATATGTCAATACAACACAGAAAAATATTATATAGAAATTATAATTTAAATTAAATTGCTTATGACCTCATATATCAGTATAAATGGCAAAGCATAAACCTGTATAAGAGTAATATATTTCAAAATAATATATTATAATTTCCAGTTTATATGTACCTCTCGGAGAGCCTGGTAAGCTACCGATAGTATCCCACCTGCACAGGCAGATCCTGGCAAGCTACCCGTGGCGTATTTGATATGCCAAAACAGTAACGATAGGTCTCAGTCCCCTGACCCTGAAAGAGCCTCCAATCATTGGGAAAGACGAGTAAGGAGAGACAGTTAAAATCTCAGGGCTGAGAGAAATGGAGACGTTACTGGTGCCTGCTCAAGTAAATCAACGAACAACGGGATGACAGTGATATTTTAACACCATTCTTAACAGTATTTAAGTCTTCAAAAGTTATACTTAGTGTTCTTTAAGATCATATAGAGAAACAATATTGTAAAACAGATAGACTTAAAAGGTTGCTTGTGAGGAGGAAGGAAGAAGATGATGGAGACAAAATTCCTATGACCCTCAGTGGGCTTCAACATTAACAAACAAGTAAAGCCATTGAAAAGGTGATGTTAGAAAGACTGAAAATAGTGTTGGTGAGAAGTTGGTGAATAAGGAACCTTTATTCTATATTTCTAAGTGGGAATGCCATAAGTGACCCCTGAGCACAGAGCCAGGAGCAAGCCCTTAGCACTACCGGGTATGGCCTCAGAACCCAACATGATACCTGCCCCCAATTTTTTAAAATTAACATCATATAATATAAAAGGTACTATAGTTACAGACTGTTGAAATTACAACTTTGTTCTATTACAATAAACAATTAAGAAGAAGGGAGGGAACAATTTATGATGGTTGATAATAGAAAAAATGAAAAGTTTAAATTTTATAGAGTAAATTAAATGATGGACTGGAGCGATAGCGCAGCGGGTAGGGTGTTTGCTTGCATGGGGCCGACCCGAGTTCAATTCCTCCACCCCTCCCGGAAGTCTGGCAAGCTACCTGGAGTATCTCGCCTGCATGGCAGAGCCTGGCAAGCTATCCGTGGCATATTTGATATGTCAAAACAGTACAAGATGTCTCACAATTGAGACGTTACTGGTGCCCACTCGAGCAAATTGATGAACAAAAGGATGACAGTGACAGTGACAATCACAGTCACAGGGAATGTTATCTGGTTCAGCCTGTATGTAAATAAATACACTGTCTTCTAAAAACTTAAAATGGAGTTTCCATATGAGTCTCTCCTACGAATACAGAGCAGTAATTTGAAGAGATATAAGCACACCCCTTCACTGCAACATTTAGTTGAGTAGTATGTGAAAGCAACCCAAATGTCCAATGATAGAGAATTAGGTAAGATTTGTGATATATAAACACAGTGGAATACTATGAAACTGTAATGGTAAATCTTGCAGTTTGCTGCAACTTGGATATAATTAGACGGCATCATGTTAAGAGAAGTAAATGTCTACAGAGGACCACCTTTGAAGGAAAAGAGCAATGCTCAGTCTCTCTTAAAGAACACCTGCACATATAAGAAATCATTATTAATAGTATTGTCAACAATAGAATATTAATAAAAATTAAAGTACAGTATCAAACTTTCAGAAAAAGAGCTCCAACACACGAATACTAAGATTGAGTGAGTTACTGAAGCCACTGGTACTGGGCTGGGGGAGGTAACAAGGAGGTGCTGAGACTCTGACGGTGGAGCCAGTCTGGCAGAGAGACAGAGAATAGAGCAGTGGCTCGAAAAAGCTGTCACAGCATCTCAGCACTCCAACATCTCAGCTCTCCAACAACACAAAGAATTCAGGAAAATAAGTTCAGAGATATCAGAAATTTATGTGACCACACTGGGTATGGGGTTTGTCTTGCAAGAAGTTAAATCTTTCTTACCTCATTTGGTAAGCACTACGATGAGTTATTCCTGACTGCAGTCAGGAGTACCCCTTAATATTCTGGGTGTGGCCCCAAAACAAAACAAACAAAAGAAGAAATTCATGTGGCCAGAGGTAAAGAAAGCAATAATAGGAATGGCTTGAAACATAGTGTGGTATACCAAATAGTTGAAAAAGGAATGCAGAATGCAACTTATCAATTGTTTATTATTTTCAACTAATACTGATAAATTACAATGAGCAACAATATCTGATACAAATTTGGGTAACCAATATTTTTAAAACAAGTTTTTTTTTTTTGCTGAAACATCGGAAATTATAGCAAATTGACTATACATCACAAAACAGCTCGTTAGCCAGATTGCTCCTTTGACATAATCAATCAAGAAGTTAGTAAGCAATAAAAGAGTGAAAGAGATTACTTCATGTCACTAATTCTTTATAAAAGATAATTGGGAGTTTGAACGTTTTACAATATTAATTGTTAGATTACATAAGTATGGAATGGCTTTACATTTATTTCTGTCATCAATATCTCTCATCATGGTGTAGTTTTCTGTGTACAGCTTTTTCAACTCCATGGTTAAATTTTTTCCAGGTATTTTATTCATTTTGACGCAAAGTCTTCTTATTTTCTCAATTTCTCTGTGATAGGTTTTTATTAGTGCATTGAGAAAACCAAATTTTTGTTTCCTGAAAATCTCAAGAATTCATTTATCAGTTCTAAAAATATTTTTCAAAGTTTATTTTATTAAAAAACTGATTTGCAAAGTTATTCATTCTTGAGTTTTTGACGTACAATGTTTCAACACCAATCCCACCACCAGTGTCAATTTCCCTCTACCAATGTTCCTCTACCATGTTCTCAAATGCTCTCTCCTATGCCTCCCACACCGAGTCCCAACCTGCCATCTTTACAGGCCACCTTTTAAGTTCTGTTATTAAAGGTTCTTGTGATTTCAGTATTGTTTACTCTGTGGTGGATTGGATATTTAGCTCTATCATTCCTTAACAGCACCAATATACCTGAGTCTCCTCAACACTGTCCCCATTGCTTCTCATCTATCTCTTATACCCCTTCCTAATAACTTTTTTAGTGGAGTTATGACCTTAGTTGTAACTTAGAGCATATTGCCTTTATTTGTGGAGATACAGTAATAGGCGTATACTCATCTTGTTTTTATCATAAATGGATATTGAATTTGACCCCATGGATTTTCAAAACCTATAGATATGATATGATGTTCTATACCTATAGATTTTCTATACCTATAGACAGACCAAGCTCCCGGAAGCTCGCAGAATCTTATAACCTGGTTATCCCTGTAGGAGAACCTGGCAAGCTACTGAAAGTTTCCTGCTCACATGGGAGAGCCTCGCAAACTCCCCATGTCATATTCATGTAAACATATGCCAAAAGGAGTAACAATCTTTGGTCTCATTCCCCTGACCCTGAAAGAGCTCCAATGCGGCACCATTGGAAAGGACGAATAAAAACAGGCTTCTAGCCCACATCCAAAAGAACGAAAGCAACCGCTGTTTGCGTGGATGTGAGGAGAAAGGGACTCTCCTTCACTGTTGGTGGGAATGCCGACTGGTTCAGCCCTTTTGGAAAACAATATGGACGATTCTCAAAGAATTAGAAATTGAGCTCCCATTTGACTCAGCAATACCACTCCTGGGAATATATCCCAGAGAGGCAAAAAGGTATAGTAGAAATGACATTTGCATTTCTATGTTCATTGCCACACTGTTTACAATAGCCACAATCTGTAAAAAAAACGGAGTGCCCAAAAACAGATGACTGGTTAAAGAAACTCTGGTACATCTACACAATGGAATACTATGCAGCTGTTAGAAAAGATGAAGTCATGATGTTTGCATGTAAGTGGATCAACATGGAAACTATCATGTTGAGTGAAATGAGTCAGAAAGAAAGAGACAGACATAGAAAGATTAAACTCATATGTGGCATATGTGGAATATAATGTAGCAGAGAGGTACGAGCTAGCAATGATGCAACTTCTAGCAGAAATTTCTCTGGACTTAGTTACTAAAATACTAAAATACAGAAATACAAAATCTCGCGGCCGCTATTGTGGCCAGACAACCTCATATCTCTTCATTCTCAGCAATGGAAAAAAATTATCAAATGCTTCCTTTCCAGCATGTCTGACTTGGGGGGGGACTCCAAACAATAATAGTAAGTTTTTTGTTGAAATATTGAATGTAATCAAAGTAAAGAGAAAATAAAGTGAAATTTATCAGCTACACAGGCGGGGTGGGGAGCTGGGGGGGTGAGAGAGTGGGGGGGAGGTTTACTGTGGTTCTTGGTGGTAGAATATGTGCACTGGTGAAGGGATGGGTGTTTGAGAATTGTGTAACTGAGACTTAAGCCTGAAAGCTTTGTAACTTTCCACATGGAAACTTGTAGTCCCGTTGATCTTCGATTTACTAGAGCGGAGGCCAGTAATGTCTCCATTTGTCCCTGTCGCGAGCTAGTACAGCCCAATGATATCTGCTTGCTCCAGGAACAGGAAGAGCGTCAAGTTGTTCATTCAGGGATTTGATGAAGAAATCTGACCATCTAGTTGCTGGGCGGCTACTAGGTCTTCTGACGTCTGGTGGAACCCAGTCAGTAACAGCTCTAGTCCAGCAGTCGTCTCTGAATCGCATTACATGACCGGCCCATCTGATTTTTGATGCCTTGGCAAACGAGACAGCATCCCTGATTTTTGACCGTTGACGAACGTCAGAACTCCGGATTCCTTCTCTCACTTGAGTGAGACATGATATTCCTAGCATAGCTCTTTCGATCGCTAATAGCGTTCTCATCCTGTTTCCATAGGGCCCAGGTCTCTGAGGCATATATTAGTGCAGGAAGAAAGGTGGAATCAAAAAGATGTGCCCAGAGTCAGAGTTTCTTCGTTCTCTTAGCCACTTCTTTGACGCTCTTGAATTCAGTCCACGCTGCTCTCTTCCTCCTGCGCAGTTCCAGCACCAAGTCATTCCTCATGTTGATTTCTTGACCCAGGTACACATAGCTGCTGCATTCGGAGATGTTTGTTCCATTGAGAGCAAATGGAGCTTCAGGGACCAGTTAGTTTTTCATGAACATCGACTTATTGAGATTCAGCTGCAATATGACCTTCCACACTCGTGGTTGAAGTCGGCCAGCATTTGTGCCACTTGGTTAATGTTTGGTGTTATGAGAACGATGTCATTAGCGAAGCAGAGGTGGTGTAATTGCCGACCGTCTATCTTCACTCCCATTCCTTCCCATTCCAGTCATTGCATGATGTTCTCAAGGGTGGCACTGAAGAGTTTCGGTGAAATGTTATCACCCTGCCACACCCCTATCATTATATCAATGATTACTTACTTGCAGAATGGTGAGATCCTGGTGGTGAATCCACAATACAGCTCGAGAAGGATTTTGATATACTGAGTTTGAACACCCTTGTTTGGCCAGGGCTTCGACGACCGCCTCAGTCTCAACAGAATCGAAGACCTTCTTTAAGTTGATGAACGTTAGACAGAGCGGCATCTTTAACTCCCGCGAAATTTAGATGAGTTTGGTCACTGTGTGAAGTTTCCACATGGTGATTCAATAAAAAAATTAATTAATTAATAATAAAAAAATTAGAAATTGAGCTCCCATTTGACCCAGCAATACCATTCCTGGGAATATATCCTAGAGAGGCAAAAAGGTATCGTAGAAATGACATCTGAATTTCTATGTTCATTGCAGCATTGCTTACAATAGCCAAAATCTGGAAAAAAACATAGTGCCCAAAAACAGATGACTGGTTAAAGAAACTTTGGTACATCTACACAATGGAATACTATGCAGCTGTTAGAAAAAATGAAGTCATGAAATTTGTATATAAGTGGGTCTACTGGAAAGTATCATGTTAAGTGAATTGAGTCAGAAAGAGAGGGACAGACATAGAAAGATTGCACTCATCTTGGAATATAAAATAATATAGTGGGAGACTAACACCCAAGAGTTGTAGAGATAAAGATTAGGAGATCTGCCCCACAGCTTGGAAACTGGCCTCACATGCTAGGGGAAAAGCCAGCTCAGATAGAGTAGGGATCACCAAGTAGAGGATGTCAGGAGGACCCATTCAGGTTGGAAGATGCGAGCTGAAAGTAGACTATAGACCAAACATGATAGCCACTCAATACCTCTATTGCAAACTACAACACCCCAAAGGAGAGAGAACAAAGGGGAATGCCCTGCTACAGAGGCAGGGTGGGGTGGTGGGGGATGGGTGGGGGTGGTGAGAGGGATACTGGGATCATTGGTGAAGGTGAATGGGCACTGGTGGAGGGATGGGTAAACGATCACTATATGAATAAAATGCAAACACAAAAGTTCATAAGTTTGTAACTGTACATCACAGTGATTCTCTAATAATTTTTTTTTTAAAAAGAGGCTTCTAAAATCTCAAGGCTAGGATGAATAGAGACCTTACTTAGGCCAGTCGAGAAATTCGACTATCAACGGGATTATGATGATGATGAAGATGATGATATATAGATAGATAGATATGATCAATTGATTTTTATTATTTACTCTGTTAATGTTTTACATTTATTAATTTGCATGTATTATACTATCCTTGCCATATCTAGACCAAGCTTCACATGGTCATGGCTTAACAATTGTTGAATTCAGTAGTTAATAGCTGTTGAATTCAGTTTGCTAATATTTATTAAAAATTAATTAGTCTATGAGGGTTTGTAACATATTTTCCTTTCAATTTCTTTGCTGATTTTTATATCAGGGAAATGCTGGCCTTGTAAATGAGTACAAACAGAAGCGGTCTCTTATGTTTTTTTTTTAAAGTTTGAGAAGTACTGATTTTCATTTACATTTGTATGTTTCATATGATATACCAAGGTAGATATCTAATTCTAGATTTTGCTTCCTAAAAAGCTTTTGATTGCTGTTTCAATATCCTAACTAGTATTTGTTTGCTAAGATTTTCCATTTCTTCCTGATTCAGTATGGTGAGTTATATGTTTCTAGAACTGCAGTTATTTCTTCTAGATTCTTTAAGATGTTAGCAAATAATAAACTATTCCATAATAACCTTTTTTACTTGAGGGATATGGCTGATGATGCCCAGGGGATACTCCTGTTTCTATATGCAATGTCACTACTGGTAATGCTTATGTGACTGAACAGTATCAGGGATTGAACCAGGGCTTCCATCATGCAAACAGGTGATCCATCCATTCAGGTATTCTTCTGGCACTTAAAATAGATTTTTATGGTCCTTTGCATTAATTAGTTATCAATTGTAATTTTCTAATTGAATATATTTTTCTATATATCTGTGGTCATATTTTGTGACGTTAGCAAATCTGCCTTAAAAAGCAAATTTTGGGACCAAAGAGACAGTAAAGCAGGCAAGGTGGTTTTGTTACATGCAGCTGACCCAGGTATGATCCTAGGTACTACATACAATCCTTGTAATGCTGCTAAAAGTGATCCCTGAGAACAGAATGAAGAGTAATCCCTGAGCACTGCCATATGTGGACAGAAAGGAAGGAAGAGAGAAAGAAAGAAAGAAAGAAAGAAAGAAAGAAAGAAAGAAGGAAAGAAAGAAAGAAAGAAAGAAAGAAAGAAAGAAAGAAAGAAAGAAAGAAAGAGAGAGAGGGAGGGAGGGAGGGAGGAAGGAAGGAAGAAAGAAAGAAAGAAAGTGAGAGGGAAAGAGTGAGAGAGAAAGAGTGAAAGAAAGAGAGAGAGAAAGAAAGAAAGAGAAAGAGTGAGAGAGAAAGAGTAAAAGAAAGAGAGAGAAAGAAAGAAAGAAAGAAAGAAAGAAAGAAAGAAAGAAAGAAAGAAAGAAAGAAAGAGAGAAAGAAAGAAAGAAAGAAAGAGAGAGAGAAAGAAAGAAAGAAAGAAAGAGAGAGAGAAAGAAAGAAAGAAAGAGGGAAAGAGAGAAAGAAAGAAAGAAAGAAAGAAAGAAAGAAAGAAAGAAAGAAAGAAAGAAAGAAAGAAAGAAAGAAAGAAAGAAAGAAAGAAAGTGAGAGAGAAAGTGAGAGAGAAAGAAAGAAAATTCTTAACTTATCACAAAGGGGCTAGTTGCATGAAGTGAAGCAAGGTCAGTGTTGGGAAAACTGGAGGTCCACATGCAAAAGAATAAATCTGTCCATATTTCACTCTGATACAAAGATTAATTCAAAATGATTTAAAGACCTTAAAATAAAATCTATTTTTATAAAATATACCAAGGAATACATAGGCGAGATACTTCAATACCTGACATTAGAGGAGTCTTCAATGATACAACTCCATTGGCAAAGGCAGAAATAAACAAATTAGACAGTATCAAATTAAAATAGTTTCTACAGTGATAAAATTAAAAATCTAAAATAATGAGACACTCCACTTACTGGGAAAAATATTCATATATCATACATCAAAGGGATATCAAAGATATATATTTATGTTATATAAATATAATACACAAAATATAAATATATATAATATAAATATAGCTTATATATTATATATAAAGAACTCTCAAATGTTAAAAAAACACAAAAATAGTGATAGGATATGAACAGTTTCTCAAAGATGATATAAGATGGTCAAAGGTGTATGAAAAGTTTTTATCATTTATAATCAGGGAAATGAAAATAAAAATGACAATGAGCTACCACACACAAATGAGAATGTTCTATATCAAAAAGTATGGAAATAAGGTCTAGCTGGGATATAGCATGAAAGCAACGTTTCACTTATTGCTAGTGGAACTGCTGCCTGATTCAACCTCTTTGAAAAATGATTTGTAGATTTCTCAAAAAAATTAAGAATAGAACATCCATACACCCTGCTATTCCACTCGTGGACATTTGCCCCAAGAATACAAAAGACCTTGAGACAGAAGTATATATACATGTTTATGTTTATCGCTGCTTTATTTACAGCATCTAAGACAGAAGCAACCCAGGTGTCCAACAGTTATTTTATGAACATGTAAGAAATTGTAGTATATGCACAATGGAACACTACTCATCTGTGATAGAAGGTTAAATATTAGTTTGCTGCAACTTGGATAGAATTGAAGGAGGTAATACTAACCAAAGTCAGTCAGACAAAAAAGACAAACATTAAAAATAAGACAAACGTAAAGCAATCTCACTAATACATGGAGCAATAAATAAACAAAGCAAGGAATTACACAATCCCCAACAAAGACATTCCAATAAAATGGTCAATAGAACAGTAATCTGTGGCTATTAGGGGAGCAGTGAGAGGAAAGGGTCCACAAAATATGATGTATAGATTCATGGCATTCTGGTGGTTGAAATTCTGCAGCCTCACTGCATATATATATGCATATGTATGTGTGTATATATACATATATATAATGGGATATTGATGGAAAGTCATTGATAGTGGTAAAGGCTTAGTAACTTTGTAAACCAGAATCATTAATGTCAACCCTACTGTAACCATGTTACGTAAACTAAAAAGGAAAGAAAAAATAAAATATAACTTTGTATTCTATTATTTTTATTTCAAATCCAATATCATCTAATATGGAAAGAGAAAAATTATAAAACTTAATAGTCCAAAGCATTAACAGAAATTAATATATGTAAAATGGATGTATGTATGCTCTGGGAGGGAATAATATTAAAGTAATTTCATGGAAAAAAATAGGTGTATGTTTTTATGTATTGTGTATACATGTGTACCTATGGGTTTCCATGACTGAAACAAAGTATTTTTATGTTTTTACATTTCAAGCTGTGTCAGTCCATAAAGATATTCAAAGGTACAGCTTTCTCTAGCATTTTCTGACAGAGGCAAGCCTTCCTTCTGTGAAGTAATGGAAAAGAGGGCATTACTGTCAGAGGGTAGACAATTCCAGAGGGCTGTCTGATACCATTAATCCAGGTGCCTTCTTCCTCCTACCACTGATTCTGAGATTTAAATAGCTGCATTCTGGATCATAGCAAAGGAACACCTATGCCTGCTTTTCTTTTCCTTCTGTGCCCTGGCAGACAGGACCTAAAATCCTGTCTCCCAAATTAAGACCCTTATTTTCTGAAATGAGAAAATAAGTTATTATTCAGTGTAATTAATGAAACAGTATGAGCAGTTGCCAAATATGTTTGGAAAAAAACTAATATATCAAGTGATTAAACGTAACCTTCCATGTTGTTGAGCCCCTATTGATATTTTGTTCAAAGATGCATATCCTAACTTATTTCCCTCATCAGTGTGGGCTGAAGTGCCCACACAGCAGAGTCGGCTCCTGACTATTCAGGCTGGTGCGACCTGAGGACCCCGCTTCAACAAAAGCTTTTCATACCTTTCTTTCTCCCTCTCTACCACTTATCTGTGAGACATTTAGGACATAATGCCAAAGCAATCTTCCTGAGTCCGGCACTGATCTTAAAGAGACTGTTGCTTAGCAGCAGAGGCTCAGAGCCAAATATAGACCTTGATAAGAACAGCAGTTCCACAGAACACAGGAACTATGAGGATGGTAGATGAACATAATCATATTTCAGATGCAATCCCTCTTTTCTTTCTGTCAAGGTTCTAGCTTTTAAAATCAACCTTTAGACTAGAGACTGAACACAGTGGCCACTCAACACCTCTATTGCGAACCACAACACCTAATTAGAGAGAGAGAACAAAAGGAAATGCACTGCCACAGCGGCGGGGTGGGGTGGGGGGAGATGGGATTGGGGATGGTAGGAGGGGTGCTGGGTTTACCAGTGGTGCAGAATGGGCACTGGTGAAGGGATGGGTTCTCAAACTTTGTATGAGGGAAACATGAGCACAAAAATGTATAAATCTGTAACTGTACCCTCACGGTGATTCACTAATTAAAAATAAATAATTTTTTAAAAAAATCAACATTTATCTCTACACCCTGTGCCAAGTACTCTCCGCTAGGAGGAAACTGAAATATTGATTAATCTATGTTGCAATCATCACAGTATCTTGTCAACAGGAACAACTTCTATTTGCAGTGGTGTAAAAAACTAAAGCATGCTGAGGGCGTGTGCACTGGCGGGCTCTCCAGGGCGGCTGTCTCACCACCCGCTTTCGGTGCTCTAGAACCGCTGTGTATGGGCTGGATTGGGATGGCCGTTGACCAAGGACAGTCGAAGGAAGAACAAGGACCAAGCTGGTTGCAGATTAGTTATCGTTTATTCAATCTTCCATCTTTCTTATCTCCCGAACTCCCAGCTTCGTCTTCTCTCTGGATGTACTGCCGCCTCTCTCCCATCTCTCTACTCCCGTTTTCCTCTCTCGCCCTTGCCCCTAGGTCACACACTGCCAGGTAGCAAAATCAACATAAGAAAGCCCTTCCTGAGGGCAGCCAGGTTCAAAGGGAACACTACCTAAGGGCATTCCAAAGTCCTTCCTGACTCTTCAGGTGTTTTTCTCCTTTCCTTAGTCCAAACACTTATTAACATCTTAATACTAGTTATTTTTGGATGGTGGTAGCAAGAGATACATTGAGGCTTGCAAGGCAGCTCTCCTGGTAACATCTTGCCACAGACTCAGACTACAGCACTCAGGCCAGATTAATCATTCCTAACCCTAGCAGGGTCCGAATCTAATTATCACTGTTTAGATCATGACAGCATTAGGCACTTTGGCCAGGCCCATCTCGATGCCAGGGTAGCACACAACTCACCGCTTGCCCTGGGTCTGTCTCGTCCCTCCTTGGGACTCTGCTTTTGGGGGTGCTAGGAAGTAGGGGCAGCTGAGGCTTAGGTCGAGAGAACAGATGCCCAGGAGGAAAATATCATGTAGAGTCAAATGACTCCCAGGTTATAAAAGCATAACATTTGCTAAGTCTTCCTGTTTCCATACAAAAAGGACATTGCTCTGAATAAACTATGCAAAGGACTCAAGAAGAGAAAAACAATATTTACAAGTCAACAGAACACTAAGAAAGAAAATACAAATAAACGCAGAGGAATGGGAGCACCGTAAAGGGAGTAACCCAATAAACCTAAACTACCTGAGGCTATGTTATCCTACACAGTGGATTTGTTTTTTTCACACTAAGGATGGGCAGTTGCCTATTCAGGACTATTCAGTAAGGGAGAGATATCAGTGCCACTTTTTGATAGATGGAAATTGTGGTGTTCTAAATGTTAAATACCAGGCCTACCCTTTCTTTTCCTTCTTTTGGCTTTAGATACTTTTTTGAAAACAGTATTTTCTACAAGTAGAAATTGTACAAATTTAAAGTACATATACATATATATGCACATATACATGTAATGTAATTCAGAATTTACAAAGGAAAAGCTATCTTTTCTCTGAAAAGCAGCTTTAAAATATTCACCAGGAGAATGCAATATATACTTGAGAAGTAGGTATTCAGCAAACTTGACTTCTGGTTTCATTTTATGAAAAATATAAAATTCTCAAAAGTTTTCAGGCCAGAATATCACTCTCAGAGCTGATGGACATATCCATGAAACCTATATTTTACGAGCATGGGTTTTTTTCCAGAAACATCTACTAAAATATGAATATTGCTATATTTATTTGAGGAAGTATGACATTTATTTATTTGAATCAACATTAGTTACTTTATATCATAGTATATGCCCTATGAGTGACTTTTCACATCAGAAGAAAGTCATCACACAATTCCTACCATCAGACTGTAGTTATCCCTGCCTCCAGTATTCACTGAGTCTACTTCACATTTGTGCACCAATGCCCTCCCAGGTCTATGGTTTAAATCCAAGCGTTAGCTACGGAGTCCTTTTTCAGTTATCTTGTTTGGTTTCCTTATATCCTTTACGTGTAGTTTATACATTACTTATCCTTCTCCTTATTTTGCTTTTAATAATACCTTTCAACTCCACCCATGTTGTAGCAAAAAGCAATATTTCATCTTCTTATAAACTTTCTTACACATTGTATATGCATTACAATGTCTTCTGTATCCACTTACTTATTGATGCAGCAATAAAGCATCAGTCTTTTGATGGCATGTAAGAATAACAACTATCCCATCTCTTTAGTGACACAGATATTTATTATACATCTCACATAGGTAATCTCTAAGGGCTGACTCTGCAATATACTCTTCAGCAGCAGCAGCAGTAACAGAACCTCCATGTCCAAGACTGCAACCCCATCTGGGCCTCCCTCAATAGCGTGTTAAACGTTCTATAGATCACATATCTCTGCTCAGTAGCTGTTTGTGCTTTCTGATTGTTTACAAACCAATAAGATCTAGTATGATCAATCCTATTGTGTATGTAAATGAGGATTTGTGAGATTACAAATTTCGTCACATAGGGAAATTAAGGAACTATTTGGATGTGTTGGTTAACTGAATTATCCCTTCTAATTTCCTCCATAATTGTCACTGGGAACTTGATTGATTCCACTTCTTGGCTATTGTAATAGACATGAGAGTGCCTATAGCCTTTCCAGTTGGTGTTTTTATTCTCCAAATAGGTCACTATGAGTAGAGTTTTTGTCTCACATATTAAGTCTATTTTCAGTCTTTTGTAAAAACTCTATTTCAAACTGGTTTCCAAAGAGGCTAAACACCAGTTGGCATTATCACAATGTACTAAGATTTTTTTTTCTTCACACTTTTGTCAAAACTTGTTTCTACTCACTGATATATACCATTTTTATCAATATAATTGTGTTCTTAATTATTGTGTTCTAAGTTTGCTTTTCCTTGACAATGCATTTATCTATCAGTATGTGTTACTTGGGGAAGTGTCTATTCTTGATTCTACCCAATTTGAAGTTCATATTATTTTGTTGACCTTACTAAGTTTTATGAGTTCTTTACAAACTTTGAAAATTTGAACATTGCTAGATTCTGTTGTGCAAATATTTTCTCCCATTCAGTATGATGTCCTTTTTAAAAAAAATTGTAGTATTTTGTGTAGAATTTTTAAAAGTTACATCTAATTTCACCTGTTAATTTTTTTGTTTTAGTATGTATCTTTTGTTTGGGTGATTTATACCAGGCTATGCCAGGGCTTGCATCTGGCTCTCCTCAGAGTTCACTCCTTGGTCCATATGTCTATTCTTTATTAGTGTTTTTTTTTAAAAGATGAACAGTTAGGAATTCTGATGTTTTTATCTTAATTTTTTCAGCAATCTCTTTGACTGATCTATACTTTTATTTATTAAACTAGCAATGTTCGTTAGATTTTATTCAAGTCACTTTTATTTCTCTAGAATTAATTGTGACTTTTTTGCCCCTCCGTTAATTGACATACAGAATTTTTAATTTCTATTATTGTCCTAAAGATGCCTGGAATATGTATAGCATTAAGGAAAGTAGGATTCTTCTTCAGTTTTTCTCAGATTAAAAACGTAAAGGGTTTTATTACATAAACACACTCTTCAAATTTGAAAGAGGATGCCACTAAAGGTAAGATACCCTTTAGGGGAAAAAGAAGTTACTTAAGTAAGACTGGCTTTCTATTCTGTCTTCTGAGCTGAATGAGGCGGCAATGACAATATGAAGTGGAGTTTCAACAGCCCCTCTGTTCACCTATGTTCCAAAATACGATATATTATTCTTTAAAATGACCCTGCCATGTAAGGTCAAGCACGACTACTGTCAGCATGTAGAGGCAAGAATAGACATCAGGAGCCAGAACAGTATTACAGTGGGTAAGGGATTGGCTTGCACATGGCTGACTCATGTTCAAATACCAGCACTAATTTTTGTTTCAAACGTTATGGTCTCCCAGTTCTGCCTGATCTTAGAGCAAGGAGTAATCCATGAATACAGATGAGTATAGCCCCCAAAGAAACAAAAACAGAGAATATACCTCATCAAAGTACAACATCGACCAGTGTTGGCATGGACGCAAGGGAAAAGAGACCTTCCTTCACTGCCTGTGGCTGTGGTCCAACATCCTTGAAAATAAACATAGACATTCAAAAAGACACTAGGAATTGAACTTCTATGCAATCCAGCAATTTAATTCCTCGAAATATATCCCAAGAATCCAAGAGCAAAATACAGAAAATATATATGCACTCCTATGTTCATTTCAGCACTGCTCAACATTACCAAAATCTGAAAACAAACCAAAATCTGGGAACGAAAACAAGTGACAGAATAAAGAAATATGGTCCATAAACACAATAGAATACTATTCAAAAATAAGAAAAGAAGAAATCATACAACCTACTGCTATATGAATATGAATGCAAAGTATGTTGAGTAATGTCAGAGGGAAAGGGACAGACACAGACTGATCTCTCTCATATTCGTTATATAAAGAAACATACATAGTAGGGTAACATCAAATACCCAAAGGCAACTAAAAAAATGATGGCTGGAAGAATCAGTCGGGATGGGAGATGTGTGATGAAAGTAGGTAATGGAGCAAACATGATGACCTCTCAGTGTCTGTGTTGCAAGCCATAATGCCCAAAAGTAGAGAGAGAGTATGGGGAATATTGTCTGCCATGGAAGCGGGGGGAGGGTAGGAAAGGGGGGTATACCAGGGATATTGGTGGTGGGGAATGTGCACTGGTTGAGGGATGGGTTTTGTTCATTGTGTGATTGTAACCCAAACATGAAATCTTGTAACTATCTCACAGAGAATCAGTAAAATTTAAAAAAAACAAATGCAACAGTAAGGGATATTGGTGGAGGGAAGTCGTCACTTTGGAGGAGAACAGAATACTGAGAGGAGTTATAAAGTGACTAACATAGAGGAAGTTTGGGATTTTGGAGAGTAACTGGGGATGTTAGTGGAGGTAAGTGTACACTGGTGGGGGATTGGAACATTGTACACCTGAAAATCAATCACCATAACTGTTAAACTTATGGTGATCCAATAATACTAATAAAATAAAATAAAGAATAGACTTCAAAACTAGTTGCCAAGCCTTGCATAAACACAACAGAGAAAACATCAGACAGAAAAACCAATTGACTCTGGGGAGGAGAATTATGTAGCCCTATTTTTAATCACTATATTCATACCCAACCTGATTTAGAACTGTGGTTTTCCTTCATTTATTACATCACCTTCTACTTTCAGGCTCCCTATAACTTGATAGCCTTGCTAATTCCTACTTGCTTCCCAGAAAGTACATATCCTCGCAGTCACATATGGAACACACCTTAGCAGATGTATCCCTAGGCCCCACCATGGGGCTGCCATCTTCATTTAGAAGTGCTTCTTCCAGAGTGCTTTGCCATCTCTTGTATTCATTCATAATGTCTTGAGTCACAGATAGAAATGAACACTCCTTTTTCATTTCACTAAGGTGTTTTCCCTCCCATTTTACCTGCAAGTTAACATTTTAGAAAGTTTTTCTTTGAACTCGGGAGGAACCGCTGAAGAGCAAAAGATGTGAATGTGTAAGTTTAGCATCATCAAAAAAGGCTTCTTTATGGGGGCTTTCAGGGACCGTGAGCAGACTGAATGGCAAAAACACAACAGCTGGTACTAGCTGGTGTTGATGAAAGGATGGGAAGTGTACTCCCACACATTCTTGCTGCCAAAAGTGCTTGCTCATTTTTTGAGTCTAGCCTAGCATGACTTAGTAACTTAAAGGGGCTTTGATAACAAAGTTTCTATCTCAAAAATTAGTCAGTGGCAGTTAAAGGTTAAGAAAAAGTGATGAAAAAGTAAATGGTTTCTTCCTGGGATCACAGGTAAAAGGCATGCATATCCATTTTATCCACTATTATAAAATGCGGTACTATAATTTCTATAGGCATCAATTACACAAAAAAAGGAGGATAATATG